>NC_139988.1:28409848-28789666 GCF_964263955.1 Coregonus lavaretus
GAAAAGACACAGAGAGAGAGAGAGAACAGAAAGGAGAGAGAGAGAGAGAGAGAGAGAGGAGAGAGAGAGAGAGAGAGAGAAGAGAACAGAAAGAGAGACACACAGAGAGAGAGAGAGAGAGAGAGAGGGAGAGAGAGAGAGAGAGAGAACAGAAAGGAGAGACAGAGAGAGAGAGAACAGAAAGGAGAGACACAGAGAGAGAGAGAACAGAAAGGAGAGACACACAGAGAGAGAGAGAGAGAGAGAGAACCGAAAGGAAAGACACAGAGAGGAGAGAGAACAGAAATGAGAGAGAGAGAGAGAGAGAGAGAGAGAGAGAACAGAGAACAGAAAGGAGAGACAGAGAGAGAGAGAACAGAAAGGAGAGACACAGAGAGAGAGAGAACAGAAAGGAGAGACACAGAGAGAGAGAGAACAGAAAGGAGAGACACACAGAGAGAGAGAGAGAAGAGAGAGAGAGAACAGAGAACAGAGAACAGAAAGGAGAGACAGAGAGAGAGAGAACAGAAAGGAGAGACACAGAGAGAGAGAGAACCGAAAGGAAAGACACAGAGAGAGAGAGAACAGAAGGAGAGGAGAGAGAGAGAGAGAGAGAGAGGAAGAGAGGAGAGAGAGAGAGAGAGAGAGAAGAGAACAGAGAACAGAAAGGAGAGACAGAGAGAGAGAGAACAGAAAGGAGAGACACAGAGAGAGAGAGAGAACAGAAAGGAGAGACACAGAGAGAGAGAGAGAACAGAAAGGAGAGACACACAGAGAGAGAGAGAGAGAGAGAGAACAGAAAGGAGAGACACACAGAGAGAGAGAGAGAGAGAGAGGGAGAGAGAGAGAGAGAGAGAGAGGAGAGAGAGAGAGAGGAGAGAGCGGAGAGAGAGAGAGAGAGAGGAGAGAGAGAGAGAGAGGGGAAAGAAGGAGAGAGCAGGCTCCATCAGAAAAGCGATCAGAGAGATCATTAGTCCTTTCCAGGCCATTTCCCCTGAATGGGACATAGGGCTTTCTGCTGACACATACCTCACAGAGAGAAAGCATGCCAATTGCCCAACACATCACAGGGAGCATGACCACATACACACACACACACACACATACACACACACACGAAGATACATGCATGCAAAAACGCACACTCACACACACATGCACAGATATGCCAGATCGCTGAAGATTGACTTAGAAATGTAATGCCTGTCCATGTCCAGAGGACATCGGGAATGACTTCAAAACCGGCCACTAGGGGCAACAGTGAGCACTATTACCATTAAGTATGCTTGGGTTTTGCTCAGGCACTGTGGACAGGTGTGGCATATAGGCGTAATCTCCTGATCCGAGGTAGTATGTTCAATCCAGTGGTAGACACTCATTTTATTTTATTTTGTTTTAACCTTATCTCAAAATGTAACCCTTAACCATTCAGAACCAAATGTTTTAACCCTTTCCAAAAACCTTAACCATTAGATTTGAAATGTGACGTTTTGATTAAAAGAATGATGCTGAGTAGGAGGAGCAACCCCATTGTCTCAAAAACACTTCGAAATTTGACATTTGGAGCAACTTCTAAATTTTTACGTTTGGAGAAATGTGGATAAACGTTAGAATCTGAAGTCAAATTGGTAAAACCGTGAGATCTTGTTAGCACAGATACACACATGCACACACCCTGTACCATACAGTTCATTTATTGAAGCCAAAAGCCCTTTTGTATTAATTGCTCAAAACCACTTTGCTCTTAATCTTGCACCGATGCTGCCTTGGATTGAAGTGGGTCGAACCACCCCCCCATAATGGTCCCTGTATAATATCTGTCCCCTCTATATTGGGACAACACATATTGAAGGGAGAAGAGCAAGGGGCCAGGGGGAGTAGGAAGTGGGGAGGGATGTGGGGGGTGAGTCGGGACTCAGTCTTACAATCTGCAGAGTCACCCTGGTGTCACGGTGTTATCTGTTGATTGACTATCTCTCTCTATCAGTTCAGACAAACACCACTGTCTCCTTTAGGTCATAAAAATATGAACTACCCCCCTCAGGACGATGTTACGATTAAAAATACAAGCTCACTGTCTGTTCCTCCTCCAGTGTGATTAATGAGCATTAGATGAAGGCCTCTAGATCAAGATGAAACAGTGATGGCAGACAGTTTTAATCTACCCCACTCTGAACACTCTGCCCCCTAGTGTTTGGATGCCTTCCAACAGCAGTGGTCACCATATCTGAGTGCAATCCCAGGACAACAAAACATGGTTTAGCAATTTAACTGCTTACCTAGACCAAATCAACCCCTAGCCCTGATCTCCTAGGCAATTGTGTAGATCTGAGAGGATTGGATAGGTACAGTTGAAGTCGGAAGTTTACATACACCTTAGCCAAATACATTAAAACTCAGTTTTTCACAATTCCTGACATTTAATCCTAGTAAAAATTCCCTGTCTTAGGTCAGTTAGGATCACCACTTTATTTTAAGAATGTGAAATGTCAGAATAATAGTAGAGAGAATGATTTATTTCAGCTTTTATTTCTTTCATCACATTCCCAGTGGGTCAGAAGTTTACATACACTCAATTAGTATTTGGTAGCATTGCCTTTTAACTTGTTTTCGGGTAGCCTTCCACAAGCTTCCCACAATAAGCTGGGTGAATTCTGGCCCATTTCTCCTGACAGAGCTGGTGTAACTGAGTCAGGTTTGTAGGCCTCCTTGCTCGCACACGCTTTTTCAGTTCTGCCCACACATTTTCTATAGGATTGAGGGCTTTGTGATGGCTACTCCAATACCTTGACTTTGTTGTCCTTAAGCCATTTTGCCACAACTTTGGAAGTATGCTTGGGGTCATTGTCCATTTCCATTTGGAAGACCCATTTGCAACCAAGCTTTAACTTCCTGAATGATGTCTTTAAATGTTGCTTCAATATATCCACATCATTTTCCTTCCTCATGATGCCATCTATTTTGTGAAGTGCACCAGTCCCTCCTGCAGTAAAGCATCCCTACAGCATGATGCTGCCACCCCCGTGCTTCACGGTTGGGATGGTGTTCTTCGGCTTGCAAGTCTCCCCTTTTTCCTCCAAACATAACGATGGTCATTATGGCCAAACAGTTCTATTTTTGTTTCATCAGACCAGAGGACATTTCTCCAAAAAGTACGATCTTTGTCCCCATGTGCAGTTGCAAACCGTAGACTGTCTTTTTTATGGCGGTTTTGGAGCAGTGGCTTCTTCATTGCTGAAGAAGCTTCTAAAGCCATGACATCATTTTCTGGAATTTTCCAAGCTGTTTGAAGGCACAGTCAACTTAGTGTATGTAAACTTCTGACCCATTGGAATTGTGATATAGTGAATTATCAGTGAAATAATCTGTCTGTAAACAATTGTTGGAAAAATTACATGCATAAAGTAGATGTCCTAACCGACTTGCCAAAACTATTGTTTGTTAACAAGAAATTTGTGGAGTGGTTTAAAAACGAGTTTTAATGACTCCAACCTAAGTGTATGTAAACTTCCGACTTCAACTGTATATGCAAATTAGGAATATTTCTACCTTGCCTATCAGAGGAATATATGGAGCTACTGTCGTATCGGGTGAATGGTGGCAATTATTGCTGTCAACAAAGAGTCCGCTTATGCTGCACAATGATTAGAGGCTTTTATTAATATCACAAGGTTACAGCATAAGTTACAGACCCGCGGTGTGTCTGGAGAACGGCGTCCCAGATTGCCATGGCCGTTCTGACTTTCTTCTTCGTTTAACCCCTATTTATAAACAATGCAAAAAGATGGGTGGCTCCCTCTTCTGGCCAATCACCAGTCTCCCCTGTCTACAACACTCTTCCTGTCTGTTGTATGTGACATTACACTAAAACATTCCCTCTTGATACTAAAATGAACATTCTTTCAGTTCCACTTAAAAACCTTTAACACCATCATAATCTCAATACACTACACTACCAATGATATTGCTTACACTTATCCAATCTTCTTAGATCTAGACCTAAGTGGGGCTAGGAGTACATTTGGGATTCAGGGTTTGTCCGTTCTACTCCCTGTCACACAAACGCACGAACACAGACTGATCAAAGGAGTCAGGGACACAGGGCTGCTGTAGGTCTATAGGGAGCTCTACTAAGCTGTGAGTAATGTCATCTGTGGCCCATTGAGCCAGTCCAGGGTGATGTATGTGCGTGTCGTCCTTCTCTTCTCCTCTCCTACTGTACACTCCCTTACTTCATGACTTTGAATGGAGTAAACAGCTGACAGGGCCAAAAAATCACAATCTCTCTCTCTCTCTCTCTCTCTCTCTCTCTCTCTCTCTCTCTCTCTCTCTCTCTCTCTCTCTCTCTCTCCTAGAGGTGTGTCTGTAGTAAAGAGGTCTATATTTCAGTGGGACATGGTCGCTCTGTAAATCATGCTCGGGACAAAGAACATGGCTAGTCACACACACACCAGCCAGGTCACACCAGATCCACTGCAGTATTAGAAGTTTGTCCATGTCCCAAGGATGTCGGGAGATGCCTTCAATACCGTCCACTAGGGGCAATGTGAGCGCCTATTACATATAGTAGGCTCGCGGCTAGCTAGGGTGTTGTGGATGGGTATATAGGAAGGCCTTCAACCACGAGCTACTGCTCTGAGAATCGCGGGTTCAATCCCACACACTAAAATCAAATGGTTCTATATAGTGCCAAATAAGAGTTATTTGGCACCAAAAAGGGTTGCAGCCATAGCAGATCCCTTGTTGGTGCTATATAGAACCTTTTTTGAAGGTTCTATAAAGAACCATGCTAATAAGGTTCTAAATGGAACCTGTATGGTGCTATAAAGAACCCTTTCCTAAGGTCTCTTAAGAACCATTAAAAAAAGGATCTATAATAGCACCAGAAAATGGCTTTTGGCGAACACCAAACGTGTTGACTTAATTATTTCTTTAAGCAATGGCTTTTTTCTGGCCACTCTTCCATAAAGGCCAGCTCTGTGGAGTGTACGGCTTAAAGTGGTCCTATGGACAGATACTCCAATCTCCGCTGTGGAGCTTTGCAGCTCCTTCAAGGTTATCTTTGGTCTCTTTGTTGCCTCTCTGATTAATGCCCTCCTTGCCTGGTCTGTGAGTTTTGGTGGGTGGCCCTCTCTTGGCAGGTTTGTTGTGGTGCCATATTCTTTCCATTGTTTATAATGGATTTAATGGTGCTCCTTGGACTGTTCAAAGTTTCAGATATTTTTTTATAACCCAACCCTGATCTGTACTTCTCCACAACTTTGTCCCTGACCTGTTTGGAGAGCTCCTTGGTCTTCATGGTGTGCCACTTGCTTGGTGGTGCCCCTTGCTTAGGGTTCCGGTATTTATTTTTGATAATTTTTTTTAACAAGTAATTTTTTTCATTTCACTTCACCAATTTGGACTATTTTGTGTATGTCCATTACATGAAATTCAAATAAAACAAATGCAACAAAATAGGAAAAACTCCAAGGGGGATAAATACTTTTGCAAGGCACTGTACCTCGCTAAGTAACTGCTCTGTCTTTCTCGATAGCGCATTCTTCTGTATTTTACGTAGCAGATGTAAAAGAAACACAGACCGGACAAGTAGGCACACAATGGATTATGGTCATTGTAGTTAATTACAACATTTTCTGCATGAAACTATGTTGAATATTGGCCTGTTGCAAACTATAACTGCCTACTGCATCGCAGAGTTCGGGCTTGATCTGATTTATCTCTACAGAAACTGCGCAATGTGCGCATTGAGTTCACCAAAAAATTTAATATGAAATGGAATTCAAATAATTGAACAGACATCGGTCAACTAGTTCTTTAAAAAACAAAAAATAACTGACATTTCGGTTAATCGCTCAGCACTATTCCAAACCTTAACCCTTACCTGAACCAGTCGGAATGAATGCCTAAACTTAAACCTTGAGTTTTTATGTTTATCCCCCCCTGGACAAACGTTGAATACTGAAGTGAGACTGTGACAATTTGTTGCACACTCACAGACACACACATGCACACGCGCACACACACACTGATAATACACACACACACACACAGAACATGCGCACACATGCACACACACACACACACACAGCTCTACCTGTGAACTTGTTGACTCCAGCCTGCTCTGCGACGTTGGACAGGGCGATGATGCCTCGGGAGAGGTCACTGGCAGCTTCATCCATTTCTATCAGGGCATGGGGAGCCACGTTACCACTGGCATAGTTAGCTATGTAGATGGCATAACGACCTGTACCCTAGAGACAAGAAGACATGGACTTTGAGTTAGAGTTAAGTTACCACTGGTAAAGTTGGTTATCAAAACCACCAAGTCTGAAGAGAAGAACATAGGTGAAGTTTGTAACAGTATTTAGAAGATGGCATAACGATATGCAACATATAACACCTCCCAAGTGGCGCAGTGGTCTAAGGCACTGCATCGCAGTGCTAGCTGTTCCACTAGAGATCCTGGTTCGAATCCAGGCTCTATTGTAGCCGGCCGCGCCCGGGAGACCCATGGGGCAGCACACAATTGGTCCAGGGTAGGGGAGGGAATGGCCGGTAGCTCAGTTAGTAGAGCATGGCGTTTGCAACGCCAGGGTTGTGGGTTTGATTCCCACAGGGGGCCAGTATTAAAAATACTGTAAGTTGCTCTGGATAAGAGCGTCTGCTAAATGACTAAAATGTAAAATAAAAGGAGAATACATTATTTGGACAAGAGATTTAAGTAAGCGATGTGAACAAACATTGTCCATGGCATCACACCCAGTTCCATAAGGAAGGAGAGACATGAAAAGTTGGAACCATAGACTGCACAAAAAGGTTGGAACTCTAGACCCCTATCTTTCACTCAACCCTTATCCTTGTTCCCTCATTCCCCACACATATACCATTTTCTCTCTCTTTCTCTCATCCTGCAATCTTTCTCTCTCCCTCTTTCACTCTTCTTACTCCATCTCATTCCCTCCTCTCTCTCCTCCCTCCTTCTCTCTCTCCTACCTCCTTCTCTCTCTCCCTCATTCTCTCTCTCCTCCCTCCTCTCTCTCCCTCATTCTCTCTCTCCTCCCTCCATCCTTCTCTTCATCCCTTTGGAGGTTAATTTCACACTCCATTATCAGTGAGGGTCCCTGCAGACACAAAGGCACAGACGGAACCACCCTAATAGATTACACACTACCATTCCAATGAGCTAATTTACCCACTGGCCCTTACAGTCACACACACACACACATCAAATCAAAGTTTATTGGTCGCATACACAGATTTCCATATAAAATACTTGTATGTATATGTTTCTAGTTCCAACAGCGCAGTAATAATACCTAGAAAACAAAACAAAACAATACGCACATAATCCAAAGTAAAAATTAAGAAATTAAGAATAAATATAATGGTGTGTACAGTATGGACAGTATATGAATAGAAAAGGTGTGTACAGCAGTACTTACATAGGATGAGCAATGACTAGAATACAGTATATACATATATATACACGCGAATAAAGAGGCCCGGATGCACGCATGCAAGCATGCGCACACACACACACACATACAAACAGGTGCATGGGCACACACGCAAGCACGCAGACACACACACACACATACACACAGCTTTTGTATAAACAATTCTATGGTAAAACAGTACAAATATGACCTATGCAGATCGATCAAGATGGCGAGACACAAGTATAGGGACAAAGTGGAGGAGGAATTCAGCGGATCAGATACGAGATGTACAGTGCATTCGGAAAGTATTCAGACCACTTACATCTTTACACATTTTGTTACGTTACAGCCTTATTGTAAAATGGATTAAATTAATCTAAACACAATACCCCATAATGACAAAGCGAAAACAGGTTTTTATACATTGTTGCAAATGTATACAAAAATATACAAATAATAATACTTTATTTACATAAGTATTCAGACCCTTTGCTATGAGACTCGAAATTGAGCTCCGGTGCATCCTGTTTACATTGATTATCCTTGAGATGTTTCTACAACTTGATTGGAGTCCACCTGTGGTAAATTCAATTGATTGGACATGATTTGGAAAGGCACACACCTGTCTATATAAGGTCCCACAGTTGACAGTGCATGTCAGAGCAAAAACCAAGCCATGAGGTCGAAGGAATTGTCCGTAGACAGGATTGTGTCAAGGCACAGATCTGGGGAAGGGTACCAAAACATTTCTGAAGCATTGAAGCATTCTTAAATGGAAGACTGAGCAATCAGGGGAGAAGGGCCTTGGTCAGGGAGTTGACCAAGAACCTGATGGTCACTATGACAGAGCTCCAGAGTTCCACTTTGGAGATGGGAGAACCTTCCAGAAGGACAACCATCTCTGCAGCACTCCACCAATCAGGCCTTTATGGTAGAGTGGCCAGACGAAAGCCACTCCTCAGTAAAAGGCACATGACAGCCCGCTTGGAGTTTGCCAAAAGGCACCTAAAGGACTCTCAGACCATGAGAAACAAGATTCTCTGGTCTGATGAAACCAAGATTGAACTCTTTGGCCTGAATGCCAAGCGTCACGTCTGGAGGAAACCAGGCACCACTCATCACCTGGCCAATACCATCCCTACGGTGAAGTAAGGTGGTGGCAGCATCATGCTGTGGGGATGTTTTTCAGCGGCAGGGACTGGGAGACTAGTCAGGATCGAGGGAAAGATGAACAGAGCAAAGTACAGAGAGATTCTTGATGAAAACCTGCTCCAGAGCGCTCAGGACCTCAGACTGGGGCGAAAGTTCACCCTCCAATAGGACAACAACCCTAAGCACACAGCCAAGAAAATGCAGGAATGGCTTCGGGACAAGTCTCTGAATGTTCTTGAGAGGCCCAGCCAGAGCTTGAAAGGATCTGCAGAGAAGAATGGGAGAAACTCCACAAATACAGGTGTGCCAAGCTTGTAGCGTCATACCCAAGAAGACTCAAAGCTGTATCACTGCCAAAGGTGCTTCAACAAAGTACTGAGTAAAGGGTCTAAATACTTATGTAAATGTGATATTTCAGTTTTTATTTTCAATACATTTGCTTAAAAAAATACATTTTGCTTTGTCATTATGCGGTATTGTGAGTACATTGATGAGGGGAAAAAAACGATTTAATCAATTTTAGAATAAGACTGTAACGTAACAAAGTGTGGAAAAAGTGAAGGGGTCTGAATAATTTCCCAATGCACTATATGTGGCAGGGGCTTTAACGATGACGGATTACAAAAAGAAAGCCAGTCATGTTGCGGACACCAACGCCGCCCTACCGGATGAGCTAAACACCCTTTTCTCACGCTTCGAGCATAACGGCTCTGAGCTGCCAAGGAGAGCCCCTGAGGACAACGAGGGCTACATGCTTACGGTCTCCACAGAGGACGTATGTAAGTCATTCAAGCGTGTTAACCCTCACAAGGCTGCCGGCCCAGACGGCATCCCTAGCCGCACCCTCAGAGCATGTGCAGACCAGCTAGCTGTTGTGTTTTCTGACATTTTCAATCTCTCTCTAGCTCAGGCCGTTATCCCCACCTGCTTCAACATGTCCACTATCATCCCGTGCCGAAGAAAGGGAAAGTAACTGACCTGAATGACTACCGACCTGTAGCATCATGAGGTGCTTCGAGTGGCTAGTCAAAGACCATATCACCTCCTCCCTCCCCGACACACTCGACCCTCTCCAATTCACCTACCGCCCAACAGATCCACGGACGACACAATCGCCATTGCCCTGCACACTGCCCTCACCCACCTGGACAAGAGGAATGCATATGTGAAGATGCTGTTCATCGACTACAGCTCGCCCTACAAGGGTGCATCCTCATTCCCCTCCTGTACTCCCTGTATACCCACGATTGCATGGCCTCACACAGTACCAACTCCATCATCAAGTTCGCTGAAGAAATTCAGCCTGTTCCCGAGGGCCCGCACAGTGTTCTACAGGAGCACCATTGAGAGAATACTGTCGGACTGCATCATAGCCTGGTATGGCAACTCCAATGCCGCAGACCACAAGCCACTACAGAGGGTCGTACGCTCAGCCAAACGCACCATTGGGTGCACACTGCCTGCCCTCCAGGACACCTACAACACCAGGTGTCGCAGGAAGGCCAAGAAGATCATCAGGGACATCAGCCACCTGAGCCACGGCCTGTTCTCCCCACATCCATCACTCAGACACGGGCAGTACAGGAGCATCATGGCTAAAACTAAGAGACTGGCCAATAGCTTCTACCCCCAGACCATCAGGCTGCTGAATAGCCACCATTAGTCCCCCGTCCCCCTCCTGCCCCCCGGACATCCTGGAGCTCGGAGCTTAAGAATTTCACTGTAACTACATCTGTGACCCTGTGCATGTGACTAAATATATAGCTAATATAATTTCCACTGCAGGACTAAAAGGAAAATGACTGTTAAGGAATGTCACCACCAGCATCAGATCGTCACAGCTTACTCTCTCAGCACATCCATCTCAGGTAATAGAAACAAACACACACACACACACTGCACCCAAGTTACGATTTTGTGCTGCAGGCTCCAAGGCCATTGAAAATTAGTTACTGGTGTTAAAAGTCAGTGGTTTTCAGTAATGATGCTTCACTCACGCTCTTTTCTGTAAACAGTCATTACGGATCAGGAGACTATACATAATGTGTGTGGTTGTGTGTGTGTGTGCATGCATGCATGTACAGTGGGGCAAAAAAGTATTTAGTCAGCCACCAATTGTGCAAGTTCTCCCACTTAAAAAGATGAGAGAGGCCTGTAATTTTCATCATAGGTACACGTCAACTATGACAGACAAAATGAGAAAAAAAAATCCAGAAAATCACATTGTAGGATTTTTTATGAATTTATTTGCAAATTATGGTGGAAAATAAGTATTTGGTCAATAACAAAAGTTTCTCAATACTTTGTTATATACCCTTTGTTGGCAATGACACAGGTCAAACGTTTTCTGTAAGTCTTCACAAGGTTTTCACACACTGTTGCTGGTATTTTGGCCCATTCCTCCATGCAGATCTCCTCTAGAGCAGTGATGTTTTGGGGCTGTCGCTGGGCAACACAGACTTTCAACTCCCTCCAAAGATTTTCTATGGGGTTGAGATCTGGAGACTGGCTAGGCCACTCCAGGACCTTGAAATGCTTCTTACGAAGCCACTCCTTCATTGCCCGGGCGGTGTGTTTGGGATCATTGTCATGCTGAAAGACACAGCCACGTTTCATCTTCAATGCCCTTGCTGATGGAAGGAGGTTTTCACTCAAAATCTCACGATACATGGCCCCATTCATTCTTTCCTTTACACGGATCAGTCGACCTGGTCCCTTTGCAGAAAAACAGCCCCAAAGCATGATGTTTCCACCCCCATGCTTCACAGTAGGTATGGTGTTCTTTGTCCTCCAAACACGACGAGTTTAGTTTTTACCAAAAAGTTATATTTTGGTTTCATCTGACCATATGACATTCTCCCAATCCTCTTCTGGATCATCCAAATGCACTCTAGCAAACTTCAGACGGGCCTGGACATGTACTGGCTTAAGCAGGGGGACACGTCTGGCACAGCAGGATTTGAGTCCCTGGCGGCGTAGTGTGTTACTGATGGTAGGCTTTGTTACTTTGGTCCCAGCTCTCTGCAGGTCATTCACTAGGTCCCCCCGTGTGGTTCTGGGATTTTTGCTCACCGTTCTTGTGATCATTTTGACCCCACGGGGTGAGATCTTGCGTGGAGCCCCAGATCAAGGGAGATTATCAGTGGTCTTGTATGTCTTCCATTTCCTAATAATTGCTCCCACAGTTGATTTCTTCAAACCAAGCTGCTTACCTATTGCAGATTCAGTCTTCCCAGCCTGGTGCAGGTCTACAATTTTGTTTCTGGTGTCCTTTGACAGCTCTTTGGTCTTGGCCATAGTGGAGTTTGGAGTGTGACTGTTTGAGGTTGTGGACAGGTGTCTTTTATACTGATAACAAGTTCAAACAGGTGCCATTAATACAGGTAACGAGTGGAGGACAGAGGAGCCTCTTAAAGAAGAAGTTACAGGTCTGTGAGAGCCAGAAATATTGCTTGTTTGTAGGTGACCAAATACTTATTTTCCACCATAATTTGCTAATAAATTCATTAAAAATCCTACAATGTGATTTTCTGGATTTTTCTTTCTCAATTTGTCTGTCATAGTTGACGTGAACCTATGATGAAAATTACAGGCCTCTCTCATATTTTTAAGTGGGAGAACTTGCACAATTGGTGGCTGACTAAATACTTTTTTTCCCCACTGTATGGCTGAGTGGACATGTGCGTGTTTTGAAGACATTTCGCATTGTGACGTTGTTTGACTTAGGGAGGCTATTACAGTCAACAAATCAACTTTGACATTCGGGTAGGACCAAATATTCACATTTGGAGCTAAAAGTGTCAATCGTTTCCAGATAGCTCTTTACCCCAAAGCTAATTTTCGGTCACTAGTCATTTTCTGAAAGTGTTACTGTTTCAGTGTCATCTATCACTTTCACATATCTTAAATCAATAGCTTCCCTTCATCAGTTTGGAAAAGACAAATGATGGCACTTCCCTCCCAAGGAGACTAAAACACACATACGGAGGCATGCACACACACACACACACACACACACACATATACGGAGGCACGTATGCGAAATACACACACACACACACACACACACACACATACAGAGGCACGTATGCGAAATACACACACACACACACCCTGAAGGAGACTAAGAAAGATGAAGTGGTCTAGATGAGTAACTATATCTCTGAGTGAGTGATAGAGGTCTATTTAGAAGTAAATAACACAAAACACATTCATCTTTCTACCTTTTTTTTCTCTTTTCCCCCACTCTTTCAGTGGCCTTTGTCTGATATGATCTTGAAGTTTGATTGATTGATAACTTGATTGACTGATCGATTTTGCTTGAGCAAATACATTACAACACCACAAGTAGCCTTGGAATTTTGATCCTTTCTCCCCACTCTTTCACTATAAAATGTGTCAAAGCCTTTGCATGATTGATTGATTGATTGATTGATCGATATTCCCAAACAGCAAATATATTACACCAGTCATTCTCAAACTTTTTGGGTTAACTGTAACCCCAATCACATTTCGCTATGGCCGGAGTACCCCAAAAGTAATCCCTTAATGTGCATTTTATCCGTAGGCCTATGATCTTATGAGTGTTTCCAAGTACCCCCTGTGGATGGACGAGGTACCCCCAGGAGTACACATAGAGTGGCTTGCAAAAGTATTCACCCCCCTTGGCATTTTTCCTATTTTGTTGCCTTACAACCTGGAATTAAAATGGATTTTGGGGGGGGTTGTATCATTTGATTTACACAACATGCCTACCACTTCGAAGATGCAAAACATTTTTGGGTGTGAAACAAACAAGAAATAAGATTTAAAAAACAGAAAACTTGAGCATGCATAACTATTCAAACCCCCAAAGTCAATACTTTGTAGAGCCACCTTTTGCAGCAATTACAGCTGCAAGTCTCTTGGGGTAAGCTTGGCACATCTAGCCACTGGGATTTATGCCCATTCTTCAAGGCAAAACTGCTCCAGCTCCTTCAAGTTGGATGGGTTCCGCTGGTGTACAGTCTCAAATCTCTGGAAGACTGAAACAGGCTTCCCTCAAGAATTTCCCCGTATTTAGCGCCATCCATCATTCCTTCAATTCTGACCAGTTTCCCAGTCCCTGCCGATGAAAAACATCCCCACAGCATGATGCTGCCACCACATTGCTTCACATGGTCATTAGAGGTGTTGGGTTTGTGCCAGACATAGCGTTTTCCTTGATGGCCAAAAAGCCATCAATTTTAGTCTCATCAGAGTACCTTCTTCCATATGTTTGGGGAGTCTCCCACATGACTTTTGGCAAACACCAAACGTGTTTGCTTATTTTTTTCTTTAAGCAATGGCTTTTTTCTGGACACTCTTCTGTAAAGCCCAGCTCTGTGGAGTGTATGGCTTAAAGTGGTCCTATGGACAGATATTCCAATCTCTGCTGTGGAGCTCTGCAGCTCCTTCAGGGTTATCTTTGGTCTCTTTGTTGCCTCTCTGATTAATGCCCTCCTTGACTGGTCCGTGAGTTTTGGTGGGCGGCCCTCTCTTGGCAGGTTTGTTGTGGTGCCATATTCTTTCATTTTTTAATAATGGATTTAATGGTACTCCGTGGGATTTCTGATATTTTTTTATAACCCAACACTGATCTGTACTTCTCCACAACTTTGTCCCTGACCTGTTTGGAGAGCGCCTTGGTCTTCATGATGCCGCTTGCTTGGTGGTGTTGCAGACTCTGGGTCGTACATATACAGTACCAGTCAAAAGTTTGAACACACCTACTCATTCAAGGGTTTTTCTTTATTTTTACTATTTTCTACATTGTAGAATAATAGTGAAGACATCAAAACTATGAAATAACACATATGGAATCATGTAGGAACCAAAAAAGTGTTAAACAAATAAAAACAAATGTTATCTTCGAGATTATTCAAATAGCCACCCTTTGCCTTGATTACAGCTTTGCACACTCTTGGCATTCTCTAAACCAGCTTCATGAGATAATCACCTGGCATGCATTTCAATTAACAGGTGTGCCTTCTTAAAAGTTCATGTGTGGAATTTATTTCCTTCTTAATGCGTTTGAGCCAATCAGTTGTGTTGTGACAAGGTAGGGGTATACAGAAGACGGCCCTATTTGGTAAAAGACCAAGTCCATATTATGTCAAGAACAGCTCAAATAAGCAAAGAGAAACAACAGTCCATCATTACTTTAAGACATGAAGTTCAGTCAATACTGAACATTTCAAGAACTTTGAGAGTTTCTACAAGTGCAGTCGCAAAAACCATCAAGCGCTATGATGAAACTGGCTCTCATGAGGACCGCCACAGGAATGGAAGACCCAGAGTTACCTCTGCTGCAGAGGATAAGTTCAATAGAGTTAACCGCCTCACAAATTGCAGCCCAAATAAATGCTTCACAGAGTTCAAGTAACAGACACATCTCAACATCAACTGTTCAGAGGACACTGTATGAATCAGGCCTTCATGGTCTAATTGCTGCAAAGAAACCACTACTAAAGGACACCAATAAGAAGAAGAGACTTACTTGGGCCAAGAAACACGAGCAATGGACATTAGACCGGTGGAAATGTGTCCTTTGGTCTGGTCTCCAAATTGGAGATTTCTGGTTCCAACCGCCGTGGCTTTGTGAGACGCAGTGTGGGTAAACGGATGATCTCCGCATGTGTAGTTCCCACCGTAAAGCATGGGTAGGAGGTGTTATGGTGTTGGGGTGCTTTGCTGGTGACACCGTCTGTGATTTATTTAGAATTCAAGGCACACTTAACCAGCATGGCTACCACAGCATTCTGCAGTGATAGGCCATCCCATCTGGTTTGGGCTTAGTGGGACCATCATTTGTTTTTCAACAGGACAATGACCCAACACACCTCCAGGCTATTTCACCAAGAAGGAGAGTGATGGAGTGCTGCATCAGATGACCTGGCCTCCACAATCCCCCGACCTCAACCCAATTGAGATGGTTTGGGATGAGTCGGACCGCAGAGTGAAGGAAAAGCAGCCAACAAGTGCTCAGCATATGTGGGAACTTCTTCAAGACTGTTGGAAAAAGATTCCAGGTGAAGCCGGTTGAGAGAATGCCAAGGCAAAGGGAGGCTATTTGAAGAATCTCAAATATAAAATATATTTTGATTTGTTTAACACTTTTTTGGTTACTACATCATTCCATATGTGTTATTTCATAGTTTCTATGTCTTCACTATTATTCTACAATGTAGAAAATAGTAAAAATAAAGAAAAACCCTGGAATGAGTATGTGTGTCCAAACTTTTGACTGGTACTGAATATATATATACATATATATATATATATATATATATATACATATATATATACACACACAGTGCCGTGAAAATGTATTTGACCCCTTTCTGATTTTCTCTAGTTTTGCATATTTGTGATACTGAATGTTATCAGATCTTCAACCCAAACCTAATATTAGATCAAGGGAACCTGAGTTTACAAATAACAAAACAAATGTCTACTTATTGTTTTTACATTAATTAACAAAGTTATTTAACACCCAATTCCACTCTTTGAAAAAGTAATTGCCCCTTACACTCAATAACTGGTTGTGCCACCTTTAGCTGCAATAACTGCAACCAAATGCTTCCTGTAGTTGTTGATCAGTCTCTCACATTGCTGTGGAGGAATTTTGGCACACTCTTGCATGCAGAACATGACAGCCTGCTAGGAGTTTGCCAAAAGGCACCTAAAGACCCTCAGATCATGAGAAACAAGATTCTCTGTTCTAATGAAACCAAGATTAAACTCTTTGGCCTGAATGCCAAGCGTCACGTCTGGAGGAAACCTGGCACCATCCCTATGGTGAAGCATTGTGGTGGCAGCATCATGCTGTGGGGTTGTTTTTCAGTGGCAGTGACTGGGAGACTAGTCAGGATCGAGGGAAAGATGAACGGAGCAAAGTACAGAGAGATCCTTGATGAAAACCTACTCCCGAGCGCTCAGGACCTCAGACTGGGGCGAAAGTACACCTTCCAACAGGACAATGACCCTAAGCACACAGCCAAGACAACGCAGAAGTGGCTTCAGGTCGAGTCTCTGAATGTCCTTGAGTGGCCCAGCCAGAGCCTGGACTTGAACCCGATCAAACATCTCTGGAGAGACCTGAAAATAGCTATGCAGCAACGCTCCCCATCCAACCTGACAGAGCTTGAGAGGATCTGCAGAGAAGAGTGGGAGAAACTCCCCAAATACAGGTGTGCCAAGCTTGTAGCGTCATACCTAAGAATACTCAAGGCTGTAATCGCTGCCAAAGGTGCTTCAACAAAGTACTGAGTAAAGGGTCTGAATACTTATGTAAATGTGATATTTCCAGTTTTTGCTTTATCATTAGTGTATTGTGTGTAGATTGATGTTGGGGAAAAAACTATTTAATCAATTTTAGAATAAGGCTGTAACCTAACAAAATGTGGAAAAAAGCAAGTGGTCTGAATACTTTCCGAAGGCATATTCATTTATTTATAAATATACACATGCATACATTTGACCGGCAAGATATTTTATGTTAAAAACTTGTATCAACCCCTACAAAAATGGCCATTAATTATATTCCACATAATAATTCAAGTTTCCTGTTGCTGCAGGATTATTTTCCTGCTGTGAGAAACTGGTCAAATTTAGATAGCAATTTTGTATATAACACCAGCACCAGTGGTCTTTCTAACCTTGTGATGCTGGTCCAATGGGGCTATAATTGATATATTAAATATCATATTACAGTGTAATGATGAGAAATCTCCATTACATGAGGTGGGCTCACACCCTGCTCATCAATGACTGCCGTTAACTTAACTCCAACTGTGGATGGGAGAATAAGAAGGTAATCTCAGAAAGTATAGGAGAGGTGGATTTTTACAGCTAAAGGAAAATACTTTATTCTCTCATCCATCTCATGAAATAAACACACACACACACACGCCCGTGCGCAAACACACACATACACACAGTACGCACACACAATACAAACACTCAAGGAGACTAAGAGTTTGGACCATTCTAAAGGTACTGTCATATTAAAAGGAGATCTCTTTCCTATGGGTTTGGCTCCTCTCCCATGCCCAGTCAGATGAGACTGCAGTCAGAAAATCGATTCTAATACTGTCCGTACTGTACCTCACTGGGTAACAGCTTTATCCCTCAACCTGACACAGAGAGAGCGAGAGAGCGAGGGGGGAAGGGGGGTGTAGAGAGGACTGCAGTCATGATTACAGAAATATGCTGGTCTGCCGATCTCCATTTGGCCCATACACTGGACATCCATTGCCACTTTATCTTACTGTGTGTGTGTGTGTGTGTGTCATGCGTGCATGCATGTGTGTTCGTTTAAATGTGTGTGTTTGTCTGTGTGTTTGTATTTTGTGTGTATGCATGTCTGTGCGTATAAATGTGTGTAGACATCATTTCTCCCCTTGTATGTCTGTCTGTAGAATGAACGAGCACATTGTTTTGTAATTACAGCGGTGCACTGAGCAAAAGAGGAGACGGAACACCACATCTCTCTTCTAATGAACTGTCATAACACACACTGAGGAGGGCGGGACACACAGCAAGCATGAATTATGACTACGCACATACAGTCACACAAACACACACACACACAGAAACACACACAAACATAAAACCCACACCATAATATGGGCTTGGAGAAGAGACAAACAGAGAGCCTGAGTTATTGTTGATATGCTCAAATGAGATACAGTGGGGAAAAAAAGTATTTAGTCAGCCACCAATTGTGCAAGTTCTCCCACTTAAAAAGATGAGAGAGGCCCGTAATTTTCATCATAGGTACACGTCAACTATGAGAGACAAATTGAGAAAAGAAAATCCAGAAAATCACATTGTAGGATTTTTTATTTGCAAATTATGGTGGAAAATAAGTATTTGGTCACCTACAAACAAGCAAGATTTCTGGCTCTCACAGACCTGTAACTTCTTCTTTAAGAGGCTCCTCTGTCCTCCACTCGTTACCTGTACTAATGGCACCCGTTTGAACTTGTTATCAGTATAAAAGACACCTGTCCACAACCTCAAACAGTCACACTCCAAACTCCACTATGGCCAAGACCAAAGAGCTGTCAAAGGACACCAGAAACAAAATTATAGACCTGCACCAGGCTGGGAAGACTGAATTTGCAATAGGTAAGCAGCTTGGTTTGAAGAAATCAACTGTGGGAGCAATTATTAGGAAATGTAAGACATACAAGACCACTGATAATCTCCCTCGATCTGGGGCTCCACGCAAGATCTCAACCCGTGGGGTCAAAATGATCACAAGAACGGTGAGCAAAAATCCCAGAACCAAACGGGGGGACCTAGTGAATGACCTGCAGAGAGCTGGGACCAAAGTGACAAAGTCTACCATCAGTAACACACTACGCCGCCAGGGACTCAAATCCTGCAGTGCCAGACGTGTCCCCCTGTTTAAGCCAGTACATGTCCAGGCCCGTCTGAAGTTTGCTAGAGTACATTTGGATGATCCAGAAGAGGATTGGGAGAATGTCATATGGTCAGATGAAACCAAAATAGAACTTTTTGGTAAAAACTCAACTCGTCGTGTTTGGAGGACAAAGAATGCTGAGTTGCATCCAAAGAACACCATACCTACTGTGAAGCATGGGGGTGGAAACATCATGCTTTGGGGCTGTTTTTCTGCAAAGGGACCAGGACGACTGATCCGTGTAAAGGAAAGAATGAATGGGGCCATGTATCATGAGATTTTGAGTGAAAACGTCCTTCCATCAGCAAGGGCATTGAAGATGAAACGTGGCTGGGTCTTTCAGCATGACAATGATCCCAAACACACCGCCCGGGCAATGAAGGAGTGGCTTCATAAGAAGCATTTCAAGGTCCTGGAGTGGCCTAGCCAGTCTCCAGATCTCAACCCCATAGAAAATATTTGGAGGGAGTTGAAAATCCGTGTTGCCCAGTGACAGCCCCAAAACATCACTGCTCTAGAGGAGATCTGCATGGAGGAATGGGCCAAAATACCAGCAACAGTGTGTGAAAACCTTGTGAAGACTTACAGAAAACGTTTGACGTGTGTCATTGCCAACAAAGGGTATATAACAAAGTATTGAGAAACTTTTGTTATTGACCAAATGCTTATTTTCCACCATAATTTGCAATTCATTAAAAATCCTACAATGTGATTTTCTGGATTTTCTTTCCTCATTTTGTCTGTCATAGTTGACGTGTACCTATGATGAAAATTACAGGCCTCTCTCATCTTTTTAAGTGGGAGGACTTGCACAATTGGTGGCTGACTAAATACTTTTTTTCCCCACTGTAAGAGGTTAGTAATGGGGTGTAAAAGACAGAAACTGACATAGAAAGACAATCTGTTTAGAGAGAGCTGTGTATAGTGAGTTCTGCAGTGTGAATGTGTTTCTCAGTCTGTGCGTGCATGTGTGTGTGTGTGTGTGTGTGTGTGTGTGTGTGTGTGTGTGTGTGTGTGTGTGTGTGTGTGTGTGCAGGTGCTATGCGTGTGTAGCTCCTGTACCTTTCGGTCTATGCAGGCTACAGATCGTCCAGCCAAGCGGTTGGCTACATCACGGTGTTCGTTAATGTCGTCGTTTAACAGATCTTCAAACCGGCCATTACGGAACTTAAAGAGCTTATCAGAGTAGGTGGCGCGACCTTCAGGAGAGGAGAGGAGAGAAAGAAGAGAGGAGAGGAGAGGAGAGGAGAGGAGAGGAGAGGAGAGGAGAGGAGAGGAGAGGAGAGGAGAGGAGAGGAGAGGAGAGGAGAGGAGAGGAGAGGAGAGGAGAGGAGAGGAGAGGAGAGGAGAGGAGAGGAGAGGAAATATTTTAGATTTAAATTAAGATAAAACATCTAAAATCCTATACAACCATTTTGGGGGTAGAAAAAGTAAAGAGAAAATGATAAAGCTGTGATATTGTACTTTTGGCAGTCAGTCCTATAAACTCTCAGAAGATTTATAGCGACACAAAGTCCTTATCTGTTACCTGATGAAGTCTGTGATTAGAAATGTTTATCTCTGCTATATTGATCCTCCCTTCTGTGTTAGTGTCTGCAGAGAGATGAGAGGACGTGATCCGTGTGTATGTGTGTGTATACTTGTGTGTGTGTGTGTTAGTGCGTGTGCGGGTGTATGTGTATGAATGTATGCTTAAACATGTGCATGCATCTCTCTGTGTGTGTGTGTACCTGAGAAGGCGTTGTTGGTATTGAGCACATAGATCTCCTCTCTTCCGTCTCCATCAATGTCGCAGGCTGTCACTCCGATGGCGTTGCCTTGGCGATCTCTCAGAGCGTAGAAAGGGGAGCTACGGTTGTCAACAGCGATGTTGACCAGTCTCTTCCTCTGCTTGTCGTACTTCAGAACCAGGTTGGGACCGTTGTATCTGTGAGAGACCAACAACAGAGTTAAAGGCTGCACATCATGTAAACCCTTTGAGCAATAGCAACAACTGAGTTACAGGGCTCAGAGTTGCAATATTTGCATAAATAATAATTACCTTCTCATGGACACTATTCTAACGGAAGTTTTGAGAGATCCCACTTGAAGATTTGTGAGGTATTGTTAGGGCAAATAGTACCTGTTTTAAGAAGAGTTAAATGTCGCCCATAGGGCTGCACCTAAAACCATCAATCAATCATGGGGGAACAACAGGGAGTAATTGCCTTCTTGTATTAAATCGCCTCAAGATCGTGTTAACCCTCTGAGCTAAAGTTGAGGTATTAGCAAACACCAGTTTATGTCTCTTACCTTCAGGTATTTATAATGAAATGAAAATGTTCAAGTCCCATCTAAGGTTCATGAGAGTTCCCTTAGAAAAGTCAATTTCTAAAACCGTCTGTAGTTACTACAGTAGTTATAGGCTGGATGTTATATGCCGCAGATGTTAAAGGCTGGATGTTATATGCCGTAGACGTTATAGGCTGGGGGGGGGGGATTTATAAGCTGACATATGGAATTGTTTTAAGAAGTTCATACCATGGATAATGTAGCTATTTGATTTTGAATTTTAGGACCCCTTTAGGTATCCCCCAAAAATATAACAAAAATTATTTATAATAATACGTTTTTGATGTGTCTGTCTTATATCTAGGAAATATAAGAAAGTTTAGGAAATATTTTTGTAGGCACTAAACTACCTCCATACTTCCATTCATTTCTATAGGTTACCTTTAGACGAGTCCTGTGACACCATCGTGTTCGTGAAAGTCTCCCCTTTCTACAGTGGGGTCATATTAGTTTGTAGCCCAAATGGTTCGGACACTACAGACAAAAGTTGACACATCAGCGTTACTGATTTCAGATTAGTCCCGTGGGGCTTGTGGGGGTCGTAGAGCAAAATGGAGAACACCATCGTGTTCTCCATCTATATAGAATGGTATTAGTTTATAGGCCAAACCGTTCAGTAGCTACAGGTGTTTTTGTGAGAAGACGGATTTTCCGGATGTCTCTTGGTCTGAAACAGTGCTGTAGCTCTGCCACTTTCCATCACAGATGTGGAAGGGCGACATAGGCAGATGTGGTGGATTGAGACGCAGACCATGCAAAAAAACGGATATCTCTAGCTTTTTTAATGTTACTTAAATTGACGCACCGGATGTTATAGGCCGTAGATGTTATAGGCTGTTTGTTATAGGCTGTAGATGTTAACGGCTGGATGTTATAGGCCATAGATGTTATAGGCTGTTTGTTATAGGCTGTAGATGTTAAAGGCTGGATGTTATAGGCAATAGATGGAGCAGAGAGATGATGGGAGGTCAAACAAAGAGTAAACCTGTCATTTATGGAGACTTATCTGACGGTCAGTGCTATCCATCATCCTTGGGACTTCCCAACCCTAAACCTTTAACCCCTCCCCTTACCCTTACTTTAACCCCTCCCCTAACTTTAACCCCTCCCCTTACCTTGATGGGTTCTGACTTTTAAACTAGAAATATCCTTAACCATGTCACAGAGGGAAAGAGAGGAATGCAGGACGTGTAAATACTGTCAGAACATATTATAGTTAATCATCAGCTTTCCTATGGAAATGAGGAGTGCCATAGTCTCGTTTCTACACCAGAAGTTAATGGTTATCTGTAGGAGGAATGTATTCTATACTATCGTAATAATGTTTACATATCTTGCATTACCCATCTCATATGTACACTGCTCAAAAAAATTAAGGGAACACTAAAATAACACATCCTAGATCTGAATGAATGAAATAATCTTATTAAATACTTTTTTCTTTACATAGTTGAATGTGCTGACAACAAAATCACACTAAAATTATCAATGGAAATCAAATGTATCAACCCATGGAGGTCTGGATTTGGAGTCACCCTCAAAATTAAAGTGGAAAACCACACTACAGGCTGATCCAACTTTGATGTAATGTCCTTAAAACAAGTCAAAATGAGGCTCAGTAGTGTGTGTGGCCTCCACGTGCCTGTATGACCTCCCTACAACGCCTGGGCATGCTCCTGATGAGGTGGCGGATGGTCTCCTGAGGGATCTCCTCCCAGACCTGGACTAAAGCATCCGCCAACTCCTGGACAGTCTGTGGTGCAACGTGGCATTGGTGGATGGAGCGAGACATGATGTCCCAGATGTGCTCAATTGGATTCAGGTCTGGGGAACGGGCGGGCCAGTCCATAGCATCAATGCCTTCCTCTTGCAGGAACTGCTGACACACTCCAGCCACATGAGGTCTAGCATTGTCTTGCATTAGGAGGAACCCAGAGCCAACCGCACCAGCATATGGTCTCACAAGGGGTCTGAGGATCTCATCTCGGTACCTAATGGCAGTCAGGCTACCTCTGGCGAGCACATGGAGGGCTGTGCGGCCCCCCAAAGAAATGCCACCCACACCATGACTGACCCACCGCCAATCCGGTCATGCTGGAGGATGTTGCAGGCAGCAGAACGTTCTCCACAGCGTCTCCAGACTCTGTCACGTCTCTCACATGTGCTCAGTGTGAACCTGCTTTCATCTGTGAAGAGCACAGGGCGCCAGTGGCGAATTTGCCAATCTTGGTGTTCTCTGGCAAATGCCAAACGTCCTGCACGGTGTTGGGCTGTAAGCACAACCCCCACCTGTGGACGTCGGGCCCTCATACCACCCTCATGGAGTCTGTTTCTGACCGTTTGAGCAGACACATGCACATTTGTGGCCTGCTGGAGGTCATTTTGCAGGGCTCTGGCAGTGCTCCTCCTGCTCCTCCTTGCACAAAGGCGGAGGTAGCAGCCCTGCTGCTGGGTTGTTGCCCTCCTACGGCCTCCTCCACGTCTCCTGATGTACTGGCCTGTCTCCTGGTAGCGCCTCCATTCTCTGGACACTACGCTGACAGACACAGCAAACCTTCTTGCCACAGCTCGCATTGATGTGCCATCCTGGATGAGCTGCACTACCTGAGCCACTTGTGTGGGTTGTAGACTCCGTCTCATGCTACCACTAGAGTGAAAGCACCGCCAGCATTCAAAAGTGACCAAAACATCAGCCAGGAAGCATAGGAACTGAGAAGTGGTCTGTGGTCACCACCTGCAAAACTAGTCCTTTATTGGGAGTGTCTTGCTAATTGCCTATAATTTCCACCTGTTGTCTATTCCATTTGCACAACAGCATGTTGTCATGGTTTCGGCCGAGGCTGCTCCTCCTCCTTGTTCGGGCAGGCTTCGGCGGTCGTCAACTCCGGAGTACTAGCTGCCACCGTTCTTTGTTTTCGATGTTTGTTGGGTTTGGTCTGTTTGGTACACCTGTTCATGTTTAGTGTTGATTATGTGTCCTATAAGTTCTCGTTGTTTCTGTCATGTGTTGTGTGTAATTGGTTTCACCTGTCTGTTGGTGCTGTTCACTTTTTGCCAGTCGCTAGTGTGTACCGTCGCACTGTTGTTTTCGTGCGCAGTCGGTTTTGTGTTTTACGCACTGTTGCGTATTGTTCGCCTCCGGGTTGGTTAGACCCGTTTGTTATTTTGTCTTTTCAAGTAAAGACTGGTTTGACTTAGCTCCTGTGTCCTGCACTTGATTCCGCACCACATCCGCATCAGATACCCTGACAGAATTACACACCTTCCCATGGAGTCAGCAGGAGCAACAGCAGCGCCTGAGTCGTTGGAGGAGCGCGTCCGCAGCCAGGATGATCAGATCCATCGACTTGGGACCGCTCTGCAGGACGTCATCAACACCTTACACAGATGGGAGTCCAGAGGGGTACCCACACCCCCACCTATCACACCATCACCATCGGTCGGTCCGCCCGTCCAAGGTCCGGAACCCAGTGGGATTCGGCTCTCGCTCCCGAGGGCGTATGACGGCACGGCTGCCGGGTGTCAGGGGTTCCTCCTGCAGGTGGAGCTCTACCTGGCCACTGTACACCCGGTGCCCTCGGGACACGAGAGCGTTTCCGCCCTCATCTCCTGTCTCACAGGCAAGGCGTTGGAATGGGCCAACGCCGAATGGAGGAGGATAGACGCCACCACCATCTCCTATGCGGAGTTCTCCCGTCGCTTCAGGGCCGTGTTCGACCATCCACCTGAGGGGAAAGCGGCGGGGGAGCGTCTATTCTACCTCCGACAGGGGAGGAGGAGCGCACAGGAGTTCGCACTGGAGTTCCGGACTCTAGCGGCAGATGCAGGGTGGAATGAACGGGCCCTCATCGATCACTTTCGATGTAGTCTACGGGAGGACGTCCAACGTGAGTTGGCTTGCAGGGACACCAACCTCACGTTCGACCAGTTGGTCGACATGTCCATCCGTCTTGACACCCTGCTGGCCACCCGTGGACGTCCCGAGTGGGGTCCGTCCATTCCATCCTCCAGCACCTCCGAGCCGAGCCCTATGGAGCTCGGGGGTGCTGGCGCTAGAGAGAGGAGGAGAAGGAGCCCGAGGGAGGCTGTCCCCTGCACCAATTGTGGCCGTGGAGGGCACACTGCGGCCAGGTGCTGGGGAGGGTCTCCAGGAGGAGGGGACAACAGGCCACGCACTGGGGAGCCATCCCAGGTGAGTAGACGCCCCATTACCCAGAGCTCTCTGTTGTGCATGTTTGTATACCTGTAAGTTTTCCACAGGTTGCACCTCATTCCCGGCATAAGGCGCTAGTAGATTCAGGCGCAGCTGGGAATTTTGTTGATCGGAAATTTTGTTTAGATTTAGGGATTCCCCTCCTTCCTGTTGACGCTCCATTTCCCGTTCATGCATTAGATAGCCGCCCGTTGGGTTCGGGGTTGATTAGGGAGGTCACAGCACCACTTAAGATGTGTACGCAGGGGGGTCATGAGGAGACTATTCAGCTATATCTGATCGACTCTCCTGCGTACCCGGTGGTGCTGGGAATTCCCTGGTTAAGTACCCATAACCCTTCCATTTCGTGGCAACAGAGGGCTCTCAAGGAGTGGTCTGCTCAGTGTGAGGGGCGATGTCTGGGTGTTTCCGTGGGGGCGACCTCGGTGGAAAGTCCAAACCAAGTGCCCGCATTGCACATTCCCCCTGAATATGGGGATTTGGCACTTGTGTTCAGTAAATCGAGGGCGACGCAGTTGCCTCCTCACAGACAGGAGGATTGTGCGATAGACCTCCAGGCAGGAGCAGCGCTCCCGCGGAGCCACGTGTATCCTTTGTCTCAAGAGGATAAAAGGGCTATGGAGACTTACATAGCCGAATCTTTGAGACAGGGATACATACGGCCCTCCACTTCCCCTGCGTCCTCAAGCTTCTTTTTTGTGAAGAAAAAGGATGGAGGGTTGCGCCCGTGCATTGATTACCGTGGTCTCAATCAGATTACTGTGAAATACAGTTATCCACTCCCTCTGATTGCGACTATGACGGAATCATTGCACGGAGCGCGTTTCTTCACAAAACTGGATCTCAGGAGCGCATATAACTTGTTGCGCATTAGGGAGGGCGATGAATGGAAAACAGCCTTTAGTACCACCTCGGGTCATTACGAGTATCTCGTCATGCCATACGGGTTGATGAATGCTCCTTCAGTCTTCCAATCCTTCATGGATGAGATCTTCCGGGACATGCAGGGGCAAGGTGTGGTCGTGTACATTGATGACATTCTGGTGTACTCTTCTACCCGAGCCGAGCATGTAGCCCTGGTGCGTCGAGTGTTGAGGAGGCTGTTGGAGCACGACCTGTATGTCAAGGCAGAGAAATGTCTGTTTTTCCAGGAGTCTGTCTCCTTTTTGGGTTATCGGTTGTCCGCGTCAGGGGTGAAGATGGAGGTGGACCGTGTGTCAGCCGTGCGTAATTGGCAAACCCCAACCACTGTTAAAGAGGTGCAGCAGTTCTTGGGCTTTGCGAATTACTACCGGAGGTTTATCCGGGGTTTTGGACAGGTGGCAGCTCCCATCACGTATATTCTGAAGGGGTGTCCGGTGCGCTTGCAGTGGTCAGCTTAGGCGGACAGGGCTTTTGGGAAAATGAAGGGCCTGTTTACTTCGGCTCCGGTGCTGGCGCATCCGGATCCCGCCTTACCATTTCAGGTAGAGGTGGACGCGTCTGAGGCCGGTATAGGGGCCGTTCTATCTCAACGGTCCGGCACGCCACCTAAACTCCGCCCCTGTGCTTTTTACTCAAAAAAGCTCAGCCCGGCGGAGCGGAATTATGACGTAGGGGACAGGGAGCTGTTAGCCGTGGTACAGGCCCTAAAGGTGTGGAGGCATTGGCTTGAGGGGGCTCAACACCCTTTCCTCATTTTGACTGACCATCGGAACCTGGAGTACATCCGGGCAGCTAGGAGACTGAACCCTCGCCAGGCTCGGTGGAACATGTTTCTAGCCAGGTTCGTATTTAAAATCACGTACATCCCTGGGTCCCAGAACGGTAAGGCAGACGCCCTGTCCCGGCGGTATGACACAGAGGAGAGGTCCGTTGAGCCCACTTCCATACTACCGGAGTCTTGTCTAGTGGCACCGGTTGTGTGGGAGGTCGATGCTGAAATCGAGCGGGCGTTGCGTACCGACCCTAGCCCTCCACAGTGTCCTGTGGGTCGGACGTACGTTCCGCTCGAGGTTCGGGATCGACTCATTTATTGGGCTCACACGTCACCCTCCTCTGGACATCCTGGTATTGGCCGGACAGTGCACTGTCTTAGTGCTAAGTACTGGTGGCCCACGTTAGCCAGGGATGTGAGGGTTTATGTCTCCTCCTGCTCGGTGTGCGCCCAGTGTAAGGCGCCTAGACATCTGCCTAGGGGTAAGTTACAACCCCTGCCCGTTCCACAACGACCATGGTCTCACCTCTCGGTGGACTTCATCACTGACCTTCCCCCCTCGCAGGGGAATACCACTATACTGGTCGTTGTGGACCGGTTCTCTAAGGCCTGTCGTTTGCGCCCTATGCCGGGCCTTCCTACTGCCCTACAGACCGCCGAAGCTCTATTCACCCACGTTTTCCGGCACTACGGGGTACCCGAGGATATTGTGTCTGATCGAGGTCCCCAGTTCACCTCCAGAGTCTGGAGAGCATTTATGGAGCGTTTGGGGGTCTCGGTGAGCCTTACCTCGGGTTACCATCCAGAGAGTAATGGGCAGGTGGAACGCGTGAACCAGGATGTGGGTAGGTTTCTTAGATCATACTGCCAGGGCCGGCCGGAGGAGTGGGCACGGTATGGTCCTTGGGCAGAAATGGCCCAGAATTCCCTACGCCACTCCTCAACTAACCTAACCCCTTTCCAATGTGTGTTAGGTTACCAGCCGGTTCTGGCACCATGGCAGCAGAGCCAGATCGAGGCTCCTGCGGTGGATGAGTGGGTGCGGCGCTCGGAGGAGACGTGGAACGCTGCACACGTCCATCTGCAGCGGGCCATCCGTCGTCAGAAGGCGAGCGCCGATCTCCACCGCAGTGAGGGGCCGGTGTACGCACCTGGTGATCGAGTCTGGCTCTCTACCAGAAACCTGCCCTTCTGCCTGCCCTGCCGGAAACTGGGTCGGCGGTTTGTGGGGCCGTTTAAAGTCCTGAGAAGATTGAACGAGGTGTGTTACAGATTACAACTGCCTAGTGACTATCGTATTAACCCCTCGTTCCATGTGTCTCTTCTCAGGCCGGTGGTAGCTGGTCCACTCCAGGAAGATGAGATCAGAGAGACTCCTCCGCCCCCATTGGACATCGAGGGGGCACCGGCGTACACCGTGCGGTCCATCTTGGATTCGAGACGTCGGATGGGGGGTCTCCAATATCTCGTGGAGTGGGAGGGGTACGGCCCTGAGGAGCGGTGCTGGGTGCCGAGGAGGGACATCTTAGACCCGTCTCTTCTGACTGAGTTCCATCGTGGTCATCCCACGCGCCCTGCTCCGCGTCCTCCTGGTCGTCCTCGAGGCCGGGGTCGGCGCACGGCTGGAGCCGCGCGTCAAGGGGGGGGTACTGTCACGGTTTCGGCCGAGGCTGCTCCTCCTCCTTGTTCGGGCAGGCTTCGGCGGTCGTCGTCTCCGGAGTACTAGCTGCCACCGTTCTTTGTTTTCGATGTTTGTTGGGTTTGGTCTGTTTGGTACACCTGTTCATGTTTAGTGTTGATTATGTGTCCTATAAGTTCTCGTTGTTTCTGTCATGTGTTGTGTGTAATTGGTTTCACCTGTCTGTTGGTGCTGTTCACTTTTTGCCAGTCGCTAGTGTGTACCGTCGCACTGTTGTTTTCGTGCGCAGTCGGTTTTGTGTTTTACGCACTGTTGCGTATTGTTCGCCTCCGGGTTGGTTAGACCCGTTTGTTATTTTGTCTTTTCAAGTAAAGACTGGTTTGACTTAGCTCCTGTGTCCTGCACTTGATTCCGCACCACATCCGCATCAGATACCCTGACACATGTGACATTTATTGTCAATCAGTGTTGCTTCCTAAGTGGACAGTTTGATTTCACAGAAGTGTGATTGACTTGGAATTACAATGTGTTGTTTAAGTGTTCCCTTTATTTTTTTGAGCAGTGTATATACTGTACTCTATACTATCTATTGCATCTTAGCCTATGCCGCTCTGACCATTGCATTGCTCATCCAAATATTTATATATTCTTATTCCATTCCTTTACTTAGATTTGTGTGTATTAGATATTAGTTGTGGAACTGTTAGTTATTACTTGCTAGATATTACTGCACTGTCGGAACTAGACCACAAGCATTTCACTACACTCGCAATAACATCTGCTAACCATTTGTATGTGACCAATACATTTGATTTGATTTTATATGGTGGAGGCAATTAAGCTTGGAATGTACTGAGCAAAGGAAAGGCAATCACATGGTTGCAGTCACTGATAAAGGTGGAGAGATGTGGTTTAGTGAGGAATGGGGGGCGAGGTCAGGTCAGGTCAGATTAAGGGAGAAGGAACAGTTTACTACCTGCATCACTTAACTTCCTGCCTAGCAATAACCATGTAATGTTTAGAGGGAAGGAGGAGTTCACCTAAATTGGAGTATATACAGTGGGGAGAACAAGTATTTGATACACTGCCGATTTTGCCGATTTTCCTACTTACAAAGCATGTAGAGGTCTGTACTTTTTATCATAGGTACACTTCAACTGTGAGAGACGGAATCTAAAACAAAAATCCAGAAAATCACATTGTATGATTTTTAAGTTATTCATTTGCATTTTATTGCATGACATAAGTATTTGATACATCAGAAAAGCAGAACTTAATATTTGGTACAGAAACCTTTGTTTGCAATTACAGAGATCATACGTTTCCTGTAGGTCTTGACCAGGTTTGCACACACTGCAACAGGGATTTTGGCCCACTCCTCCATACAGACCTTCTCCAGATCCTTCAGGTTTCGGGGCTGTTGCTGGGCAATACGGACTTTTAGCTCCCTCCAAAGATTTTCTATTGGGTTCAGGTCTGGAGACTGGCTAGGCCACTCCAGGACCTTGAGATGCTTCTTACGGAGCCACTCCTTAGTTGCCCTGGCTGTGTGTTTCGGGATGTTGTCATGCTGGAAGACCCAGCCACGACCCATCTTCAATGCTCTTACTGAGGGAAGGAGGTTGTTGGCCAAGATCTCGCGATACATGGCCCCATCCATCCTCCCCTCAATACGGTGCAGTCGTCCTGTCCCCTATGCAGAAAAGCATCCCCAAAGAATGATGTTTCCACCTCCATGCTTCACGGTTGGGATGGTGTTCTTGGGGTTGTACTCATCCTTCTTCTTCCTCCAAACACGGCGAGTGCAGTTTAGACCAAAAAGCTCTATTTTTGTCTCATCAGACCACATGACCTTCTCCCATTCCTCCTCTGGATCATCCAGATGGTCATTGGCAAACTTCAGACGGGCCTGGCCATGCGCTGGCTTGAGCAGGGGGACCTCGCGTGTGCTGCAGGATTTTTATCCATGACGGCGTAGTGTGTTACTAATGGTTTTCTTTGAGACTGTGGTCCCAGCTCTCTTCAGGTCATTGACCAGGTCCTGCCGTGTAGTTCTGGGCTGATCCCTTACCTTCCTCATGATCATTGATGCCCCACGAGGTGAGATCTTGCATGGAGCCCCAGACCGAGGGTGATTGACCGTCATCTTGAACTTCTTCCATTTTCTAATAATTGCGCCAACAGTTGTTGCCTTCTCACCAAGCTCCTTGCCTATTGTCCTGTAGCCCATCCCAGCCTTGTGCAGGTCTACAATTTTATCCCTGATGTCCTTACACAGCTCTCTGGTCTTGGCCATTGTGGAGAGGTTGGAGTCTGTTTGATTGAGTGTGTGGACAGGTGTCTTTTATACAGGTAACGAGTTCAAACAGGTGCAGTTAATACAGGTAATGAGTGGAGAACAGGAGGGCTTCTTAAAGGTCTGTGAGAGCCGGAATTCTTACTGGTTGGTAGGTGATCAAATACTTATTATATGCAATAAAATGCAAGTTAATTACTTAAAAATCATACAATATGATTTTCTGGATTTTTGTTTTAGATTCCGTCTCTCACAGTTGAAGTGTACCTATGATAAAAATGACAGACCTCTACATACTTTGTAAGTAGGAAAACCTGCAAAATCGGCAGTGTATCAAATACTTGTTCTCCCCACGGTATATTTGTGCTGGTGGAAACATGTTTTTATCTGTTCAGCTGCTGACCCTTTGGGTGAATAAACTTGGTTTGAGCTTTACTAATCGTCCGCAAGTTTTTTACTCGGTTCATTTAGAACCTAACACCCTTAACCATAACCATGACCCTTACTTTAAACATTTTAAAATGTCAACTTCAATTGGGTAGGGACATCCCAAGAGTCCCAGATAGCACATTCCCTTATCTGACCTCAGGACTTCACTGAAGACTTGTCTCATACCTTAACTACAGATGTGTTCTACGGATCACAGACATACACTTAACTGTGTCTCATCTCGGCAACACAGAACCAAACATTGCGTGAGATTTGGTTCTTGGGAGAGAGGTTGAGATGTTTTGTCTTTCACAAGAGACTGAACTATGTAAAAATATGTGTCTATGGAATAATAATCTGCTCAAATACAGTGAGGGAAAAAAGTTTTCGATCCCCTGCTGATTTTGTACGTTTGCCCACTGACAAAGACATGATCAGTCTATAATTTTAATGGTAGGTTTATATGAACAGTGAGAGACAGAATAACAACAACAAAATCCAGAAAAACGAATGTAGAAAATTTTGTAAATTGATTTGCATTTTAATTAGGGAAATAAGTATTTGACCCCTCTGCAAAACATGACTTGGTGGCAAAACTCTTGTTGGCAATCACAGAGGTCAGACGTTTCTTGTAGTTTGCCACCAGGTTTGCACACATCTCAGGAGGGATTTTGTCCCACTCCTCTTTGCAGATCTTCTCCAAGTCATTAAGGTTTCGAGGCTGACGTTTGGCAACTCGAACCTTCAGCTCCCTCCACAGATTTTCTATGGGATTAAGGTCTGGAGACTGGCTAGGCCACTCCAGGACCTTAATGTGCTTCTTCTTGAGTCACTCCTTTGTTGCCTTGGCTGTGTGTTTTGGGTCATTGTCATGCTGAAATACCCATCCACGACCCATTTTCAATGCCCTGGCTGAGGGAAGGAGGTTCTCACCTAAGATTTGACGGTACATGGCCCCGTCCATCGTCCCTTTGATGCAGTGAAGTTGTCCTGTCCCCTTAGCAGAAAAACACCCCCAAAGCATAATGTTTCCACCTCCATGTTTGACGGTGGGGATGGTGTTCTTGGGGTCATAGGCAGCATTCCTCCTCCTCCAAACACAGCGAGTTGAGTTGATGCCAAAGAGCTCCATTGTGGTCTCATCTGACCACAACACTTTCACCCAGTTCTCCTCTGAATCATTCAGATGTTCATTGGCAAACTTCAGACGGCCCTGTATATGTGCTTTCTTGAGCAGGGGGACCTTGTGGGCACTGCAGGATTTCAGTTCTTCACGGCGTAGTGTGTTACCAATTGTATTCTTGGTGACTATGGTCCCAGCTGCCTTGAGATCATTGACAAGATCCTCCCGCGTAGTTCTGGGCTGATTCCTCACCGTTCTCATGATCATTGCAACTCCACAAGGTGAGATCTTGCATGGAGCCCCAGGCCGAGGGAGATTTACAGTTCTTTTGTGTTTCTTCCATTTGCGAATAATCGCACCAACTGTTGTCACCTTCTCACTAAGCTGCTTGGCGATGGTCTTGTAGCCCATTCCAGCCTTGTGTAGGTCTACAATCTTGTCCCTGACATCCTTGGAGAGCTCTTTGGTCTTGGCCATGGTGGAGAGTTTGGAATCTGATTGATTGATTGCTTCTGTGGACAGGTGTCTTTTATACAGGTAACAAGCTGAGATTAGGAGCACTCCCTTTAAGAGTGTGCTCCTAATCTCAGCTCGTTACCTGTATAAGACACCTGGGAGCCAGAAATCGTTCTGATTGAGAGGGGGTCAAATACTTATTTCCCTCATTAAAATGCAAATCAATTTATAACATTTTTGACATGCGTCTTTCTTGATTTATTTTATTTTATTCTGTCTCTCACTGTTCAAATAAACCTACCATTAAAATTATAGACTGATCATTTCTTTGTCAGTGGGCAAACATACAAAATCAACAGGGGATCAAATACTTTTTTCCCTCACTGTATATACATGTATACAGTAGGCTATGCCCCATTGTTTTATGTCTGAGGGGCAGGTTTACTACTAAAGGGTCAGGTTTTTTCAGCGAGGTTAAAACACCAAAAAATAAAAGCTAAAACATGAAACTATGTTAATTTACAATTTACTTTTATTTAAAAAAAAATTCTCACCATTATTTTATATTTTGTCCTCAATGTTCCCTTTAGAAAAGATTAGCACCTGGTGCCAAATTAGAACTGTTAAAGCTAGAAAAAATACATAGATAATGAATAAAGGAGAAGAGAAGGAGATCTTCAGACAATGTGAAGGTCATCAGCCTGCCCTGATGAAGGGTTTGATGCCAAATCATCTTGTTTTTAAGAATAAAGGGCTACTTCTTATTGAACTTCCAATCACTTAACTTCAGCTAGATGCCACACGGGATGACAGTGCTTAATTTCACCATCCCTGTCTCTGCCTCTCCCTCCACTCTCTTGTCTGCTGCAGTCTCACCAAACCCCTTCTATCAGTGTAGCTCTGTCCAACATTTTCTGTTCTCATGAGCACCACTCGTCGAAGCCTCTGGACACCCTTATACACTCTCATCCTTAAAACACTTTCTTTTTCATCTTTGTTCTTCTCTCTCTTCCATTAGCTCAGAAAATGACAGATCTCTTCCCCCCTTTTCTTGTACATTTAGCTCAGTGAGCGACAGAACACTTTCTACCCTCAATCTTGTCCTCTTGGTCAGAAATGACAGATCCCTTTCCCCCTTTCATCTACGTTTAGTTCAGTGAAGTAAAGATAGCTCTTGCTCTTACATTAAGGTAAGGACCTATTTTAACTTTTCGCTCATCCTTAAGTTCAGCGAACGACAGATCACTTTCCATTTTTCCCTCCTTGTTTGGGTTATTGGAGAGATCACTATCTTGTCTTGGAATCACTGTAATTGTCTCTTAGGTCCATAAATGGAAGAAAGCGATTTTCTGCTTTAAACTCCCTGATTCTGCTGTTACTGTGAGAACGAGTCAATTTTCCTCTTGAAACAGAATGGGATTTCACATTGTATAACAGAGGAGGCATTTTGTTACGTAATTATCTGTAATAGACATAATTTGTGATAGTACCACCTTGTGTTTCATTTACTGTTAAAACATGTCATGGTGGATTTTCTTGAGGCAGGAGTGAATTTAAACAGAAATAGAGGTTGTTTTAGGTTTGTTTCTGTAATGTTACATAAAGGTTGATGTCATTTTGGCCACCCTGTGAATTTTCTATAAAACATGCCCTTGTGGATTTTCTTGAAGCAGTAATAAATGTAACAAGGTTTAACATAATTGAGAGCATATTGAATAGGCTGTTTTCGAACAGTTTTGACCAGAGTCATATATGTAGAGAGTTGGGCCAATGCGGATTCTGTCTGAACGTTTCGAGATTGCCACTTTCTCAATAATTGACGCTTCCATGTTGTTGTTTATTTATTTCGAATCGTTTTCAAAACCTATGAAGATGTCCAGTGAAAGCATATATGCAATTTGTTTACACAACAACAGTACAGACTTGGATACACGTTATCCCGAATGCTAATCAATAGAAGTGTCTGTTTTGCTTGTTTACAGCGGGTTATTTCATAGGGAATTGTCGGAGGAGCTCTCGTATTGTTACATCACAAACATTTTGAGAATAAAGGCGCTATCATGGCAGTCGTTCTAAACACCTGGCCGAACTCTCTATATACTGTATATGGCTCTGGTTATGACTAATATGATCTTTGTCAGTTTATCTCAGTAAAGATCCTCAGATCCTCAAAAAATTATACAGCTGCACCATCGAGAGCATCCTGACTGGTTGCATCACCGCCTGGTATGGCAACTGCTTGGCCTCCGACCGCAAGGCACTACAGAGGGTAGTGCGTACGGCCCAGTACATCACTGGGGCCAAGCTTCCTGCCATCCAGGACCTCTATACCAGGCGGTGTCAGAGGAAGGCCCTCAAAATTGTCAAAGACTCCAGCCACCCTAGTCATAGACTGTTCTCTCTGCTACCGCACGGCAAGCGGTACCGGAGTGCCAAGTCTAGGTCCAAAAGACTTCTCAACAGCTTCTACCCCCAAGCCATAAGACTCCTGAACAGCTAATCATGGCTACCCGGACTATTTGCACTGCCCCCCACCCCATCCTTTTTACGCTGCTGCTACTCTGTTAATTATTTATGCATAGTCACTTTAACTCTACCCACATGTACATATTACCTCAACTACCTCAACTAGCCGGTGCCCACGCACATTGACTCTGCAACGGTACCCCCCTGTATATATAGCCTCCCTACTGTCACTTTATTTTACTTCTGCTCTTTTTTTTCTCAACACTTTTTTTGTTGTTGTTTTATTTTTACTTTTTTTGTTAAAAATAAATGCACTGTTGGTTAAGGGCTGTAAGTAAGCATTTCACTGTAATGTCTACACCTGTTGTATTCGGCGCATGTGACCAATACAATTTGATTTGATTTGATTTGATTTTAAAGATCACATTTGGATACTAGTGACTAGTTCTGCCTGGTTCTAACTACTTCTGACTAGTTCTGACTGATTTTGAGGGCCTCGTCGTCTGACTCACTCACTTAACCGGCTATGGACATCTCCAGATCATCCTATGTTATTTCCTCACTAACATTTCTAGATCACTCACTCAAAACCACTGACTGGTTTTGACAGGTTCTTCTAAGGTCTTTTAACTGTTCTGAGACCTTCTAACTTACTCACCCGGCTATGAACATCTCCAGACTGGTTCTTCTAAGTTATTTTGACTGGTTCTGAGGCCTTCTAACTTACTCACCCGGCTCTGAACATATCCAGATCATCCACTGTTTCCTATGTCACAGGTTCTGACACATTCTGACTGGTTCTGACCAATTAGGACTAGTTCTGATTAGTTCTGATGACCATGTCACTCACTCACCCGGCTACAAACATCTCCAGGTCTCCATCGTTGTCTACGTCGGTGACAGCCACTCCGTAGTTGAGCTGGGTGGGGTTGTTGTCATAGTCCGGAGGAAGCATGGTCTCTGTGACCGCTGAGAACATGGGCTCTGACCGTTGGGCCGCAGAGAGGACAGGGAGGAATATGAACACCCAGAGGAACATCATCACCTGTAGACAGAATCACAACCTTAATTCCAAAGTTTTCTGGAAATCCTGGTTGGATAATTCTGAATTTTTTGCATATTCCCTTCCGATTCCGGAAGTCTTTGAAGATACAGTACCAGTCAAAAGTTTGGACACACCTACTCATTCAAGGGTTTTTCTTTATTTTTACTATTTGCCTACATTGTAGAATAATAGTGAAGACATCAAAACTATGAAATAACACATATGGAATCATGTAGTAAGCAAAAAAGTGTTAAACTCATCAGACCAAAGGACAGATTTCCACTGGTCTAACGTCCATTGATCGTGTTTCTTGGCCCAAGCAAGTCTCTTCTTCTTATTGGTGTCCTTTAGTAGTGATTTCTTTGCAGCAATTCGACCAAATACCAAATAAAGCTATCTTCTGTATACCAACCCTACCTTGTCACAACACAACTGATTGGCTCAAACGCATTAAGTTCCTCAAATTAACTTTTAACAAGGCACAGCTGTTAATTGAAATGCATTCCAGGTGACTACCTCATGAAGCTGGTTGAGAGAATGCCAAGAGTGTGCAAAGCTGTCATCAAGGTAAAGGATGTCTACTTTGAAGAATCTCAAATATATAATATATTTTCATTTTGGTTCCTACATGATTCCATATGTGTTATTTCATAGTTTTGATGTCTTCACTATTATTCTACAATGTAGAAAATAGTAAAAATAAAGAAAAACCCTTGAATGAGTAGGTGTGTCCAAACTTTTGACTGGTATTGTATATTCGCCCTCTGGTGGGTATTATCATTGGAACAACTTAGTCCTACTTTTTGACCAGACTATATGACAATCATTCTGTACAACTGAAATAAAGTATTTCGTTGTTTACCACAGCAACTCTACTGTGGCAATTTATGTATGAATGGAAAACTTATGTTGGTGTACTGTACTCTTATTATTTGATTTGTTTCCAATTCATGCAGTCGATTAAATACAACTGTCTTTAAAATAGAATTGTCTGGTATGGCCATTTCTTATCAAGATCTGTCCATATTTGAAATGTGTAACTAAGTTAAGTCAATCGTGATTCAGTTATATTTGTTTAATCTAATTAACATTTAGGCTAATTAAGTTATTTCAAATGGCATATATTATATATTTTTTTGCCATTTAAGGTGAAACTTTTGAATGAAATATATGGCCTCCTACTTTTATATTCTTTTATATACTTATATTATTTTCTTTACATTCTTCAGCCATGGTTTCCGATGCTCCTGATTGGTCGATATTTCATTGTGGGTGGGAGTAGAGAACCTAGAAGCAGCTGTCTGGTATCATAATGACTTCATACGGTAACAACGAGAGATCAGCTGATCTGCTAGTTTATTATTGTGGGCTGTAATTCGTAGCACAGCACTACATTCTGCTCGTTGGTTGCAATGTTCTCGTCATGTCTTTATAAAAAAAGAATTCTGACCACTAAAAAGACGATAACAAAACAGTCTTCTACAACCAGTATACAACCTGATCATGATGTCATAATGACGAAATGGCAACCAGTTTTTACCGCTGGGGAAGGTCATTCCCACTGTAAGGTCATTCCCACACACTGAACCTGATTGCCTTTTAAAAGCTGACAACTTGATTTACCAACTGACTGTATAAAAACCATAAGCCATCATCACAGTCCCTCAGTTCTAATGTAATACAACAGAACCATTCTCATCTCAGCTCCCTAGTGCTGTGGATTCACTCACTGCTTAGTGCTTACACACACACACTGTTTTGCTTTGCCTCTGTCTGGGTGATATATGGCTCTTTAACATCCTCCTCAACAATTCAATTTGAGATAAAACGGCATCACACACACACACACACACACTCAAGCATCAGGGTAGGGTAATAGCAAGCTGTGTGTGTGTGTGTGTGTGTGTGTGTGTGTGTGCGTGCGGCATGCATGTGTGCGTTTGTGCTTGCATCCATGTGTATGTCTATGTGTATGTGTGTGTGTGCACGTCCATATGTACATCCGTGTGTCAGAGGAGGCTGGTGGGAGGAGCTATAAGAGGACAGGCTCATTGTAATGGCTGGAATTAAATGAATGGAACGGAGTCAAAAATGTGGTTTCCATATGTTTGATACAGTTCCATTCATTCCATTCCAACCATTACAATGAGCCCGTCCTCCTATAGTTCCTCCCACCAGCCTCCTCGGCCGTGTGTGTGTGTGTGGGCAGCACAGTGATAAGAGGGTAGCGTTCAGCAGAGACAGTCTTGCGTTCACCGCCTCTGGGTTAATGAATGGTGGAGAAGGGAAGAGATGTGGCCGTTTCTACCCATTAGACGCAAGCATAATGACTGATGAGTCTGAGAAATACAGGCAGTTTTACAGGCCTGCTAATGCTCTGTATTAGATAAGAGGGCAGGAGATACATTATAAAAGGGGAGGACAGGAAGGGATAGATGAGTAATGGAACTTTGACTGAATAACTATAACTTCACGAAATATGAAGGAAAATGTGTTATATTTTATAGGTGCACTGTTGGCCAATTAAATACAAACAAACAATAACAAAATACATGAATTGATCAATTAATAATTGCCCGATGCTGCATACTCCTACACTACTACAATTATTGTTATATCCTTTGTCAAGCTAGCTTGGTGCCAAACCAAGACAGAGGTCTTACACAAGCTCTACTGCTGCAATGAGACAGCAGCTGCATCTCAATGGTCTAACGTGGCATCCTCTCTATCCCCTCCTTTCTTAATTTGCACTTATCCAAGAGTTGGGACTGCATTCATCTCAATAGTCTAAAAAGGTATCTTTCTCCTCATCTCTCCTTCCTCTGCACTGATCGGACAACAAAACGTCTACCAAGTATTTGCTTTCACCAGTCCAGCTCTTTCACAACAGGAGAAAAGAGGAGAGGACAGGACGGGACCCTGCTAGTACATTAGGCTTCTAAGGTACTACTGTACCTCAAGGACAGATCTGAGCGGCTCCTGCCTGTGTCTCAACTACCTCTCACTGCAGTAAAACACATTACACTCTCTGGGATGTCCCTTATCACATTGTCCTCTACACCCCTCCCTACAAGAGTTTAGGAAGTTCTAAAGTATGTAGCTATGACTCATATGAAATATGTTTGTCATATATGATATATCATGGTTGTATTTGAGCTGTGAGTAACCTCAGTTACTGATATGACAACTAAATCAAAACCCACTCTCACACAGCCATCAACTCAGACATCAGTGAAAAATATAGAAATATAGTCCTAAACCTGCTTTCTTTATGGAAAATAACCAAATTCTCTCCTTCAATGGGTTGTAATACAATAGAATGTCACTCTCAATTACGAAATAAGATGATGTTGTTTGAAGTGGTGAGATGTTTTGGACTTTATTTATACGGCCATAAAGAGGCTATTACAGTACAGTATGCAAATATCAGCAAGTGTTCAAGCTGTGCTCCAATCTTGATAAGACTGCGACAAAGAGCCCCATGCAGCACCAGCATCTTCACTTACACAACATGCTGTATGGAGGCTCCTCTCTGTGAAGGACACCATCACTGCACCCCTCAAACACACACACACACACTTACAGGGAACGCACACACATACACACACACAGGTGCATGAACGCACGCGCACGCACACACACACACACACACACACACACACACACACACACACACGCACACACACACACACGGACACACACACAGACCACACAGAGAGCTACCATCAGTGAATTAAAACTATAAAACTAGTGTTCCAGACACACTGAGTTGAGCTTTGTCATAATCATTCTGACCAATCAACAGTTTAGATGAATGCTACTTCATCAGGAGATTTTCCGTAACAGTGAACAGCAGCAAGAGCCCTCATCTCACTCACTCACTCACACACACACACACACACACACACACCATCTTCAAATCAGAGCCAAGGCACTTATACAATCATACTGATGGCCAATTACAACTCTTACTGCTCTCAAATAGAATAGGTCCAACTTGACACAGCACAAACTATTAATGTATTTAAATAATTCACTGCAATTAAATCACATCTGATTAGCTCTGAACAGTTATTAATAACTGATTAGCTCTGAAAAATAATAATGAGTCACACTTTATTTGGATAGTCCATTTGTAGATGCTCTACCGATGGTCATACTATCAACAAACTATCTGTTGATATGCAACTGTTTGCTAAGGTTAAGTTTAAGGATAGGGTTAGGTTAAGAATAAGGGTAAAGGTTAGGGCTAGGGTAAGGGTTAACTTGAGGGTTAGGATAGGGGTTATAAGATGTTATCTTTCATCAACCATTACTTAATTAATTAATTAATTAATGTAATTATTGCAATAAATAAATCCATTCTAGCCTAGATACAAATGACTTAGCCTGCACAGACACTACTTTAAAATACATAATAGATTATCTTCCAAATAGCTTTGGAACAACTATTATCCTATATCAAATATATAAAAAAGACAAATTACAAATTTTTGCAGCAACTATTGAGCATCAGTGAACATTACAGCATATTGTATGTTGGCTACCCAGTCCTGCAAACCTTTAACTTGGGTATCCACTTTATACTGTAGTCTAGTAGCCTACCTAACTACCACAAACGTATTGTACAAGCTTAGAATAGAACCCATATAAACACATCACTGGCCATGCGCTCATATTATAGAATATAACAGAATATCACTGTGTTGAATGATGACAAGCTAAACTTTCTACGGGCGCGCTCAGAGCATCCTGTCTGCGCGCCGGCCCATTATGACACTAGCCTACCGCCGCAGAACTATCAAAAGACCAAGGGTACTCACTCGCATTCACAGGGACACACTGACGCAACAAGCAGCTATTCCTCTAGCGCCAGAAAGAGAAAGAGGGGACGAGTCAGCGAATTTTGTAGAGACTAGCCACTTCACTTGTCTCTTGGGTAGCAGACTTCTTCATCCCTTTACCTGAGTTAGAAAATAAAAGCTTTATGAAATCACTTGTGTCAGATTTAAGCCAATCGGGGGACACTTGCGTGAAGTTTTAGGAGGCAGCCAATGGATAGTGCGGGAAGGGAGACGTGGGCGGGTGGAGTGTACATTTTCTCAGGTGCTCATTATAATATTAGATGAGTTTCAGCGGGGACCGGGTACTGGGAGATGCGATGGTTATTCGGTTCAGAGGCTAAGAGGATGCTTCAATGCCTTTACATTTCATCATCATCATGATTCACGCGTGTGAACAGAATCTGTGAGACTTTTTTACTCTTTACATCTGATATACCCAAATATAGGCTATAGGTTAACCGTTTGCACTAATCAAAGCATGTTGTCTGCCCCTCATATGTAATGGCAATAATCCAAATGCAGGAAAAAACACATCCATGTGAAAATTATTTCCACTCAAATATAGGCTACAAAACTTTGTGCAGCTCAGGTGCTATTGGTCTGTCTAGATTGCCACTAAATTATGGTAGCATTTTTGTATATGTTACCTGCAGTAGCAATTCCACCTCAGGATCGGTTTTATGGATGAGAGAATCTCTCAGCTCTCAATTTGCAAGGAAAATATCACTGACTGTGGTAGAATAATAGAAACACAACATTGGCACAGGGCATAGGCTTGTACTTCAGAGTGGCAGTACCCTCCACTGAACTAAATAATGTTACATCAAATGGTGTTATAACACTCAGCAATCCTAGTCTCTCTGCAGTCACAACTTATCTACGGAGAGTTAAGTGAGGAGATTGGAATAGAGTTGGTGCTGCTCAGACACTGATCAGACTAACACGCACACACACACACACGTGTGTGTGTGTGTGTGTGTGTGTGTGTGTGTGTGTGTGTGTGTATTTGCAGGTTTATTGCTGCTGGTCTGCAGTTGTATAATTCCCTGGTCATGCTCTGATGACCTAGCCTCCCTGAGACCCCCAGCGAAATGAGATGTGTGGTGTGTGTGTCTCTCTGTGTGTGTGTGTGTGTGTGTGTGTGTGTGTGTGTGTCTGTGTTTGCTCATGCATTTGTGTGTGTTTTATTGTGTGTGTGTGTGTGTGTGTATGTATGTTCGCGCGCGTGTGTGTGTTTGTATGCACTCCCCAGTGAAATTAGATGTTCACTTCTCCAAGGACGTCTCCCACCATAATTTAAAGCCAGTGAGGTTGGGACGCTTAAACACACAAACTTCTGAGGTCATAAACCTAGTAAACCTATATACACTATATATACAAAAGTATGTGGACACCCCTTCAAATTAGTGGATTCGGCTATTTCAGCCAAACTCATTGCTGACAGGTGTATAAAATCGAGCACACCGCCATTGCAATCTCCATAGACAAACATTGACAGTAGAATGGCCTTACTGAAGAGCTCAGTGACTTTCCACGTGGCACCGTCACAGGATGCCACCTTCCAACAAGTAATTTCGTAAAATTTCTGCCCTCCTAGAGCTGCCCGGTCAACTGTAAGTGCTGTTATTGTGAAGTGGAAACATCTAGGAGCAACAACGGCTCAGCCGCAAAGTGATAGGCCACACAAGCTCACAGAACGAGACCGCCGAGTGTAAAAATGATCTGTCCTCGGTTGCAACACTCACTACCGAGTTCCAAACTGCCTCTGGAAGCAACGTCAGCACAATAACTGTTAGTCAGGAGCTTCATTAAATGGGTTTCCATGGCCGAGCAGTCGCACACATGTGTAAGAGCACCATGTGCAATGCCAAGCGTTGGCTGGAGTGGTGTAAAGCTCGCCGCCATTGGACTCTGGAGCAGTGGAAACGCGTTCTCTGGAGTGATGAATCACGCTTCACCATCTGGCAGTCCGACGGACAAATCTGGATTTGGCGGATGCCAGGAGAACGCTACCTGCCCGAATGCATAGTGCCAACTGTAAAGTTTGGTGGCGAGGAATAATGTTCTAGGGCTGTTTTTCATGGTTCGGGCTAGGCCTTTTAGTTCCAGTGAAGGGAAGTCTTAACACTACAGCATACAATGACATTCTAGACTATTCTGTGCTTCCAAATTTGTGGCAACAGATTGGGAAGGCTCTTTCCTGTTTCAGCATGACAATGCCCCCGTGCACAAAGCGAGGACCATACAGAAATGGTTTGTCAAGATTGTTGTGGAAGAACTTGACTGGCCTGCACAGAGCCCTGACCCCAACCCCATCGAACACCTTGGGGATGAATTGGAACACCAACTGCGGGCCTAATCGCCCAAAATCAGTGCCGACCTCACTAATGCTCTTGTGGCTGAATGGAAGCAAGTCCCTGCAGCAATGCTCCAACATCTAGTGGAAAGCCTTCCCAGAAGAGTGGAGGCTGTTATAGCAACAAGTGGGGGAGCAACTCCATATTAAATCCCATGATTTTGGAATGAGATGTTTGACGAGCAGGTGTCCACATACTTTTGGTAATGTAGTGTACCTCTGTCTGTACTGTTATACACTGTGTGTGTGTTTGTATATATGTGTGTGTGTACTGTTATTGTCTTTAACATACAGTGTAAATCCCTATGCCTTGTCAATTAACCATCAAATAAAGAAAATGTTTCGGAACATAAATAATACACTGCTCAAAAAAATAAAGGGAACACTAAAATAACACATCCTAGATCTGAATGAATGAAATAATCTTATTAAATACTTTTTTCTTTACATAGTTGAATGTGCTGACAACAAAATCACACAAAAATTATCAATGGAAATCAAATTTATCAACCCATGGAGGTCTAGATTTGGAGTCACCCTCAAAATTAAAGTGGAAAACCACACTACAGGCTGATCCAACTTTGATGTAATGTCCTTAAAATAAGTCAAAATGAGGCTCAGTAGTGTGTGTGGCCTCCACGTGCCTGTATGACCTCTCTACAATGCCTGGGCATGCTCCTGATGAGGTGGAGGATGGTCTCCTGAGGGATCTCCTCCCAGACCTGGACTAAAGCATCCGTCAACTCCTGGACAGTCTGTGGTACAACGTGGCGTTGGTGGATGGAGCGAGACATGATGTCCCAGATGTGCTCAATTGGATTCAGATCTGGGGAACGGGCGGGCCAGTCCATAGTATCAATGCCTTCCTCTTGCAGGAACTGCTGACACACTCCAGCCACATGAGGTCTAGCATTGTCTTGCATTAGGAGGAACCCAGGGCTAACCGCACCAGCATATGGTCTCACAAGGGATCTGAGGATCTCATCTCGGTACCTAATGGCAGTCAGGCTACCTCTGGCGAGCACATGGAGGGCTTTTCGGCCCCCCAAAGAAATGCCACCCCACACCATGACTGACCCACCGCCAAACCGGTCATGCTGGAGGATGTTGCAGGCAGCAGAACGTTCTCCACGGCGTCTCCAGACTCTGTCACGTCTGTCACATGTGCTCAGTGTGAACCTGCTTTCATCTGTGAAGAGCACAGGGCGCCAGTGGCGAATTTGCCAATCTTGGTGTTCTCTGGCAAATGCCAAACGCTGTAAGCACAACCCCCACCTGTGGACGTCGGGCCCTCATACCACCCTCATGGAGTCTGTTTCTGACCGTTTGAGCAGACACATGCACATTTGTGGCCTGCTGGAGGTCATTTTGCAGGGCTCTGGCAGTGCTCATCCTGCTCCTCCTTGCACAAAGGCGGAGGTAGCAGTCCTGCTGCTGATTTGTTGCCCTCCTACGGCCTCCTCCACGTCTCCTGATGTACTGGCCTGTCTCCTGGTAGCGCCTCCATGCTCTGGACACTACGCTGACAGACACAGCAAACCTTCTTGCCACAGCTCGCATTGATGTGCCATCCTGGATGAGCTGCACTACCTGAGCCACTTGTGTGGGTTGTAGACTCCGTCTCATGCTACCACTAGAGTGAAAGCACCGCCAGCATTCAAAAGTGACCAAAACATCAGCCAGGAAGCATAGGAACTGAGAAGTGGTCTGTGGTCACCACCTGCAAAACCAGTCCTTTATTGGGGGTGTCTTGCTAATTGCCTATAATTTCCATCTGTTGTCTATTCCATTTGCACAACAGCATGTGACATTTATTGTCAATCAGTGTTGCTTCCTAAGTGGACAGTTTGATTTCACAGAAGTGTGATTGACTTGGAGTTACATTGTGTTGTTTAAGTGTTCCCTTTATTTTTTTGAGCAGTGTATATAGAGACTTTTGAACTTTCCACACTATTCTTACAGACTTTTATAAGTAGTTTAATTGATCATTTGACAACAGGAGATTCCTATAAAACCATGTAAGCAAAAAAATATAACATCTCCAGATGGGAGTTCATTCGTATTGTTTTTATCTGCACAGCAAAGTACAAAATACCTTGTAGGGTAGAAGTACAAGCCGACATTAAAGAATGTAAACAAAATGTGTTGGAACTTAACTGCAGTTCAGGTTTACTCTGTGTGCTATTCCCATGTGGATGGTTACAATGTTATTTATGAGGGACACTGGGATACAGTGCCTTCAGAAAGTACTCATACACCTTTACTTATCCACATTTTGTTAGAGGGGGAGCGGCAGTGAACAGCAATCTTCATGTCTTTCCACAGATTTTCAATGGGATTCAAGTCTGGGCTTTGGCTGGGCCACTCAATGACTTTCACATTCTTGTTCTGAAGCCATTCCAGTGTTGCTTTAGGTGTATGCTTGGGGTCATTGCCCTGTTGGAACATAAATCTTCGCCCCAGTCTAACATTGTTTGTATTTTGAAGCAGGTTCTCATCAAGGATTTGCCTGTATTTGACTCCATTCATTGTTCCTTCTATCCTTACCAGTCACCCAGTCCCTACTGCTGAAAAGCTTCCCCATAGCATGATGCTGCCACCACCATGCTTCACAATAGGGATGGTGTTAGACGGGTGATGAGCTGTGCCTGGTTTTCTCCAGACATAGCGCTTTGCATTCAAGCCAAAGATTCAATTTGTCTCATCAGACCACAGTATCTTTGCCTTATGATCTCATAATCTTTCACGTGCCTTTTTGCAAACTCCAGGCGTGCTGTCAAGTGCCTTTTTCTCAGGAGTGGCTTCTCTCTGGACACCCTCCCATAAAGCCCAGATTGGTGAAGCGCTGTAGAGACTGTTGTCCTTCTGGCAGGTTCTCCTATCTCAGCCAAGGAACTACAGAGTGGTCATTGGGTTCATGGTCACCTCCCTGACCAAGGTCCTTCTTGCCCGGTTGGTCAGTTTGGTCGGACGGCCAGCTCTAGGCAGAGTCTGGGTAGTTCCATATTTTTCCCATTTCCCAATGATGGAAAACACTGTGCTCTTGGAAACTTTCAACACTCTAGAAAAAGTTTTTACCCTTCCCCAGATATGACTCATCACAATTCTATCTCGATAATCTACGGATAGTTCCTTGGACTTCATGGTATAGTTTAGGCTCTGACATGCACTGTCAACCATGGGACCTTATAAAGACAGGTGGGATTCCTCTCAATTAATGTCCAAACAATTGAATTGGCCACACGTGGACTCCAATCAAGTTGTAGTGACATCTCAAGGATGATCAAAGGAAATTAGATACACCTGAGCTCAATTTGGAGTGTCATAGCAAAGGGGTGTGAAAACTTATGTAAATATATATTTCAGTATTTCATTTTCAATAAATTTCAAAATAAATCTAAAACAATGTTTTCCTTTTGTCATTATGGGGTATTGTGTGTATATGTGTGATAATTATTGTTATTATTATTATTATTATTTATTTTTATTCAGGCTGTAACATAACAAAAGGTGGAATAAGTCAAGGGGTATGAATACTTTCTGAAGGCACTGTATATGTATGGTTGAGTGATTGAGGCGACTTTCAGTTGGAGAGTGACTGTGTTTTCCTTAGGGAGACATAGTGACAAACATCAGACTGGAAAAACCCTGGAAACAACGTACTACGCACACACACCATTCTGAATCCATCGCGCAATAATGATAGGACTTCCTGACTCTGTCGCAGGATCAGGGTCCTGCATGAGTTGAGTCATGGGAAAGGTATGTGTGTCATAAATTCCACTTCCCCTCCATCAATTCCAGATCATCCCCTTATTTCAGCTAATAAACCCCTCTATCACCCAAACTCATAGACACCGTTCTTAGACCTCACATGCCCCTTCCCCTGTGGGAATTATCCTGATCTTAAAATAGCGGATGTCCCTTTTTAAGAGTTTTACTACGGTGAGAAGAAATGTCCCTCTCATAGTGGTGGGCTGTCTAGTGCTACAGCGTTTTGATGAATCTCTTCTGTGCTCCTTATCAACGACTGTATGACCACAAACACACACACACACACACACACACACACACACACAACCCCCACCTCGACACACACACTGTGCTCATGCTGTGATGAATCCCCTCTGTGCAGGGCGGTGAAAGGGAGAACACTTCTGATATCATTAAGCTTTAGTAATGGTCCCCATGCAGTGAACCCTCTGGCACGGCGACTCTCACTCTGCTGGCTAACTGGCCTGCGATGGGCTGGGGAGGGATGGAGAGGGCAGGCACTAGATGGCCAGGTTGGAAGGGACATAAATGGCCATAAGATTGACTATTAACTGCACACTCTATTTACTGTAAGCACAGTGCAGTTCACCAGGCTGAATTCTAATACATGCTTGCCCTGGAAACAGCTCTGGATGAGTGCATACATTAATATATAATGCACCACAAGACAACTAAATTGTCACCTAGTGTGAATGTATTTATACATCAGTATGTGAGTGTGTGTGTGTGTTTGTGTGGAATGCATGCGTGCGTGTGTGTGCTTACATGCTCGCGCGTGTGTGAACCAGGGTTCATGAGCCCTGTGTTGAGTGCTGAGATCACACTTCATTTGGGCTGCCTCCCAAATAGCACCATGCATATTCCCTATATCGTTTATGACTTTTGTCCAGGACCCATACGGTTATGTAGGGAATAGGCTGCCATTTGGGACAGAGACATGCTGCTTGCTTGGTCGTAGGTTTAACCACCGACAGGGAGCTCAGTAGATCACCTTCCTCAGACAGCTCCCTTAAACGTCCTTGGCAGACCCCCCCCCCCCCCCCCCATCCTCTCTCCCTCCATTCACCTCTTTCCCTCCCTCCTTCCTAGGCTGGATGCTGCAATATTTCTCTCTTTCTCTCTCCCTCTCTTTCCGCACTCTCTCTTCACCCCTCTCTCTCTCTCTCTCTCTCTCTCTCTCTCTCTCTCTCTCTCTCTCTCTCTCTCTCTCTCGCTCTCTTCCCTGAAATGCTCCCATCACCACCAGCCCTTGTAAATGCATGACAACGTCTGTATATATGTAAGTCATGGCACCGTGTCCTGTGTGACACCAACTGTATATACAGTGGGGGAAAAAAGTATTTAGTCAGCCACCAATTGTGCAAGTTCTCCCACTTAGATGAGAGAGGCCTGTAATTTTCCTCATAGGTACACGTCAACTATGACAGACAAATTGAGATTTTTTTCCCCAGAAAATCACATTGTAGGATTTTTTAGGAATTTATTTGAAAATTATGGTGGAAAATAAGTATTTGGTCACCTACAAACAAGCAAGATTTCTGGCTCTCACAGACCTGTAACTTCTTCTTTAAGAGGCTCCTCTGTCCTCCACTCGTTACCTGTATTAATGGCACCTGTTTGAACTTGTTATCAGTATAAAAGACACCTGTCCACAACCTCAAACAGTCACACTCCAAACTCCACTATGGCCAAGACCAAAGAGCTGTCAAAGGACACCAGAAACAAAATTGTAGACCTGCACCAGGCTGGGAAGACTGAATCTGCAATAGGTAAGCAGCTTGGTTTGAAGAAATCAACTGTGGGAGCAATTATTAGGAAATGGAAGACATACAAGACCACTGATAATCTCCCTCGATCTGGGGCTCCACGCAAGATCTCACCCCGTGGGGTCAAAATGATCACAAGAACGGTGAGCAAAAATCCCAAAACCACACGGGGGACCTAGTGAATGACCTGCAGAGAGCTGGGACCAAAGTAACAAAGCCTACCATCAGTAACACACACTACGCCGCCAGGGACTCAAATCCTGCAGTGCCAGACGTGTCCCCCTGCTTAAGCCAGTACATGTCCAGGCCCGTCTGAAGTTTGCTAGAGTGCATTTGGATGATCCAGAAGAGGATTGAGAGAATGTCATATGGTCAGATGAAACCAAAATATAACTTTTTGGTAAAAACTCAACTCGTCGTGTTTGGAGGACAAAGAATGCTGAGTTGCATCCAAAGAACACCATACCTACTGTGAAGCATGGGGGTGGAAACATCATGCTTTGGGGCTGTTTTTCTGCAAAGGGACCAGGACGACTGATCCGTGTAAAGGAAAGAATGAATGGGGCCATGTATCGTGAGGTTTTGAGTGAAAACCTCCTTCCATCAGCAAGGGCATTGAATATGAAACGTGACTGGGTCTTTCAGCATGACAATGATCCCAAACACACTGCCCAGGCAACGAAGGAGTGGCTTCGTAAGAAGCATTTCAAGGTCCTGGAGTGGCCTAGCCAGTCTCCAGATCTCAACCCCATAGAAAATATTTGGAGGGAGTTGAAAGTCTGTGTTGCCCAGTGACAGCCCCAAAACATACTGCTCTAGAGGAGATCTGCATGGAGGAATGGGCCAAAATACCAGCAACAGTGTGTGAAAACCTTGTGAAGACTTACAGAAAACGTTTGACCTGTGTCATTGCCAACAAAGGGTATATAACAAAGTATTGAGAAACTTTTGTTATTGACCAAATACTTATTTTCCACCATAATTTGCAAATAAATTCATTAAAAATCCTACAATATGATTTTCTGGGAAAAAAATTCCTCATTTTGTCTGTCATAGTTGACGTGTACCTATGATGAAAATTACAGGCCTCTCTCATCTTTTTAAGTGGGAGAACTTGCACAATTGGTGGCTGACTAAATACTTTTTTCCCCCACTGTATACTATTAAGTGTCATCTTTTGAATGGACCTGTTTCACTGTCCACACTGGTGCCTGTCGCAGAATGATGATATACGGAGAGGTGAGGGTTGGAAGCTCACCAGAACGTTTGAGGTTGAACTTAAAATGATATTTATTCTCTAAGTCCATTCTTACTGTACAGGAAAAGCCCTTGCAGTCACACTGAGTTCAAACGCATTTGTTATCCTTGCAATTCCTCCTGTGCAATGCCTATATTCTTATCAGTAAAGTAATACAAAAAAGTGGAATACTGTAGGTGTAGATACACCTTCCTAATATTAAGTTGCACTCCCTTTTGCCCTCAGAGCAGCCTCAATTCGTAGGGGCATGGACTCTACAAGGTGTCAAAAGCGGTCCACAGGGATGCTGGCCCATGTTGACGTCAATGCTTCTCACAGTTGTGTCATGTTGGCTGGATGTCCTTTGGGTGGTGGACAATTCTTGATACACATGGGAAACTGTTTTTGGCACACTCAAACCGGTGCGCCTGACACCTTCTACCATGCCCCGTTCAAAGGCACTTTGTCTTGCCCATTCACCCTCTAAATGGTACACATACACAATTCACGTCTCCATTGTCTTAAGCCTTAAAAATCCTTCTTTAATCTGTTTCCTCCCCTTCATTTATACTGATCGAAATGGATTTAACAAGTGACATCAATATGGGATCATACCTTTCACTTGGATTCACCTGGCAAGTCTATATCATGGAAAGAGCAGGTGTTCCTTATGTTTTGTATACTCAGTGTATATAGACAACAACTTCTTAACATCCGACCAACAAGGGAAAATACAAGAACCAGGTCATCTATACTATTGAAGAAAAAATATATTTGTTTGCCATTCTCTCTCTCTCTCTCTCTCTCTCTCTCTCTCTCTCTCTAAAATGTCCCCTCAAAATAATATTTAATATTTTTTACATCATGAGGTTTTGTACACACTCTCTCTTGCACCGCTATCAATCAGGTTTTTAATTTAATGTATGAATATGTGATTTATGTAGCTGGGGCAGATCGTATACATCTATTGTGTGGAGAGCGCTGATGTTCCTGTATTGATTGACCGGCTTAATAGTGTTTGTTGTTTATCGCTGATCCCAGCAAATAAAGCAAATAAATAGTTCAGATTGAGCTCACTCACAATGATGATCAGAAGTATGGAGGGAGGGAGACAGGGAGACAGGGAGGGAGGGAGAGAGAGGGAGAGGGAGAGGGAGAGGGAGAGGGAGAGGGAGAGGGAGAGGGAGGACTGATATGCAACAAGGCAGGGAGAGGGAGGGAGGGTCTTCTATGGAGGATGTAGTCTGTTCAGTGAGTGAGTGCTTTGCTGATGCACACTGCTATAGGACGAGACATGAGCAACAGCTCAAGGGGTGCGAAGGCAGGGTGAGCCATGGTGCAGCACCCCAGAGCAGTTTGTATATGTTAAGTGCCTTGCTCAAGGGCACAATTGCAGGAGATGGCATCTAGAATTTTCCGGCCAGTGCTATGAGGACTGGACTGATCTACATTTTTGGCCTGATCTGCTCCTAGATATTTTTGCATTTGAAGAACATTTGATTTTAACTTTTGATTGACAGCTCAATTCATGCTTAAGAACACACTGTGTCCACCATGGACCCATAGGCGTGCGCGCACACACACAGAAACACACACAAATGAAAAAACACACATACACAGCCTCCAACCCAAGGCCTAAATCACACCTCAAGTACAAATCAGATCGCTCAGATTCTTATTCTCAGAGTTATTTCTATTCCCAGTGGATTTGTCAAATCGATGAGAAAATCAAACAATTGTTATTGCTCAGTGTCTGTGCTTTTCAGAAGAATTGTGACAAATGAAAGTTGTCTTGACATGCCATGTCAGTTAGTTAGAGAAGAGAAAAGTTAAGAGAGCTTTCTTTGAGACTTACAGTGGTGTGTCATGTTAAATAAATGAAATAAGGAAACCCTGAGTACTACAAGTGATAGTCTTTAGTGAGTGCGTTGACCTGAAATCATCCATAATAGATACAGTGGGGGAAAAAAGTATTTATTCAGCCACCAATTGTGCAAGTTCTCCCACTTAAAAAGATGAGAGAGGCCTGTAATTTTCATCATAGGTACACGTCAACTATGACAGACAAAATGAGAAACAAAAATCCAGAAAATCACATTGTAGGATTTTTAATGAATTTATTTGCAAATTATGGTGGAAAATAAGTATTTGGTCAATAACAAAAGTTTCTCAATACTTTGTTATATACCCTTTGTTGGCAATGACAGGTCAAACGTTTTCTGTAAGTCTTCACAAGGTTTTCACACACTGTTGCTGGTATTTTGGCCCATTCCTCCATGCAGATCTCCTCTAGAGCAGTGATGTTTTGGGGCTGTCGCTGGGCAACACGGACTTTCAACTCCCTCCAAAGATTTTCTATGGGGTTGAGATCTGGAGACTGGCTAGGCCACTCCAGAACCTTGAAATGCTTCTTACGAAGCCACTCCTTCGTTGCCCGGGCGGTGTGTTTGGTATCATTGTCATGCTGAAAGACCCAGCCACATTTCATCTTCAATGCCCTTGCTGATGGAAGGAGGTTTTCACTCAAAATCTCATGATACATGGCCCCATTCATTATTTCCTTTACACGGATCAGTCGTCCTGGTCCCTTTGCAGAAAAACTGCCCCAAAGTATGATGTTTCCACCCCCATGCTTCACAGTAGGTATGGTGTTCTTTGGATGCAACTCAGCATTCTTTGTCCTCCAAACACGACGAGTTGAGTTTTTACCAAAAAGTTATATTTTGGTTTCATCTGACCATATGACATTCTCCCAATCCTCTTCTGGATCATCCAAATGCACTCTAGCAAACTTCAGACGGGCCTGGACATGTACTGGCTTAAGCAGGGGGACACGTCTGGCACTGCAGGATTTGAGTCCCTGGCGGCGTAGTGTGTGTTACTGATGGTAGGCTTTGTTACTTTGGTCCCAGCTCTCTGCAGGTCATTCACTAGGTCCCCCCGTGTGGTTCTGGGATTTTTGCTCACCGTTCTTGTGATCATTTTGACCCCACGGGGTGAGATCTTGCGTGGAGCCCCAGATCGAGGGAGATTATCAGTGGTCTTGTATGTCTTCCATTTCCTAATAATTGCTCCCACAGTTGATTTCTTCAAACCAAGCTGCTTACCTATTGCAGATTCAGTCTTCCCAGCCTGGTGCAGGTCTACAATTTTGTTTCTGGTGTCCTTTGACAGCTCTTTGGTCTTGGCCGTCAACTATGACAGACAAAATGAGAAACAAAAATCCAGAAAATCACATTGTAGGATTTTTAATGAATTTATTTGCAAATTATGGTGGAAAATAAGTATTTGGTCAATAACAAAAGTTTTTCAATACTTTGTTATATACCCTTTGTTGGCAATGACAGGTCAAACGTTTTCTGTAAGTCTTCACAAGGTTTTCACACACTGTTGCTGGTATTTTGGCCCATTCCTCCATGCAGATCTCCTCTAGAGCAGTGATGTTTTGGGGCTGTCGCTGGGCAACACGGACTTTCAACTCCCTCCAAAGATTTTCTATGGGGTTGAGATCTGGAGACTGGCTAGGCCACTCCAGAACCTTGAAATGCTTCTTACGAAGCCACTCCTTCGTTGCCCGGGCGGTGTGTTTGGTATCATTGTCATGCTGAAAGACCCAGCCACATTTCATCTTCAATGCCCTTGCTGATGGAAGGAGGTTTTCACTCAAAATCTCATGATACATGGCCCCATTCATTATTTCCTTTACACGGATCAGTCGTCCTGGTCCCTTTGCAGAAAAACAGCCCCAAAGCATGATGTTTCCACCCCCATGCTTCACAGTAGGCATGGTGTTCTTTGGATGCAACTCAGCATTCTTTGTCCTCCAAACACGACGAGTTGAGTTTTTACCAAAAAGTTATATTTTGGTTTCATCTGACCATATGACATTCTCCCAATCCTCTTCTGGATCATCCAAATGCACTCTAGCAAACTTCAGACGGGCCTGGACATGTACTGGCTTAAGCAGGGGGACACGTCTGGCACTGCAGGATTTGAGTCCCTGGCGGCGTAGTGTGTGTTACTGATGGTAGGCTTTGTTACTTTGGTCCCAGCTCTCTGCAGGTCATTCACTAGGTCCCCCCGTGTGGTTCTGGGATTTTTGCTCACCGTTCTTGTGATCATTTTGACCCCACGGGGTGAGATCTTGCATGGAGCCCCAGATCGAGGGAGATTATCAGTGGTCTTGTATGTCTTCCATTTCCTAATAATTGCTCCCACAGTTGATTTATTCAAACCAAGCTGCTTACCTATTGCAGATTCAGTCTTCCCAGCCTGGTGCAGGTCTACAATTTTGTTTCTGGTGTCCTTTGACAGCTCTTTGGTCTTGGCCGTCAACTATGACAGACAAAATGAGAAACAAAAATCCAGAAAATCACATTGTAGGATTTTTTATGAATTTATTTGCAAATTATGGTGGAAAATAAGTATTTGGTCAATAACAAAAGTTTTTCAATACTTTGTTATATACCCTTTGTTGGCAATGACAGGTCAAACGTTTTCTGTAAGTCTTCACAAGGTTTTCACACACTGTTGCTGGTATTTTGGCCCATTCCTCCATGCAGATCTCCTCTAGAGCAGTGATGTTTTGGGGCTGTCGCTGGGCAACACGGACTTTCAACTCCCTCCAAAGATTTTCTATGGGGTTGAGATCTGGAGACTGGCTAGGCCACTCCAGAACCTTGAAATGCTTCTTACGAAGCCACTCCTTCGTTGCCCGGGCGGTGTGTTTGGTATCATTGTCATGCTGAAAGACCCAGCCACATTTCATCTTCAATGCCCTTGCTGATGGAAGGAGGTTTTCACTCAAAATCTCATGATACATGGCCCCATTCATTATTTCCTTTACACGGATCAGTCGTCCTGGTCCCTTTGCAGACAAACAGCCCCAAAGCATGATGTTTCCACCCCCATGCTTCACAGTAGGTATGGTGTTCTTTGGATGCAACTCAGCATTCTTTGTCCTCCAAACACGACGAATTGAGTTTTTACCAAAAAGTTATATTTTGGTTTCATCTGACCATATGACATTCTCCCAATCCTCTTCTGGATCATCCAAATGCACTCTAGCAAACTTCAGACGGGCCTGGACATGTACTGGCTTAAGCAGGGGGACACGTCTGGCACTGCAGGATTTGAGTCCCTGGCGGCGTAGTGTGTGTTACTGATGGTAGGCTTTGTTACTTTGGTCCCAGCTCTCTGCAGGTCATTCACTAGGTCCCCCCGTGTGGTTCTGGGATTTTTGCTCACCGTTCTTGTGATCATTTTGACCCCACGGGGTGAGATCTTGCGTGGAGCCCCAGATCGAGGGAGATTATCAGTGGTCTTGTATGTCTTCCATTTCCTAATAATTGCTCCCACAGTTGATTTCTTCAAACCAAGCTGCTTACCTATTGCAGATTCAGTCTTCCCAGCCTGGTGCAGGTCTACAATTTTGTTTCTGGTGTCCTTTGACAGCTCTTTGGTCTTGGCCATAGTGGAGTTTGGAGTGTGACTGTTTGAGGTTGTGGACAGGTGTCTTTTATACTGATAACAAGTTCAAACAGGTGCCATTAATACAGGTAACGAGTGGAGGACAGAGGAGCCTCTTAAAGAAGAAGTTACAGGTCTGTGAGAGCCAGAAATCTTGCTTGTTTGTAGGTGACCAAATACTTATTTTCCACCATAATTTGCAAATAAATTCATAAAAAATCCTACAATGTGATTTTCTGGGGAAAAAAATCTCAATTTGTCTGTCATAGTTGACGTGTACCTATGATGAAAATTACAGGCCTCTCTCATCTTTTTAAGTGGGAGAACTTGCACAATTGGTGGCTGACTAAATACTTTTTTTCCCCACTGTAAAAGAGGGAAGGTCTGCACTCATAGATTTGATGTCATATAAATTGCATTAGCTTATGTAACAATGGTTTAATATTGTCCTTGTGTGTAAGGCACGAGGCCTACATTTCATATTTCACTGCTCCTTTCCACACAGCACGTAGAAGCGGCCTTAGGTACAGCTGTAGGATTAGTTTATTCTCCCTATTCAAGCATTGTAATCATTTGGGGGGAAAGTGCAAAACTGACCTTAGATCAGTCTAGGGGCGACTTCATTCCACACACGCACTCACTCACACGCACTCACACGCACACGCACACGCACACACACACACGCACAGACACGCACACACATGCACACACACGCACACACACACACGCACACACACACGCACGCACACACACACGCACACACACACACACACACACACACAGACACACACACACACACACACCTAAAAGCAGGGAGGGGAACACACAATAAATCAGGACAATTACTCGTCATGTCTCTCAAAGACTGCTCACACCCCTGGCTAAAACAAACAGAACTTCCCATCCCCATTTCCCTAAGACAGAGTAGGCTGTCACCTCTCCCCCCTGTCTCCCCCCTGCCACCCTCCCTCCTCCCCCCCTGCCACCCTCCCTCTGTGGCGCTACCACATTAACAGTCGATCGATCCTGAATACGAGAGAATGGGAAACGAGAAGAAAACGAAGGGATGTGTCCATCTCCGGTGAAGGGAGGTGTGGTGGACCGGGGTCAGATCAAACGCTGACACAATCCGGATGCTAAGGCTAAGGCAGGGAGATGGGGAGGCTGGAGGCTGGGGGGATGCTGCAGGGGGAGGGGCTGGTGGGGGGTTGAGGTGAGGATGCAGGGAGGTGTGTGTTTCGCGGACGTTGACGGATCTTGGCAATCTCACGCTAGTCTCCGCCACTCTATCAGGCGAGGAGCGTTAACATTAGCTGTCAATATCATCAGCCGGGGGTCGGCTAGGGCTGAGAGATACACCGGTCTAGTAACACTTAGTTACTGTGGGGTTTTCTATACTACACACACCTGCCATGCTAGGGCTGAGATACACAAGGCTAACACTGCTCAGATACTGTGGTTTTCTATAATGTCTGCCAGGCAAGGGCACAGAAATACAGAAGTAATGGGTTTGAATCTGGACTCGGTGATTTGCTGTAATGCTGGTTCAGACGAGGCCACATTTGTTGACTGTAAAAGGCTTTTTATGAGACTGTCTGGTAAACGACTGCAATGTACCATTCCTTACATACCGTAATGTAACGACTCTTATCAAGTATGCACATGATCGAAGCACCGCAGCAGAGCACTATATTTTACAGCAAATGCTGCAGAAAAAGCTGACTCTTTCGTCCGCGAGCGCCCACACAGCTGGCTGTTTAAACCTGTCTGAAAACAGCCTATACTATATCTTTATCTATAAAACAAATAATCTGAGCTGCATGCGATTGACAAGTCACAGGAAGCATGCGCTCCTTTTGTGCCTTCGTTGTAGACAGAATAAAACATGGTTGGGTGGATTACTTAAAAATGTTCTAGCCTAATCCGTAACCCTTCAAATACATGTATTAATATATTCAAAATGTGCACATAGGCCTATTCAATAGCCTAGAACAGGGTTCTTCAATTCCGGTCCTGGAGGGCCGAAACACCTCTGTTTTTCATCCTCTCCTTCTAATCAGGGGCTAATTCAGACCTGGGACACCAGGTGAGTGCAATTAACTACCAGGTAGAAATAAAAAACAGAAGTGTTTCGGCCCTCCAGGACCGGAATTGAAGAACCCTGGCCTAGAAGAAACAAAGAAACTGAAATAAAAGTGATTTTAACCTGGTAATTATTCATTTTCTTTCAATTTATCAATAATGAAACAAGGCAACAGTAAACATGTCCACAGATTATCAATTATATTGTCCACATACTCAAGTGGCCACTCTAACAATTAAAATAAATTACTTTAAAAATGGAAGGCAGTTAGCCTGGGTACCAGTCTCTTTACCTAATCCACCCCCTGTAGGTCTACTCCATGTCATGTGCCAAAGAAATACACCACCTGCTGGAGAAGACAGATTTTGGGCCCAGTTATCCCTCTTGCTTTGCCTCTTCATCTCTGGTGTGACTCACAAATTTCAGTTAATAACTATAGCTCCCGCCTTGTAATTTTGTAAATGCCGGATCTCTATGGCAAGACGCATCATTCACCCAGGTTTCGTCAAAATCGGGCCAGTGCTGTCTGAGATATCACGTGTGACTAACATACGAATGGACGGACGGATGGAGACCGATCCACGATCCCCTCCCCGATTTCATCGTGGGGGACAACCAGGCCTACGATATTTCCTTGAATAGTAGAATCAAACAGCATATGTTGGATAGGAATTGTCTTTATTAGAGATTCTGCACAGCGGCTTGTTCTAGCCGATCCCCTAGAGCAGGGATCATCTACTAGATTCAGCCACGGGCCAATTTTTTCGTGAGATATAATATTTGACAAAAACATGATCATTTCAAACCTTGCATACATTTGTATACGATCACATCTCTCTATTATGCGTGGGAATACTTGGGAACAGATTTCCAAAATTAAAATAACTGGTGTTTTTATAGTCTTTTATGTCCAACAATTAAACATTTTATTTTATTTGTGCTCAGAAAACATGGAGGGCCAAATAAAATCACCCCCAGATGATTGGCACCAATATGTAAAGTCTGACTGTAGATAGGCTACCAGGTGAATATTTTTTATATTAAAAGAAGACAGAATGGAACTTATCTGCACAGGTAGGAAAGTGTCCAGATAATGGTGTGCTGATTGACCAGTAGGTGTGAAGGTTCTGAAATATTAATTTTGAATCAATCATCTGAATACTTTAAGAGCCCTCATCAACACCTGATGGGCCATCAGTGGGACAATTGAGCTGAGTTCACATTCGCAGTTTGAGGGGACTCAAATCCAATTTTTTTGCATATCCGATTAGAATCTCTTATTTTTCCTGCAGTCTGAACAGCCAAAAAGCACATGGAATCATATATTTTAAGCCACATTTCAAACCACCTTCGTAGGTGGTTTGTAGTCTCTATGGGGGTGCCACAGGGTTCAATTCTTGGGCCCTCTTTTCTCCGTGTGTATTTACATTTACATTTATGTCATTTAGCAGACGTTCTTATCCAGAGCGACTGACAAATTGGTGCATTCACCTTATGATAGCCAGTGGGACAACCACTTTACAATTTATTTTTTTATATTTTTCAAATTTTTTATTTTTAGAGTATATTTGTAATTTTCATTTGTTTTATATATATATATATATATATATATATATATATATATATATATATATATATATATACAGTGGGGAGAACAAGTATTTGATACACTGCTGATTTTGCAGGTTTTCCTACATACAAAGCATGTAGAGGTCTGTAATATTTATCATAGGTACACTTCAAATCACATTGTATGATTTTTAAGTAATTAATTTGCATTTTATTGCATGACATAATTATTTGATACATCAGAAAAGCAGAACATAATATTTGGTACAGAAACCTTTGTTTGCAATTACAGAGATCATACGTTTCCTGTAGGTCTTGACCAGGTTTGCACACACTGCAGCAGGGATTTTGGCCCACCCCCTCCATACAGACCTTCTCCAGATCCTTCAGGTTTCGGGGCTGTCGCTGGGCAATATGGACTTTCAGCTCCCTCCAAAGATTTTCTATTGGGTTCAGGTCTGGAGACTGGCTAGGCCACTCCAGGACCTTGAGATGCTTCTTACAGAGCCACTCCTTAGTCGCCCTGGCTGTGTGTTTCGGGTCGTTGTCATGCTGGAAGACACAGCCACGACCCATCTTCAATGCTCTTACTGAGGGAAGGAGGTTGTTGGCCAAGATCTCGCGATACATGGCCCCATCCATCCTCCCCTCAATACGGTGCAGTCGTCCTGTCCCCTTTGCAGAAAAGCATCCTCAAAGAATGATGTTTCCACCTCCATGCTTCACGGTTGGGATGGTGTTCTTGGGGTTGTACTCATCCTTCTTCTTCCTCCAAACACGGCGAGGGGAGTTTAGACCAAAAAGCTCTATTTTTGTCTCATCAGACCACATTACCTTCTCCCATTCCTCCTCTGGATCATCCGATGGTCATTGGCAAACTTCAGACGGGCCTGGACATGCGCTGGCTTGAGCAGGGGGACCTTGCGTGCGCTGCAGGATTTAAATCCATGATGGCGTAGTGTGTTACTAATGGTTTTCTTTGAGACTGTGGTCCCAGCTCTCTTCAGGTCATTACCCAGGTCCTGCCGTGTAGTTCTGGGCTGATCCCTCACCTTTCTCATGATCATTGATGCCCCACGAGGTGAGCTCTTGCATGGAGCCCCAGACCGAGGGTGATTGACTGTCATCTTGAACTTCTTCCATTTTCTAATAATTGCGCCAACAGTTGTTGCCTTCTCACCAAGCTGCTTGCCTATTGTCCTGTAGCCCATCCCAGCCTTGTGCAGGTCTACAATTTTATCCCTGATGTCCTTACACAGCTCTCTGGTCTTGGCCATTGTGGAGAGGTTGGAGTCTTTGATTGAGTGTGTGGACAGGTGTCTTTTATACAGGTAACGAGTTCAAACAGGTGCAGTTAATACAGGTAATGAGTGGAGAACAGGAGGGCTTCTTAAAGAAAAACTAACAGGTCTGTGAGAGCCGGAATTCTTACTGGTTGGTAGGTAATCAAATAATTATGTCATGCAATGAAATGCAAATTAATTACTTAAAAATCATACAATGTGATTTTCTGGATTTTTTACAGACCTCTACATGCTTTGTAAGTAGGAAAACCTGCAAAATCGGCAGTGTATCAAATACTTGTTCTCCCCACTGTATATTTTTATTTATTTTGTTTTTTATCAATGATGGTGACTCTCAGATCCACCTGTACGCAGACGACACACTTTTGTATACATCTGGCCCTTCATTGGACATTGTGTAAACAAACCTCCAAACGAGCTTCAATGCCATACAACACTCCTTCAGTAGCCTCCAACTGCTCTTAAACACTAGTAAAACGAAATGCATGCTCTTCAATCGAACGCTGCTGGCACCCGCCCACCCGACTAGAATCACTACTCTCGACGGGTCTGACCTAGAGTATGTGGACAACTATAAATACCTAGGTGTCTGGTTAGACTCTAAACTCTCCTTCCAGACTCACATTAAGAATCTCCAATCCAAAGTTAAATCTAGAATCGGCTTCCTATTTCGCAACAAAGCCTCCTTCACTCATGCTGCCAAACATGCCCTCGTAAAACTGACTATCCTACCGATCCTTGACTTCAGCGATGTCATTTACAAAATAGCCTCCTACACTCTACTCAGCAAATTGGATGTAGTCTATCACAGTGCCATCCGTTTTGTCACCAAATCCCCATATACTACCCACCACTGTGACCTGTACGCTCTTGTTGGCTGGTCCTCACTACATATTCGTCGCCAAACCCACTGGCTCCAGGCCATCTATAAATCACTGCTAGGCAAATCCCCGCCTTATCTTAGCTCATTGGTCACCATAGCAACACCCACCCGTAGTATGCGCTCCAGCAGGTATATCTCACTGGTCATCCCCAAAGCCAACACCTCCTTTGATCGCCATTCCTTCCAGTTCTCTGCTGCCAATGACTGGAACGAATTGCAAAAATCTCTGAAGCTGGAGACTCTTATCTCCCTCACTAACTTTAAGCATCAGTTGTCAGAGCACCTTACCGATCACTGCACCTGTACACAGCCCATCTGAAATTAGCCCACCCAACTACCTCATCCCCATATTGTTATTTATTTTGCTCATTTGCACCCCAGTATCTCTATTTGCACATCATCTCTTGCACATCTATCATTCCATTGTTAATACTAATTGTAATTATTTTTGCACTATAGCCTATTTATTGCCTTACCTCCATAACTTGCTACATTTGCACACACTGTATATATATTTTCTGTTGTATTTTTGACTTTATGTTTTGTTTTACCCCATATGTAACTCTGTGTTGTTGTTTTTATCGCACTGCTTTGCTTTATCTTGGCCAGGTCGCAGTTGTAAATGAGAACTTGTTCTCAACTGGCTTACCTGGTTAAATAAAGGTTAAATAAATAAATAAATAAAAATAAAGATACAAATCTGATTCCTGGCCATGCAACTTGTGTCTGAATGGTCAAATGTGATTTATTTGCCCTCAAGTGGTTTTTAGACTGTTATTTGGCATGTCTTGTTGCTTGCTAGCTATTCTGTTGACAGTTTGACAAGAACATATCGTAGCTAAGTAGCTTGTTAATTGTTTACAAACAAATTAGTGAATGTGCTAGAAAGCTAAACAGCTACCTAGCTAGCTAGTTGACTGCCTTGGCTAGCATAAAAGGACTTGTTTTGAAAGTTGGATCATCTTATCCTTTGAGTCTTAAAAGTGTTCTTAAACTATGATTTTAAACATTCAAAGCAACTGTAAAACTAAATTAACATATGGAATTGTTTTAAGATGGTCATACCATGGATCATTTAGCTATTTGACAAGGAATTTTAAAACCCCTTTAGGAATAAAAAAAATATTAAACCTTTTTTTGATAAAATATTGAATTTCGCCTTTGCTACAATAGCCCATAGAAACACATTGATAGTGAGGTGTCTTCACAATCCCAAAGTCCAGAACAGACTATGGGAGGAGCACAGTACTACATAGAGCTATGGCTACATGGAACTCTATTCCACATCAGGTAACGGATGCAAGCAGTAGAATCAGATTCTTTGTTAAACAAATCAACTTTTATTTGAGATTCTTCAAATAGCCACCCTTTGCCTTGATGACATCTTTGCACACTCTTGGCATTCTCTCAACCAGCTTCATGAGGTAGTCACCTGGAATGCATTTCAATTAACAGGTGTGCCTTCTTAAAAGTGAATTTATGGAATTTCTTTCCTTCTTAATGCGTTTGAGCCAATCAGTTGTGTTGTGACAAGGTAGTGGGGTATACAGAAAATAGCCCTATTTGGTAAAAGACCAAGTCCATATTATGGCAAGAACAGTTCAAATAAGCAAAGAGAAATGACAGTCCATCATTACTTTAAGACCTGAAGGTCAGTCAATCCGGAAAATTTCAAAAACTTTGAAAGTTTCTTCAAGTGCAGTCGCAAAAACCATCAAGCGCTATGATGAAACTGGCTCTCATGAGGACCGCCACAGGAAAGGAAGACCCAGAGTTACCTCTGCTGCAGAGGATAAGTTCAGCCTCAGAAATTGCAGTCCAAATAAATGCTTCACAGAGTTCAAGTAACAGACACATCTCATCATCAACTGTTCAGAGGGAACTGTGTGAATCAGGCCTTCATGGTCGAATTGCTGCAAAGAAACCACTATTAAAGGACACAAATAAGAAGAAGAGACTTGCTTGGGCCAAAAAACACGAGCAATGGACATTAGACCGGTGGAAATGTGTCCTTTGGTCTGGAGTTCAAATTTGAGATTTTTGGTCCAACCGCCGTGTCTTTATGAGACCCGGTGTGGATGAACGGATAATCTCTGCATGTGTATTTCCCACCGTAAAGCATGGAGGAGGAGGTGTTAAGGTATGGGGTGCTTTACTGGTGACACTGTCTGTGATTTATTTAGAATTCAAGGCACACTTAACTAGCATGGCTACCACAGCATTCTGCAGCGATATGCCATCCCATCTGGTTTTGGCTTAGTGGGACTATCATTTGTTTTTCAACAGGACAATGACCCAACACACCTCCAGGCTGTGTAAGGGCTTTTTGACCAAGAAGGAGAGTGATGGATTGCTGCATCAGATGACCTGGCCCCCACAATCACCCGACTTCAACCAAATTGAGATGGTTTGGGATGAGTCGGACCGCAGACTGAAGGAAAAGCAGCCAACAAGTGCTCAGCATATGTGGGAACTCCTTCAAGACTGTTGGAAAAGCATTCCAGGTGAAGCTGGTTGAGAGAATGCCAAGAGTGTGCAAAGCTGTCATCAAGGCAAAGGGTGACTATTTGAAGAATCTCAAATATAAAATATATTGATTTGTTTAACACTTTTTTGGTTTCTACATGATTGCATATGTGTTATTTCATAGTTTTGATGTCTTCACTATTATTCTACAATGTAGAAAACAGTACAAATAAAGAAAAACACTTGAATGAGTAGGTTCTAAAACTTTTGACTGGTAGTGGACAAATGATAAGACACGCACTGTACACACACGTACACATGGATTTTGTATTGTATATATTTGGTAGTAGAATAGTGGCCTGAGGGCACACAATTAATGTGTTGTGAAAAGTGTTATGAAATGTCATATTTTAAATTGCATATAACTGCCTTAATGTTGCTGAACCCCAGGAAGAGTAGCTGCTGCCTTGTTAGCAGCTAATGGGGATCCTTAATAAAAACAAATACAAATTGATAAAACATTCATAAATGGCAAAAAAAGACAGTCGAAAAATAAATCGTAAGGAATCAAGTTATGAAGTGTCTGTCCTATATCTAGGACATACAGTGAGGGAAATAAGTATTTGATCCCCTCTCAATCAGAAAGATTTCTGGCTCCCAGGTGTCTTTTATACAGGTAACGAGCTGAGATTAGGAGCACACTCTTAAAGGGAGTGCTCCTAATCTCAGTTTGTTACCTGTATAAAAGACACCTGTCCACAGAAGCAATCAATCAATCAGATTCCAAACTCTCCACCATGGCCAAGACCAAAGAGCTCTCCAAGGATGTCAGGGACAAGATTGTAGACCTACACAAGGCTGGAATGGGCTACAAGACCATCGCCAAGCAGCTTAGTGAGAAGGTGACAACAGTTGGTGCGATTATTCGCAAATGGAAGAAACACAAAATAACTGTCAATCTCCCTCAGTCTGGGGCTCCATGCAAGATCTCACCTCGTGGAGTTGCAATGATCATGAGAACGGTGAGGAATCAGCCCAGAACTACACGGGAGGATCTTGTCAATGATCTCAAGGCAGCTGGGACCATAGTCACCAAGAAAACAATTGGTAACACACTACGCCGTGAAGGACTGAAATCCTGCAGCGCCCGCAAGGTCCCCCTGCTCAAGAAAGCACAAATACATGCCCATCTGAAGTTTGCCAATGAACATCTGAATGATTCAGAGGAGAACTGGGTGAAAGTGTTGTGGTCAGATGAGACCAAAATGGAGCTCTTTGGCATCAACTGAACTCACCGTGTTTGGAGGAGGAGGAATGCTGTCTATGACCCCAAGAACACCATCCCCACCGTTAAACATGGAGGTGGAAACATTATGCTTTGGGGGTGTTTTTCTGCTAAGGGGACAGGACAACTTCACCGCATCAAAGGGACGATGGACGGGGCCATGTACCGTCAAATCTTGGGTGAGAACCTCCTTCCCTCAGCCAGGGCATTGAAAATAGGTTGTGGATGGGTATTCCAGCATGACAATGACCCAAAACACACGGCCAAGGCAACAAAGGAGTGGCTCAAGAAGAAGCACATTAAGGTCCTGGAGTGGCCTAGCCAGTCTCCAGACCTTAATCCCATAGAAAATCTGTAGAGGGTGCTGAAGGTTCGAGTTGCCAAACGTCAGCCTCAAAACCTTAATGACTTGGAGAAGATCTGCAAAGAGGAGTGGAACAAAATCCCTCCTGAGATGTGTGCAAACCTGGTGGCCAACTACAAGAAACGTCTGACCTCTGTGATTGCCAACAAGGGTTTTGCCACCAAGTACTAAGTCATGTTTTGCAGAGGGGTCAAATACTTATTTCCCTCATTAAAATGCAAATCAATTTATAACATTTTGACAAATGCGTTTTTCTGGATTTTTTTGTTGTTATTCTGTCTCTCACTGTTCAATTAAACCTACCATTAAAATGATAGACTGATCATTTCTTTGTCAGTGGGCAAACGTACAAAATCAGCAGGGGATCAAATACATTTTTCCCTAACTGTATAAGAAAGCTCAGGACATGTTTGTTTTTTTGGGACACATATTTAACCCCTTTTTTTTGTTGGCAGAAAACTAACTCCATACTTTCATTATTTGTACTGGTTACCTTCAGACAAGTCCTGTGACACTTGTGGGGGCAAAATGGAGAATACCATCGTGTTCGTTAGAGTCTCCCCTTTCCACAGTGGGGTCATATTATACTGAACAAAAATATAAACGCAACATTTAAAGTGTTGGTCCCGTGTTTCATGAGCTAAAAAAAAAAATCCCAAACATTTTCGATACTCACAAAATGCTTATTTCTCTAAAATGTTTTGCACAAATTTGTTTACATCCCTGTTAGTTAGTATTTCTCCTTTGCCAAGATAATCCATCCACCTGACAGGTGTGGCATATCAAGAAGCTGATTAAACAGCATGATCATTACACAGGTGCAACTTGTGCTGGGGACAATAAAACGGCACTCTAAAATGTGAAGTTTTGCCACACAACACAATGCCACAGATGTCTCGTGTTTTGAGGTAGCGTGAAATTGGCATGCTGACTGGAGGAATGTCCACCAGAGCTGTTGCCAGAGAATTTAATGTTCATTTCTCTACCATAAGCTGCCTCCAATGTCGTTTTAGAGAATTTGGCAGTACGTCCAACCGGCTTCACAACCGCAGACCACATGTAACCACGCCAGAACAGGACCTCAACATCTGGCTTCTTCACCTGCGGGATCGTCTGAGACCAGCCACCCAGACAGCTGATGAAACTGTGGGTTTGCACAACCGAAGAATTTCTGCACAAACTGTAAGAAACCGTCTCAGGGAAGCTCATCTGCGTGCTTGTCGTCCTCACCAGGCTCTTGACCTGACTGCAGTTCGGCTTCGTAACCTACTTCAGTGGGCAAATGCTCACCTTCGATGGCCACTGGCATGCTGGAGAAGTGTACTCATCAGACATGTCACCCCATGTACGATAGCGTGTTCCAGTTCCCGCCAATATCCAGCAACTTCGCACAGCCATTGAAGAGGAGTGGGACAACAGCCTGATCAACTCTATGCGAAAGGAGATGTGTCGCACAGCACTATGAAGTCAATGAATGAATGGCTATCAAAATAATAAGAAAGCTCATAATTGTGCATGTGACTTGATGTTGAGAGCCCAGTAATCGATTGACATGCAGTCCCTTAAATCATAGGCTATTTTTACTTTGTGTCTCTAAGATCACGATTATATTTCCATTTACATTAGTCATTTAGCAGATGCTCTTTCCATTTCTATACAAATAGCCTAGTCTTTTTTTACCGATGTCGGCCTTTTACCAGATCCAAAAATGTTCGCATGAATTCTATAACTGATACAATTTCTGTAGGCTATACACAGAATATTCTGCCCATATGAACAAATGTATTTTAGGCCCCAAAAACAGCCGTACATGTTTTAAAATGGTAATATGTAACTTTTTGGTTGACCCGACCAAATTCACATAGAAATGTGAGTTATAGATCAGTCATTCTCATTGAGCGCAAGTCTGAAAAGCGGTAGATCTGTTGTATGTGCGCTATTTCTGTGCTTCCTGTGCTTAAGTTTTTGCGTCTTTTACTTTCGGTTTTGTACACCAGTTTCAAACAGCTGAAAATACAATATTTTTGGTTATGGAAAATATATTTCACAGCAGTTTGGATGGTACAATGATTCTCTACACTATACTTTCTTGTTTTGTCACATAAACTGAAATTAGGCGAACTACTGTATTAGAATTCTAGGAACCAGGAAATGGTGGAGCGATTTCTGCATAGTGCATCTTTAATGAAAAGCAGCAAACATAGCCACAGTTTCACATTCTTTAATAACATACTCATTACACAAACACGCAATGGGCTACAGTTTGCTTCACAGCTGTTTCTCGCTGAAATACAGGAATACAGGGAAACTCAAGGTAATGTATCCTGCCTTACAGTGTGTGGAAGGCAAGTGCACTGAGGGCTCTGTAAGCAGCGTTCGACTCTCGCTGACGCGTTTTGCTCGACAAAAGCAGCGTAAATGCAGATGATGGAACCATCTTTCCTAGGGATCAATAATCTATTCGAAGATGGTGGAGATCAATAGAGACATAGCATGCATCCCAAATGGTATCCTATTCCCTATGTAGTGCACTTCTTTTGGCCAGGGCCCATAGTTCCCCGGTCAAAAGTAGTGCAATATATGCTTCTATTTGGGACACAGGCATTCAGTAGCATTATCATCTCATGTGTGAGTTTGATCGAAATGCAAACAGTACTGGTTGACATGACAGCTGTGTCTTGATGACATTACCCAGCTAGCACATAACGTTCTGAGAACTATATGAGCTTGGTGAGAGCGTGGTTGTCCTATGGTTATTTTGCATGCAACCTTCCCACAAATTTCTGGGAATGGTGCAGGATAGTTGCTTGGCTTTGGAACATTCTCAGCACATTTAAGGAACTTATTGTTTTCTTGGTATTTCAATACTTTAACGGAACATTTCCTAAAAGTTCAAACATGATAACATTTAATTTACATTTTCGTGATGTTCTAGGAACGTTCTCCAACTGGTTTGGCATTGGGAATGTTCTCAAATCGTTCAGAGAACCTTAAGAAACAACATTCTTCTGTGGGAATTTCAGTACTTCAACATAACATTTTCTACAGTTTCCTCATGGTTCTATTTAAAGTCATGTCTCAGAACATTAAGAAAACGTTCCATAAAAACTACAAGAAAACATTCGTAGCGTTCAAAGAACGTTCTAGAATGATATTTAAAACATACACATTCTGTTCTCAGCATCAACAAAACTCACTCTATCCTCTAACTTGTTAAGTGCGCCCACTAATTGGCAGCACCTGATCTTAATGAGTGCTTGTTTCCTTTGAAATGGGGACTGTTTGAATAGACTAAAAATAACAGCTTTGTGTGAGTTAAAAAAAACAAGGCATACGAGCTCCATCCTGGTTGCGCAGTGGATTTATTCCACGGATAGAGAATAGGTTCAAATCTTACAGACACCATGCCACAATAAATAAATAAAAGTGTTTGCATGATTAATGCCTAAGCAAATTAATTTCCATTTGTCCTATCTGTACTTGGAGTTCAAAACAGTTAACCTAAGCTAGCAGTGTTATTAAAAGTCCCAACTCTGCCATCAACAGGAACCAGGAAACAACGTTCATTAAATGTTTTAAGGAAGTTATAAAAAAACTTCTAAATAACCTTTACATTTCCTTTAAAACATTCACAACATTTAGAGAATGTTTTCAGAACGTTATTCAATTACCTTCAAATAACCTATAATTTTCGTTCTCAGAACATTAATAAAACCTCCCAGGAAAACTGTCAGGGAACCATAGTAAAATTTTCTCAAAACCTCCCTGCAACCTAAAAATGTACTTCCATTCTCAGAGCATTTAAAAAACGTACAGTTTTACCTGTCAGGAAACCTATGGCTTCGTTCCCAGAACCAATGTGAAACCCCAAACTTACATTCCCACAACTTCCAACGAACCAAATGTGCTAGCTGGGTACCTTCACTGGAGCTTCTCATGTTACATGATAGGACAAGCTTGAACTGCACATATACTGTAGAGCTTTATTGTAAAGTCCAGCGATATTCAATGGTTTCCAATCACATTTAGCTTTGTCTGAGGTATCCCCCCAAGTGGTCCTCTGTAGCTCAGCTGGTAGAGCACGGCGCTTGTAACGCCAAGGTAGTGGGTTCGATCCCTGGGACCACCCATACACAAAAATGTATGCACGCATGACTGTAAGTCGCTTTGGATAAAAGTGTCTGCTAAATGGCTTATTATTATTATGTGCAACTAATCATTACCATAATGTATTATTTTGATAAAATGCTTTGAATCCTCTCAAGTATCCCCTGTGGATAGGCCTTGTACCCCCTAGGGATACACCTACCCCAGGTTAAGAACCACTGTAATAGTCTATGCTGCATGGAAGTCCTCATGCTTACTCTATTATGTCTAGGGTATAGGCTAAAAATAAGTCCAAAATACCACAGTCGACTGCAGTTACTGCACTTTTACTGCAGTTTCAAAACTGCAATCTTTTTTTGTAAGCGTGGGAGCTGCCCTCCCGTAGGGGTGGGAGGGCCGAGAGACCAGAGGTGGCAGAACGGAGTGCTCAGGTTCGGATGTAGGGTTTGACCATAACCTGAAGGTAGGGAGGGGCAGTTCCCCTTGCTGCTCCATAGACAAGCACCAGGGTCTTGATGATGATGCGAGCTTCGACTGGAAGCCAGTGGAGTGTGCGGAGGAGCGGGGTCACATAACAAAACTTGGGAAGGTTGAACACCAGGCGTGCTGCTGCGTTCTGGATAAGTTGCAGGGGTTTATTGGCACAAGCGTGGAGCCCAGCCAACAGAGAGTTGCAGTCGTATAGACGGGAGATGGCAAGTGCCTGGATTAGTACCTGCGCCGTTTCCTGTGTGAGGAAAGGTCATACTCTATGGACAGAGGAGGCTGATAGGAGGCAAACCACTTCCTGTTTTTAGCCGTTGGTCACCTGTATTAGCACGCTATTTTATAGCTCAATGGTATTAGCTTGCAATTTCTCTCTGGTCCTTCTCCTATTTGTATCGTGTATACAGTATATATACTGGGACTATGATAACAATGGACTAATGAAACAAATACCAAAATATAGTTTTTGGGTGGAGTTTTCTTTTAAGTTCAGATGTTTAAGTGTCAAGTTTAAATGTTGAAACTGTACAATCAGCCTGCAGATCCAAAAGTTAGGGATCAAAATAGGTCAGGGAGGGTTAGAGTTAGCGTTAGGCATAGGGTTACAAAATCTGTTACAAAATCTGCCGGCTGTATATCAACTGCCTAAAATGTATGCTGTGCTCTTTATTCTCTTATACTAACCAACACATAGGCCTAAATATATTTGGCATTTGGTTTAGTAGGATATATTTCACACTGTCATCAATGTTTTTAATAATATCTCTAATCACCTACTTTGGTAGCACTTTACAATAACTCCACGTAATAAAGCATTTATAATGGATTAGTAAATCGTTTATTAATCATTTATTAATCATTGCTCCATACATAAGATGTTTAATAGAGGTCCTTATGAACCATTTACTAATCATTAATTACGTTTTTTTGCGTGGCCTCATCTAAAGTGTGTGCTATTTATACTTTATAAATACTTTATAAATGTTTTGAATGACCGGTGAAATTTCTCACAAAAAGATGGACATGCCATTGGTAGACATTCCAGCAGTACCTAATGCTCCTTAAGGTCTCAAAATAACCTACAACACGTTTCCCCAACTGGCGGCCCGCTGTCCGAATTTGGCCCGCGGGTGGTTTTATTTGCCCCTCCCAAGTTTTCTGAGCAAAAAAATAAATATATATATATGTTTGTTGAATTTTCATTGTTGGACATAAAAGACTGATTTTTGAAATCTGTTCCCAATTATTCCCACACATAATAGAGAGACACGTGATCGTATATACGAATGTAAGCAAGGTTTGAAATGATCATGTTTTTGTCAAATATATCTGTTTGGGATTCTTGCGGTCAAAATGCAGTCTACAAATGATTTGTAATTATGTTCCGTAACCCCGACCATCTGCTCACGAAAAAATCGTCCCGTGGCTGAATCTAGTTGATGATCCCTGACCTAGAACATACACTACCAGTCAAAGGTTTGGACACACCTACTCATTCAAGGGTTTTTCTTTATTTATTATTTAGTGTGCAAAGCTGTCATCAAGGCAAAGGAAGAATCTAAAATCTAAAATATATTTTGATTTGTTTAACACTTTTTTGGTTACTACATGATTCCATATGTGTTATTTCATAGTTTTGATTTTTACATTTTAGTCATTTTAGCAGACGCTCTTATCCAGAGCGACTTACAGTTAGTGAGAGCATACATTTTCATACTGCCTGTGATGTCTTCACTATTATTCTACAATGTAGAAAATAGTAAAAATACAGAAAAACCCTTGAATGAGTAGGTGTGTCCAAACTTTTGACTGGTACTGTATCAATGGTAAAAGAATAAGGAAACAACAAAGGATGTTACAGGAAATACACTCAGTGGCCAGTTCACGAAAATAGTTTGCTCCTTTAGACAGTGAGTCACATGGCCGTGTCTTGCTATATAAAGCAGGCAGACAGGCATCGAGGCATTCAGTTACTGTAACATTAGAGTGGGCAAAATGAGTGACCTAAGCGACTTTGAGCGTGGTATGACCGTCGGTGCCAAGCGCTCCGGTTCTAGTATATAGGTTAACAGTTAGCCTCCTGGGCTTTTCACACACGGTGTCTAGGGTTTACCGAGAATGGTGCGACAAACTAAAAACTTCCAGTCAGCGAAAACCGCTAGTTGATGAGAGGTCAAAGGAGAATGCCAAGAATCATGAAAGCTAACAGGTGGGCCACAAACAGGCAAATAACGGCGCAGTACAACAGTGGTTTGCAGTACGGCATCTCGTTTGTGTGCAACAATAGTGTTTAAAATGATTTTGGAATTACTACCTCATCTCTGTACCCCACACATACAATTATCTGTAAGGTCCCTCAGTCAACCAGTGAATTGCAAACACAGATTCAACCACAAAGACCAGGGAGGTTTTCCAATGCCTCGCAATGAAGGGCACCTATTGGTAGATCAAAAAATTAAAATAAGAAGACATTGAATATCCCTTTGTTATTAATTACACTATGAATGGTATATGAATACACCCAGTAACTACAAAGATACAGGCGTCCTTCCTAAGTCAGTTGCCGGAGAGGAAGGAAACCACTCAGGGATTTCACCATGAGGCAAATGGTGACTTTAAAACAGTTACATAGTTTTATGGCTGTGATAGGACAAAGCTGATGATGGATCAACAACATTGTAATACTAACCTAAATGACAGAGTGAAAAGAAGGAAGCCCATACAGAATAAAAAATATTCCAAAAGGCAAAAAATGTGGCAAAGAATTGAACTTTATATCCTTAATACAAAATGTTATGTTTGGGGCAAATCCAACACAACACATCACTGAGTACCACTCTTCATATTTTCAAGCATGGTGGTGGCTACATCATGTTATGGGTATGCTTGTCATCGGCAAGGAATGGGGAGTTTTTTAGGATAAAAAGAAACGGAGTTGAGCTATTTACTCAGGCGGTTGAATCAGGATATACAGTTGAAGTCGGAAGTTTACATACAGTGGGGAAAAAAAGTATTTAGTCAGCCACCAATTGTGCAAGTTCTCCCACTTAAAAAGATGAGAGAGGCCTGTAATTTTCATCATGACAGACAAATTGAGATTTTCTTTCTCCAGAAAATCACATTGTAGGATTTTTTATGAATTTATTTGCAAATTATGGTGGAAAATAAGTATTTGGTCACCTACAAACAAGCAAGATTTCTGGCTCTCACAGACCTGTAACTACTTCTTTAAGAGGCTCCTCTGTCCTCCACTCGTTACCTGTATTAATGGCACCTGTTTGAACTTGTTATCAGTATAAAAGACACCTGTCCACAACCTCAAACAGTCACACTCCAAACTCCACTATGGCCAAGACCAAAGAGCTGTCAAAGGACACCAGAAACTAAATTGTAGACCTACACCAGGCTGGGAAGACTGAATCTGCAATAGGTAAGCAGCTTGGTTTGAAGAAATCAACTGTGGGACCACTGATAATCTCCCTCGATCTGGGGCTCCACGCAAGATCTCACCCCGTGGGGTCAAAAGGATCACAAGAACGGTGAGCAAAAATCCCAGAACCACACGGGGGGGGACCTAGTGAATGACCTGCAGAGAGCTGGGACCAAAGTAACAAAGCCTACCATCAGTAACACACTACGCCGCCAGGGACTCAAATCCTGCAGTGCCAGACGTGTCCCCCTGCTTAAGCCAGTACATGTCCAGGCCCGTCTGAAGTTTGCTAGAGTGCATTTGGATGATCCAGAAGAGGATTGGGAGAATGTCATATGGTCAGATGAAACCAAAATAGTAAAAACTCAACTCGTTGTATTTGGAGGACAAAGAATGCTGAGTTGCATCCAAAGAACACCATACCTACTGTGAAGCATGGGGGTGGAAACATCCTGCTTTGGAGCTTTTTTTCTGTAAAGGGACCAGGACGACTGATCCGTGTAAAGGAAAGAATGAATGGGGCCATGTATCGTGAGATTTTGAGTGAAAACCTCCTTCCATCAGCAAGGGCATTGAAGATGAAACGTGGCTGGGTCTTTCAGCATGACAATGATCCCAAACACACCGCCCGGGCAACGAAGGAGTGGCTTCGTAAGAAGCATTTCAAGGTCCTGGAGTGGCCTAGCCAGTCTCCAGATCTCAACCCCATAGAAAATCTTTGGAGGGAGTTAAAAGTCCGTGTTGCCCAGCGACAGCCCCAAAACATCACTGCTCTAGAGGAGATCTGCATGGAGGAATGGGCCAAAATACCAGCCACAGTGTATAATACAGGTAACGAGTGGAGGACAGAGGAGCCTCTTCAAGAAGAAGTTACAGGTCTGTGAGAGCCAGAAATCTTGCTTGTTTGTAGGTGACCAAATACTTATTTTCCACCATAATTTGCAAATAAATTCATTAAAATTCCTACAATGTGATTTTCTGGATATTCTTTTTCTCAATTTGTCTGTCATAGTTGACGTGTACCTATGATGAAAATTACAGGCCTCTCTCATCTTTTTAAGTGGGAGAACTTGCACAATTGGTGGCTGACTAAATACTTTTTTTCCCCACTGTAGCTGCTGACAGCCATACAATTTGGAATTGATGTCGATAATAGAAGAGAAGCAACATTTTGTAACATATATCCTAGCATAATATACCTTTAATGTATCCAGCGGGCATCTCAGAAGCCACAGGCTCATCAAGCAGGGATGGCAGCTCTTGGTCTAAAATATAAGTACAAATTAATGCTGTTATTTAAACTTTCTACATTTACGATTTTGAGCTCAATATCTTGATGGCTAAAGAAACCTGACTCTGATGCTCTGTCTTGGCCAGCTTCTTCCTGGCTGCCACTTGGACGAACTGAGAAAATAGAAGGAAAAAAATTAAGACATACTTTGCATGCTTTTGAAACTGGCACAGAACCAAAAGTGAAGGGATGTCAGTCAGGAGCTCAGTGGGAAGGTTAATGAATCCCAACAAAAATAAATGCTAAGCATAATTTTTTGTTTTAAATAATGCATTTAGTTTGATGGCAAAAACATACAGATATTTACAAACATGGCATCACACTTGTGTTTTACCCCAGAATAATATGGTGATTTCACTACTGTTGTCAGTACAAGTTTCACACATACACAGCACCACAAGTATTTGGAAAGTTCTAACAGTATGTACAAAGTAGTAATAAGACTTTAAATAACCTAATATGCAAAAATGTGATGGTAATTGTATTCTATTGAGTGGATTTGAAAGGTTTGTAAAGCTATAATACTTCATGCAATTCAATTGTTTACCCTAACTTCAACAAAAACATTGGTCTTTTCTAGGAGAGTTCTAGCAGTGGAAGGCAAATCTGGGTGACCATTAGACTGCAGCATCTTCAGAAGTGCATCAACAGCATTGTGTTTCACTTGGAAATCACTTATCCAGGTTGCCAGGTCCTCTCTGAAGGTAGAATCTTTTTCAACATCATCATTGTCAGAGTCAGTTGCCTCCTGAATTGCACAACCAGCAGTCTCTGAATCTATGTCACTGTGTGATGGCAGTCTTGGAGGAGTACCACCTACTGCCTCAAGTTCACCATCTGACTCTTCATCAGCGTGTGTTGGATGTCTTGGAGGAGTACCACCTACTGTCTGAAGTTCACCATCTGACTCTTCGTCAGCATGTGTTGGCAGTCTTGGAGGAGTACCTTCCACTGCCTCAACTTCACTATCTGACTCTTCGTCAGCGTGTGTTGGAAGTCTTGGAGGAGTACCACCTACTGTCTGAAGTTCACCATCTGACTCTTCGTCAGCATGTGTTGGCAGTCTTGGAGGAGTACCTTCCACTGCCTCAACTTCACTATCTGACTCTTCGTCAGCGTGTGTTGGAAGTCTTGGAGGAGTACCACCTACTGTCTGAAGTTCACCATCTGACTCTTCGTCAGCATGTGTTGGCAGTCTTGGAGGAGTACCTTCCACTGCCTCAACTTCACTATCTGACTCAATTATACTCTCAGATTCAGTAGAACTGGTATCTTCACTCTTCGTGTCAGACTGGCTGATGAGACTAGATCCACTTTCATTGTCATTGTCTTCCTTCTCTACCCTTTTTTTCTTAAGGTTGGTTTTCTCCCTTGACAATTTAGTCCAGATTCTATTGTATTCTCTCTTTCTTGAAGTACTTGACATCCGTGTTACACCAGCGGATTTAACGGTCTGAATATGATTAAACAATGATATGGCAATGGCTCTACACATATACAGTACAAAATGAAATTGGACTGCCTTACTTGTCCATTTAAAATGAATAACCAGTTAGACAACACATAGGTTTACCTTTTTTGAAGACATTTTCAATCTTCAGAACACTAAGTAAAGAAATGGAAAGGACATGAATCTCTACTACCCAAGACGTTATCCATAATATCCATCTTGAATCAGAACTTAAATGAGGAAAGAGGTGACTACAGCTTCTCAGGCTATCGTGACACTGCAAGGCATTTGAATAATGTTGGTGTTATAGAACGGATAAATTGCACTTTTCATAATCTGGATTGAGTAAATTTAGACAGCACTTTATTAAAAATGTATCAAGCCATAGCATGCATTATATTTTTTTACGTGCTTATGCTAGTAATAGACCAAGAACACTTGTCAATGTTGTTCTTCATCAGGACCTAAGAACACGATTACTGAACCCTGTAACACAGGCTGTGATTACACGCGGCACTATCCAAGTAACGTAGCTAGGCTAAACTATCTATTAGCCAACTGGCTAATTAGCTAACTGGGAAGCTTCTTTGCTATTTAGATATGTAGCCTTTTTATGTAGCCTGTCAACTATGTGTCTGTCTATCCCTGTTCTCTCCTAACTGCACAGGCCATACAAACGCTTCACACCACGTGGTTGTTGCCACTCTAATCTGGTGGTCCCTGCGTGCACGACCCACGTGGAGTTCCAGGTCTCTGGCAGCCTCTGGAACTTATGTTCTGCGGCCAACAAGGCAGAGTTCATCTCAGCCTATGCTACCCTCCAGTCCCTCGACTTCTTGGCGCTGACGGAAACATGGATTACCACAGAAAACACTGCTACTCCTACTGCTCTTTCCTCGTCTGACCATGTGTTCTCGCATACCCCGAGAGCATCTGGTCAGCGCGGCGGTGGCACAGGAATCCTCATCTCTCCCAAGTGGACATTCTCTCTTTTTCCCCTGACCCATCTGTCTATCTCCTCATTTGAATTCCATGCTGTCACAGTCACTAGCCCATTCAAGCTTAACATCCTTGTCATTTATCGCCCTCCAGGTTCCCTTGGAGAGTTCATCAATGAGCTTGACACCTTGATGAGTTCCTTTCCTGAGGATGGCTCACCCCTCACAGTTCTGGGTGACTTTAACCTCCCTACGTCTGCCTTTGACTAATTTCTCTCTGCCTCCTTCTTTCCACTCCTTTCCTCTTTTGAACTCACCCTATCACCGTCCCCCCCTACTCACAAGGCAGGCAATACGCTTGACCTCATCTTTACTAGATGCTGTTCTTCTACTAATCTCACTGCAACTCCCCTCCAAGTCTCCGACCACTAGTTTGTATCCTTTTCTCTCTCGCTCTCCTCCAACACTACTCACTCTGCCCCTACTCAGATGGTAATGTGCCGTTGCAACCTTCACTCTCTCTCTCCCGCTACTCTCTCCTCTTCCATCCTATCACCTCTTCCCTCTGCTAAATCCTTCTCCCTCCGATCTCCTGATTCTGCCTCCTCAACCCTCCTCTCCTCCCTTTCTGCATCCTTTGACTCTCTATCTCCCCTATCCTCCCGGCCGGCTTGGTCCTCCCCTCCTGCTCTGTGGCTTGACGACTCATTGCGAGCTCACAGAACAGGGCTCCGGGCAGCCGAGCGGAAATTGAGGAAAACTAGACTCCCTGCGGACCTGTCATCTTTTCACTCCCTCCTTTCTACATTCTCTTCCTCTGTTTCCGCTGCTAAAGCCACCTTCTACCGCTCTAAATTTCAAGCCTCTGCATCTAACTCTAGGAAGCTCTTTTCCACATTCTCCTCCCTGCTGAATCCTCCTCCTCCTCCCCCTCCCTCCTCCCTCTCTGTGGATGACTTCGTCAACCATTTTGAAAAGAAGGTTGACGACATCCGATCCTCATTTATTAAGTCAAATGACACCACTGGTCCTGCTCACACTGCCCTACCCTATGCTTTGACTTCTTTCTCCCCTCTCTCTCCAGATGAAATCTTGCGACTTGTGACGGCCGGCCGCCCAACAACCTGTCCGCTTGACCCTATCCCCTCCTCTCTTCTCCAGACCATTTCCGGAGACCTTCTCCCTTACCTCACCTCGCTCATCAACTCATCCTTGACCGCTGGCCATGTCCCTTCCGTCTTCAAGAGAGCGAGAGTTGCACCCCTCCTCAAAAAACCTACACTCGATCCCTCCGATGTCAACAACTACAGACCAGTATCCCTTCTTTCTTTTCTCTCCAAAACTCTTGAGCGTGCCGTCTCTAGCCAACTCTCCTGCTATCTCTCTCAGAATGACCTTCTTGATCCAAACCAGTCAGGTTTCAAGACTGGTTATTCAACTGAGACTGCTCTTCTCTGTGTCACGGAGTCTCTCCGCACTGCTAAAGCTAACTCTCTCTCCTCTGCTCTTATCCTTCTAGACCTATCCGCTGCCTTTGATACTGTGAACCATCAGATCCTCCTCTCCACCCTCTCCGAGTTGGGCATCTCCGGCGCTGTTCACGCTTGGATTGCGTCCTACCTGACAGGTCGCTCCTACCATGTGGCGTGGCGAGAATCTGTCTCCGCACCACGTGCTCTCACCACTGGTGTCCCCCAGGGTTCAGTTCTAGGCCCTCTCCTATTCTCTCTATACACCAAGTCACTTGGCTCTGTCATATCCTCACATGGTCTCTCCTATCATTGCTACGCAGAACGGCACCTCCTTACCTTCAGGCTCTGATCAGACCCTACACCCAAACGAGGGCACTACGTTCATCCACCTCTGGCCTGCTAGCTCCCCTACCTCTACGGAAGCCCAGTTCCCGCTCAGCCCAGTCAAAGCTATTTACTGCTCTGGCACCCCAATGGTGGAACAAGCTCCCCCACGACGCCAGGACAGCGTAGTCACTGACCACCTTCCGGAGACACTTGAAACCCTACCTCTTTAAGGAATACCTGGAATAGTATAAAATAACCCCCCCATAAAAAAAGTGGTTGTCCCACTGGGTATCATAAGTTGAATGCACCAATTTGTAAGTCGCTCTGGATAAGAGCGTCTGCTAAATGATGTAAATGTAAATGATAACCTGACATACCTGAAGTACCGTAGGTGCTTCTTTCTGGCTCCAGCCTCAGTATTGTTAGTTGCCACACCCACTTTTATATTTGCAATGACGGATAATGGAGTCAAAGGGAATATTCAGGATGAACCGTCGTCAGGCCACCACTACTGCTAGTTGCTTTATAATGATTTTTTAAAATTACATTCATAAATTAATATAATAAAAAAATATTCTTTTCAGGTATCGTTCCCTCTTCCATTGGCCTTTACTGAGGTCAAAATTAAATTATGAATTTCCATACATTTATTAAATCGGTAGAGTTATGGAAAAATAGATTGCGGAGGGGAAGAGCTGGATCCACTTCCTTTACTCCAAGCACAAGTATGCTGGCCCCAATATCTTGGAATCTAAAGTACTTATTTAGAACGTAACAAATGTTCCTACTCACTTAGAAAGACAACGTTACAAGTGTACCACCACTTGACTTACAGACAACGTTCCAAAATGTATTTCTATAATTCCGATTGTAACGTTATATGAAGACAAACCATAGCTCTAAATGTAACGTTATGAAATGTTCCTAGGATATCTCCAAAATAACATGATATTCAGAACCTTTCATGGACTACCAAGGAACGTTTTTAATGTTCCCATGATGTCTGTATAGCGACCACATATTTATAACCTCTATAATACTTATTAGAAACGTTATGAATGTGCCTATAATGTCCCAAACGGGCTATAACATTCAGTACCTCTGGAAGACTTAAGGGGAACGTTACAAATGTTCCTTGTTAGCTGGGTTAATAATCACATTCCTTGAATAGTGTTTACTGTCAATGGTCCACATTCAGTGTTTACAAAAACAGTACTTTCCTGATCTATGATTGGTTCTCCTTTTCAGAGGTTGCAAACACAGCTATGTATATGTCTTACAGGGTGTGAAACCTGGGCCCATCAACAAGATGTTTATATCCAAGCCTACACCAAACCGCATGGCAGAAGGAGGAGTGAGGTAAGCTATAAAGTTACTGTATTTTATTCTTTAAGATCTCATTATTTCTATAGAAGCACACTCTACAAAGGAATGGTTGGATTGTTGCTGGATCTCTCTGTGCTGAAGGTGGAAGAGGCTTACAGGGATTTCCACATGCTGGACAAACCGCTGGTGACCACCATGTATAATAGTCATGGAGTGCAGAGGCCTAATGGGAATAGCTGGCTAGAGCCCATACAGTCTTTTGACCGTGTGTGTGTGTGTGTGTGTGTGTATGTTTAGAATAGAAATGTCACTTCAATATGTAGAGAACACAAAATGTACAATTACTAAAATACTAGGCTAGGATACTCTGAATCAGGATAGGTTTGCTCAAGGAGGATTAATTAGACTGGAAGCAAACTTTTAAAATAGAGAAACTTAAGCCGGCATATTTATTCACAAATGGTAAATGGTAATCAACTGATAATCAAGGTTTAAAATACCATGTCAATGTCAGTATAACAAATAATTCAAGTATCAAATTGGCATGTAAATACCAATATCACATAAATTAATCAGCATCAATATAAACTATGAGTAGTCAGATTCCGCTCCTTTTCCTTCTACGCTGAAGCAAACAACTGATTGCACAAAAGTGTCTTCACACCAACCACGGTCTGCATCTCACACCTCCTTGGCCCATTTCTTGGCAAGAGAAGGCATGCCACAGTGAAGAGCTGGTTGATTGTTCCCGCAGTAGCTAGGGGAATGTTGGTGTCGAACAACTTGTTCTCCTTCACCCTCTGAATCACCCGCTCCACATGGATCCTCAGGCGAGCTATCTCTTGTGTCTGATGAACTTCTGCTGTTAGCATTTGGCTCTTTTTTGAGTGGAATGGGGGACGGTAAACCTTCCTTGGTACAAGGTCATTGATGAGGAACCCCTTGCCTGCCATTACTGCCAGGACTATTCAACGCTGGTCTGACCAATCGGAATCCACGCTTCAAGATTGTTTTGATCACGCGTACTGGGATATGTTCCGGATAGCCTTTGAGAATAATATAGATGTATACACTGATTCGGTGAGTGGGTTTATAAGGAAGTGTATAGGAGATGTCGTGCCCACTGTGACTATTAAAACCTACCCTAACCAGAAACCGTGAATAGATGGCAGCATTTGCGAAAAACTGAAAGCACCAACCACCGCATTTAACCATGGCAAGGTGACAGGGAATATGGCAGAATACAAACAGAGTGGTCGTTCCCTCCGCAAGGCAATCAAACAGGCAACACGTCAATATCGAGACAAAGTGGAGTCGCAATTCAACTGTGGGCTCTCCTTCTCCGTGGCTGATGTGAGTAAGACATTTAAACGTGTTAACCCTCGGAAGGCTGCCGGCCCAGATGGCATTCCTAGCTTCGTCCTCAGAGCATGCGCAGACCAGCTGGCTGGTGTGTTTACGGACACATTCAATCTCTCCCTATCCCAGTCTGCTGTCTCCACATGCTTCAAGATGGCCACCATTGTTCCTGTACCCAAGAAAGCAAAGGTAACTGAACTAAATTACTATCGCCCCGTAGCACTCACCTCTGTCATGATGAAGTGCTTTGAGAGACTAGTCAAGGATCATATCACCTCTACCTTACCTGTCACCCTAGACCCGCTTCAATTTGCATACCGCCCCAATAGGTCCACAGACGATGCAATTGCCATCACACTGCACACTGCCCTATCCCATCTGGACAAGAGCAATACCTATGTAAGAATGCTGTTCATTGACTATAGCTCAGCATTCAACACCATAGTACCTTCCAAGCACATTATCAAGCATGAGGCCCTGGGTCTCAACCCCGCCCTGTGCAATTGGGTCCTGGACTTCCTGACGGGCCGCCCCCAGGTGGTGAAGGTAGGAAACAACATCTCCACTTCGCTGATTCTCAACACGGGGGCCCCAAAAGGGTGTGTGCTCAGCCCCCTCCTGTACTCCCTGTTCACCCATGACTGCGTAGCCATGCACGCCTCCAACTCATTCATCAAGTTTGCAGACGACACAACAGTAGTAGGCTTGATTACCAACAACGATGAGACAGCCTACAGGGATGAGGTGAGGTCTCTCGGAGTGTGGTGTCAGGAAAATAACCTCTCACTCAACGTCAGAAAAACTAAGGAGATGATCGTGGACTTCAGGAAACAGCAGAGGGAGTACCCCCCTATCCACATCAACGGGACAGTAGTGGAGAAGGTGGAAAGTTTTAAGTTCCTCTGCATACATATCACTGACAAACTGAAATGGTCCATCCACACAGACAGTGTGGTGAAGAAGGCGCAACAACCTGCACAATTGAGAGCATCCTGTCGGGCTGCATCACCACCTGGTACTGCAACTGCACCACCCACAACCGCACGGCTCTCCAGAGGGTGGTGCGGTCTGCACTTTTGGCCCTTACAGCTGCTGCTGAAAAAACAGGGGAGACTAAAGTATTAACACTAATTGCTGATTACCTAGCAGAGGTGAAAGACACACCTCCCAGCACTAATTGTGGGTTGCCTGGCAGAGGTGAAGAAAACCCCTACTACAACACAACACACCTACGAATTAGCAAGACGTTTACACAAATAGGCCTGAAACTAATCTAAGTCCACAGCAACAGTCACAATTACCGAGCAATCAGACAGTTCAAACAGCAATGATTATGTAGGCTACTAGGTAGAGAGACAGAACTTAAATTAAATTGCCCTAGCAAGACAATACCAACAGCAACTTATTGAATAAAAATATATACTTCCTACTCCTGGGTGTACTACACGAAACCTGCAACACACAAAAACACCAAAAACCAAAGGAATATGACAGGTACAATAGAAAACCATGGGGTCTTTTTCCTCTGTAGGTAGATGTTGATTTAGACTATTATCTTAGAAGGCTTGGATGGGTTTAAGTCATGTAGCAGTAGATACTCTTGCATACCAGAGATCTCGGTGGATCTATTTCCACACTGCTAACACCTATCTGACTCTATATCTACAAGAAGTAGGCTATCTGGTTGATACTAGTCTGGGTAGAGGTCCTGAGTCTAACACCACCAATCATACATAACAATGTACAGTGGGCTCGAAAGTATTGACACCCTTCATAAAGATGAGCAAAAATGATTATATAAAATAAATAATTATCATGCATTATCATTTCGACGCCAAACCCACCACTGGTGTGCATGGCCAAAGAGCTTTATTTTCATGTCATCCAACAAATCTAAATGCCTAGAGTTTGCTAAACAGCATTGGCACTTGAATTGGAACCGGTGCTTTGGTCAGATGACATGTAAATAGAGCTCTTTGGTCACGCACACCAGTGGTGTGTTTGGCGTCGAAATGATAATGCATGAGCAGAAAATAACCCCATAACTACTGTAAAATATGGTGGCGGATCTTTGATGTTATGGGGCTATTTTGCTTCCACTGGTTCTTGGACCCTTGTTAAGGTCTACAGCATCATGAACTTTACTCAGTACCAGGATATTTTAGCCAAAAACCTGGTTGCCTCTGCTAGGAGGCTGAAACTTGGCCGCAAGTGGATCTTCCAGCAAGACAATAATCCCAAGCACACATCAAAATCCACAAAGAAATTGATAATTTCTCAGTCTCCTGTGGTTTGATTTGAGAAGAGGGCAGTCCATAAGTGCATATCAAGGATATGGAAGGATTCTGTATGGAGGAATGGTCTAAGATTCCTCCCAATATGTTCTCCAACTCATAAAACATTTTAGAAAAAGGCTCAATGCAGTTATCTAGCAAGGTGAGGTATTGAAAGGTATTGAAAACAGGGGTGTCATGAATTGTGACCCCTACATTTTTGAGAAAAACATTTATTAGTTGTTAAACAAATCTCTTTCTCTGAGCAATTGTGTTAGTATAAAATAATGTAATTTCCCAATTGCTTTGAGCATACAATATAGCTCAGTATTTGAGCTCATCTTTATCAAGGGCGTCAATAATTTCGGACCCCCACTGTATACTGTATGTATGCCAGTTAAATAAAAAAAATCATATTACACCCTTGCCTTTCTGCTAAATAACTAAAACGTAAATGTAGTTAGCAGGTGCGTTTATGAGTGGCCCCAGTAAGTATTGAACTTACGACCCTAGCTTTGCAAGCTCCATGCACTATAAACTGAGCCACACAGGACTAGGTAGGTATCTTTACCACACCACATTCTCCACATTCACCCCACCTCAGTCCCCAAGCCTGTCACTCCATCTCTGTCTCTTCAGCGGGATAATCAGCTCAGCTGTGTTCCAAGTTCCAACCAGGTAATTCCTGCTTGGGAGTATTCCCTATGGGCCTTGGTCAAAAGTAGCGCGCTACTTAGGGAATATGGTACCGTTTAGGACACAACCTAACGCCACTAGTCATACAGGTAGGCTTCATTAAATTATCACAACAAATTACCTGAACTCCATCCCAATCCCTCAGCCCACCTCAGCCTGTCTCTCCATCTCTGTCTAATCAGAAATGTTCCAACCAGGTAATTCCCTCTGGAGTTTGTGTGTGAGTGTGGCCGTGCCGCCCGGGCCAGTCGGCGCTCAGTCACTGCGGAAATGCATTTTTTGGTTTAATTTCAGGGTTATTGATCGAGAGGCGCTTTATGGCTGTATGACATCCATAATCACAACAACACTATGACAGGAGTGATAAATAACAGGAGAGCTGAGAGGGAGGGAGGGAGGGAGGGAGGGAGGGAGGGAGGGAGGGAGGGAGGGAGGGAGGGAGGGAGGGAGGGAGGGAGAGCCCAGTTCCATCTCTCACAGTTCTCTGTATTAATTACAGTACGCACGCACATGCACATGCACACACACACACACACACACACCAAATCATCACCACCACAATCATCTGATTGATCTCACTTCAATAACTATAAATTACTTTTTATTTTCCGAACGCAGCTGAAATCTGTTTGTTTAAGCTGGCATTTAAAGGATTGGACCCGCTAGGCCACAGTAATTAGCAAAGGCTACTGTAGTTGATGTAATTATGACGATTAGCGGAGCAGAGTTACTGCTGGCCTGCTAGCTTGCAGAGTGGCCGCAGAGCAATTCACGTTTTATTCAATACTTTCATAATACATTTTATGTTACTGGTCATTATTGGGCATGGAAATTGAAGTAGAGAAACATGATAAGGGATCTATTTTAACAGTCATGTGGAAGAAGAGGCTAATATTGAGGCAATGTCAGAGACATTTTACAGATACAGTCGTAGTCAAAAGTTTTGAGAATGACAGAAGTATTGGTCTTCACAAAGTTCGCTGCTTCAGTGTTATGAGATATTTTTGTCAGATGTTACTATGGTATACTGAAGTATAATTACAAGCATTCCATAAGTGTCAAAGGCTTTTATTGACAATTACATTATGTTTATGCAAAGAGTCAATATTTGCAGTGTTGACCCTTCTTTTTCAAGACCTCTGCAAACCGTCCTGGCATGCTGTCAATTAACTTCTGGGCCACATCCTAAATAATAAAATAAATAAATAACATCCTGACTGATGGCAGCCCATACTTGCATAATCAATGCTTGGAGTTGGTCAGAATTTGTGGGGTTTTGTTTGTCCAACCGCCTCTTGAGGATCGACCACAAGTTCTCAATGGGATTAAGGTCTGGGGAGTTTCCTGGCTATGGACCCAAAATGTCGATGTTTTGTTCCCCGAGCCACTTAGTTATCACTTTTGCCTTATGGCAAGGTGCTCCATCATGCTGGAAAAGGCATTGGTCATCACCAAACTGTTCTTGGATGGTTGGGAGAAGTTGCTCTCGGAGGATGTGTTGGTACCATTCTTTATCAAAATCATCGCGCCGGAGAAGATGGCTGCCGTTTTACAGCCCTCTAACCAATTGTACTATTATGTGTGTTTTTTCGCATTATTTGTCATTTATTCTGTGCATAATGTTTCTGCCATCGTCTCTTATAACCAAAAAGAGCTTCTGGATATCAGGACAGCGATTACTCACCTCGTATTGGACAAAGATTTTTTCTTCAATGAAGCGGCCGCAAAGGATATCCTACAGACACCCGACAAGGCCCAAATCCCCGTCATTCGCAGGAGAGAGAGACAGAGATATCGTGGACGTAGGTCGGGGTGCCTCGTAAGGATCCGACGGCGAGCGAGTAAACTGCCTCTTCCATCAATCCTATTAGCCAATCTTCAATCATTGGAAAATAAATTAGATGACCTACGATTACGCTTATCCTAAAAGCGGGACATTAAAAACTGTAATATCTTATGTTTCACGAGTCGTGGCTGAATGACGACATGGACAACATACAGCTAGCGGGCTATACGCTACATCCACAGGATAGAAAGGCTGACTCCGGTAAGACAAGGGGTGGCGGTCTGTGTATATTTGTAAACAACAGCTGGTGCACAAAATCAAATACTAAGGAAGTCTCAAGGTTTTGCTTGCCTGAGGTAGAGTACCTTATGATAAGCTGTAGACCACACTATTTACCAAGAGAGTTTTAATCTATATTTTTCATAGCTGTCTATATACCACCACAAACCAATGCTGGCATTAAGATTGCACTCGATGAGCTGTATAAGGCCATAACTAAACAGGAAAACGCTCATCCAGAGGCAGCGCTCCTAGTGGCCGGGGACTTGAATGCAGGGAAACTTAAATCCGTTCTACCTAATTTCTACCAGCATGTTAAATGTGCAACCAGAGGGGAAAAAAACTCTAGACCACCTTTACTCCACACACAGAGACGCATACAAAGCTCTCCCTCGCCCTCCATTTGGCAAATCTGACCATAACTCTATCCTCCTGATTCCTGCTTATAAGCTAAAACTAAATCAGGAAGCACCAGTGACTCGGTTAATAAAAAAGTGGTCAGATGCTAAGCTACAGGACTGTTTTGCTAGCACAGACTGGAACATGTTCGAGGATTCTTCAGATAGCATTGAGGAGTACACCACATCAGTCACTGGCTTCATCAATAAGAGGCATCGATGACGTCGTCCCCACAGTGACCATACGTACATATCCCAACCAGAAGCCATGGATTACAGGCAACATCCGCACTGAGCTAAAGGGTAGAGCTGCCGCTTTCAAGGAGCGGGACTCTAACCCGGACGCTTATAAGAAATCCCGCTATGCCCTCCGACGAACCATCAAACAGGCAAAGAGTCAATACAGGACTAAGATTGGATCGTACTACACCGGCTCTGACGCTCGTCGGATGTGGCAGGGCTTGAAAACTATTACAGACTACAAAGGGAAGCACAGCTGCGAGCTGCCCAGTGACACAAGCCTACCAGACGAGTTAAACCACTTCTATGCTCGCTTCGAGGCAAGCAAAACTGAAGCATGCATGAGAGCACCAGCTGTTCCGGATGACTGTGTGATCACGCTCTCTGTAGCCGATGTGAGTAAGACTTTTAAGCAGGTCAACATTCACATGTCCGCAGAGCCAGACGGATTACCAAGACGTGTACTCCGAGCATGTGCTGACCAACTGGCAAGTGTTTTCACCGACATTTTCAATATGTCCCTGACTGAGTCTGTAATATCTACATGTTTCAAGCAGACCACCATAGTTCCCGTGCCCAAGGACACTAAGATAACCTGCCTAAATGACTACCAACCCGTAGCACTGACGTCTGTAGCCATGAAGTGCTTTGAAAGGCTGGTCATGGCTCACATCAACACCATTATCCCAGAAACCCTAGACCCATTCCAATTTGCATACTGCCCCAACAGATCCACAGATGATGCAATCTCTATGGCACTACACACTGCCCTTTCCCACCTGGACAAGAGGAACACCTACGTGAGAATGCTATTCATTGACTACAGCTCAGCGTTCAACACCATAGTGCCCTCAAAGCTCAACACTAAGCTAAGGATCCTGGGACTAACCAACTCCCTCTGCAACTGGATCCAGGACTTCCTGACGGGCCGCCCCCAGGTGGTAAAGGTAGGTAACAACACATCTGCCACGCTGATCCTCAACACGGGGGCCCCTCAGGGGTGCGTGCTCAGTCCCCTCCTGTACTCCCTGTTCACTCATGACTGCATGGCCAAGCACGACTCCAACACCATCATTAAGTTTGCCGACGACACAACAGTGGTAGGCCTGATCACCGACAACGATGAGACAGCCTATAGGGAGGAGGTCAGAGACCTGGCCGTGTGGTGCCAGGATAACAACCTCTCCCTCAATGTGACCAAGACAAAGGAGATGATTGTGGACTGCAGGAAAAAAAAGAGGACTGAGCACGCCCCCATTTTCATCGACGGGGCTGTAGTGGAACAGGTTGAGAGCTTCAAGTTCCTTGGTGTCCACATCACCAATGAACTATCATGGTCCAAACAGACCAAGACAGTCGTGAAGAGGGGACGACAAAGCATCTTCCCCATCAGGAGACTGAAAAGATTTGGCATGGGTCCTCAGATCCTCAAAAAGTTCTACAGCTGCACCATCGAGAGCATCCTGACTGGTTGCATCACTGCCTGGTATGGCAAATGCTCGGCCTCCGACCGCAAGGCACTACAGAGGGTAGTGCGTACGGCCCAGTACATCACTGGCGCCAAGCTTCCTGCCATCCAGGACCTCTATACCAGGCGGTGTCAGAGGAAGGCCCTCAAAATTGTCAAAGACTCCAGCCACCTTAGTCATAGACTGTTCTCTCTGCTACCACACGGCAAGCGGTACCGGAGCGCCAAGTCTAGGTCCAAAAGGCTTCTCAACAGCTTCTACCCCCAAGCCATAAGACTCCTGAACAGCTAATCATGGCTACCCGGACGATTTGCACCCCCACCCCATCTTCTTATGCTGCTGCTACTCTGTTAATTATTTATGCATAGTCACTTTAACTCTACTGACATGTACATATTACCTCAACTACCTCAACTAGCCGGTGCCCCCGCACATTGACTCTGCACCGGTACCCCCCTGTATATAGCCTCCCTACTGTTATTTTATTTTACTTCTGTTCTTTTTTATTAAGAAATAAATGCATTGTTGGTTAAGGGCTATAAGTAAGCATTTCACGGTAATGTCTACACCTGTTGTATTCGGCGCATGTGGCAAATAAAATTTGATTTGATTTGATTTGATTTATTCATGGCTGTGTTCTTAGGCAAAATTGTGAGTGAGCCCACTCCCTTGGCTGAGAAGCAACCCCACACATGAATGGTCTCAGGATGATTTACTGTTGGCATGACACAGGACTGATTTCAGCGCTCACCTTGTCTTCTCTGGACAAGGTGTTTTCCGGATGCCCCAAACAATCGGAAAGGGGATTCATTAGAGAAAATGACTTTACCCCAGTCCTCAGCAGTCCAATCCCTGTACCTTTTGCAGAATATCAGTCTGTCCCTGATGTTTTTCCTGGAGAGAAGTGGCTTCCTCGCTGCCCTTCTTGACACCAGGCCATCCTCCAAAAGTCTTCGCCTCACTGTGCATGCAGATGCACTCACACCTGCCTGCTGCCATTCCTGAGCAAGCTCTGCACTGGTGGTGCCCCGATCCGGCAGCTGAATCAACTTTAGGAGATGGTCCTGGCGCTTGCTGGACTTTCTTGGGCGCCCTGACGCCTTCTTCACAACAATTTAACCTCTCTCCTTGAAGTTCTTGATGATCTGATAAATGGTTGATTTAGGTGCAATCTTACTAGCAGCAATATCCTTGCCTGTGAAGCCCTTTTTGTGCAAAGCGATGATGACGGCACTTGTTTCCTTGCAGGTAACCATGGTTAACAGGGGAAGAACAATGATTTCAAGCACCACCCTCCTTTTAAAGCTTCCAGTCTGTTATTCTAACTCAATCAGCATGACAGAGTGATCCACAGCCTTGTCCTCATCAACACTCTCACCTGTGTTAACGAGAGAATCACTAACATGATGGCAGCTGGTCCTTCTGTGGCAGGGCTGACATGCAGTTTTTTGGGATTAAGTTCATTTTCATGGCAAAGGGGGACTTTGCAATTAATTGCAATTCATCTGATCACTCTTCATGACATTCTGGAGTATATGCAAATTGCCATCATCAAAACTGAGGCAGCAGATTTTGTGAACATTTGTATTTGTGTCATTCTCAAAACGTCTGATCACGACTGTACATTAAAGCAACTGCTCCTCAAAATCAACTTCTCGTTTTGAAACAGCCTATGTGGCATCGATATGAGTCAGAAACATGTTTTTCTACTGTAAAAATTTACTACAAAGTGTAAATAGGATAATTTTGGTCATAAAGTCAGTCTTGTCCAAAACAGAGTTTTCTGAGACTTGTGGTTGTGACTGCATCACAACGTATATGAAGGTTGGATTTGTTTCAATCCTGCCCACATGCCCTCAGCTGGCAGCACAGTGCAGCTGCACGCGACCCGGTTGACTTTGGATATCCCTATGGGAATAGTCAGGGAAAATCGGTAACAACATCTAAAAATTCCAATAGCTCAAAATGTAAATGACTTAAAAACCTCAAACAAACCATAAATTGTACAAATTCATATAGGCCAACAAATATTGAAAGCATTTAATGAGAAAGTGAACAGGTGTGCAACATAAAAATGTTGTCTCATTTACATTGTGTCATTTATGGACATCCTTAACTATCCCTGGAGATAGGCTATCCAAAGTCAAACCAACTTTGCCACAGTTGCACACCAGCCGGCTGAAGCTAATTTGCGAACACACACAAGAAACACCCACATCAAACCACACCCCGAAACCAACTTTCATGGCCACTAGCATTTCTTATTGAACCAAATCTAAAATAAGGCCAAATCAGGAAGTGCAGTCACCCTTTTAACAGAGGTGATTTTTGTATTATGCTAATTATGTTGGTGCGTCAATCGACTCTAGGGGGTTTAAACTACTTGAAGTATTGCCATGCTAGCAAAACTGGGCAAAATGGGTTGTTATGACAATGCACCCTCTAAGGCAAGTGGAGAGATTTGTCGGAACTGCAGGCAAAAGAGATTATGGTGTGTGTTGCCCTTTTATTAATTGTAAGGATGTCATCTGGTTGTGTGGGAAGTCCAACACATCCAATGCATGTTGTCGTACTATACAAAGCAGCTTCAAGTATTTAGCAGGGTCTGTGGGGGTACAAATAATAATAATAATACATGGGTTTTATTTAGCACCTTTGTATAGTTAGTTGAGGTCTGTCCAAGGCTTTCCAAGCTATGTGGCTCCCCAAGGCCAAAATAAATAGATTCAGCCTTTATGGTCCATTCTATGATAACTATAGAGGGCCCTGGATAATAATATTTATATTTACAATTTACAGCCTAGTAGCATGACATCATATTGAGTCTTTGATATTTGATACTTGGATGTTTTTGCTCTATTTGAGTCATTTTAATGGGTATCTGTGGAGATATTCAAAGCCACGTAGCTGGATTGGAGTGTGTGGTATTTTGTTTTCTACAGTGAGGGTAAACACTCAGGACTATTTCCACCCTACAGACTGGCAGAAATGGTTTCTGTTCAGTGGGTGAACTGGCAGATGCTAAGGGGGTAGCGGGAAACATACCCTGGGGTTACTGTGGGCACTGGGCAGTCAAGAAACAACACACACACAATCATGCATGCACGCATGTGCACAATCACACACACACAATCATGCATGCACGCAATCATGCACACAAAAACACACATGCACACACACACACACATGCACACAATCATGCAAGCACACACACTTTGGCTCGAAGCCTGACGAAGATCCATAGTGATCACAGAATAGTGGCCAGTCACCCAACCCTTTTCTCATACCCTCCTACCCCCTCTCTTGAACTGGAGAGGGCACCATAAACTATGTTTTTCATCAGCCAAGACTACAGTAGAGAAGAATAGGCTGGAGGAGGGGTGAGGAGGGGTGAGGGCTGCCATTAATAAATTGTCTCAAGTCAAAGCGGTGATACAGATGCAGGGTTAATGCGGCTTTGCACACACTTTTATTTGTGAGGGGGAGGAGAGGTCTGCGGTCCGTTGGAGAGGTCTACCCTGACACACATATGTATCCTGGCACGCACACATACACACACAAACATACACACGCATATAAATCATATCAAATCAAATGTTATTTGTCACATGCGCCGAATACAACAGGTGTAGACCTTACAGTGAAATGCTTACATACAAGCCCTTAACCAACAATGCAGTTTTAAGAAAAATAAGTGTTAAGAAAGTATGGGGGCACAGGTTAGTTGAGGTAATTGAGGTAATATGTACATGTAGATAGAGGTAAAGTGACTATGCATAGATAATAAACAGAGAGTAGCAGCAGCGTAAAAATCAATGTAAATAGTCCAGATAGCCATTTGATTAGCTGTTCAGGAGTCTTATTTTAGCGACTTACAAATTGGTGCATTCAACTTAGGATAGCCAGTGGGACAACCACCCTTTCTTTTTTTTCTTCTTTTTTTAATGGGGGGGTGGGGTAGAAGGATTACTGTTATACTATTCCAGGTATTCCTTAAAGAGGTAGGGTTTCAAGTGTCTCCGGAAGGTGGTCAGTGACTCCGCTGTCCTGGCATCGTGGGGGAGCTTGTTCCACCATTGGGGTGCCAGAGCAGCGAATAGCTTTGACTGGGCTGAGCGGGAACTGTGCTTCCGTAGAGGTAGGGGGGCTAGCAGGCCAGAGGTGGATGAACGTAGTCCTTATGGCTTGGGGGTAAAAGCTGATAATAAGCCTTTTGGACCTAGACTTGGCGCTCCGGTACCGCTTGCCATGCATTAGCAGACCTGCTCCACTACAGCCCTGTCGATGAGAATGGGGGCGTGCTCGGCCCTCCTTTTCCTGTAGTCCACGATCATCTCCTTTGTCTTGATCACGTTGAGGGAGAGGTTGTTATCCTGGTACCACACTGTCAGGTCTCTGACCTCCTCCCTATAGGCTGTCTCATCGTTGTCGGTGATCAGGCCTACCACTGTTGTGTCGTCGGCAGATTAAATGATGGTGTTGGAGTCGTGCTTGGCTATGCAGGCATGGGTGAACAGGGAGTACAAGAAAGGGACTGAGCACGCACCACTAAGGGGCCGCCGTGTTGAGGATCAGCGTGGCAGATGTGTTGTTACCTACCCTTACCACCTGGGAGCGGCCCGTCAGGAAGTCCAGGATCCAGTTACAGAGGGAGGTGTTTAGTCCCTTAGCTTAGTGATGAGCTTTGAGGGCACTGTGGTGTTGAATGCTGTAGTCAATTAATAGTATTCTCACGTAGGTGTTCCTTTTGTCCAGGTGGGAACGGGCAGTGTGGAGTGCAATAGAGATTGCGTCATCCGTGGATCTCTTGGGGCGGTATGCAAATTGCGGCCTTGTGAATGTTGACCTGTTTAAAGGTCTTGCTTACATCGGCTACGGAGAGCGTGATCACACAGTCGTCCGGAACAGCTGGTGCTCTCATGCATGCTTCAGTGTTGCTTGCCTCGAAGCGCGCATAGAAGTCATTTAGCTCGTCTGGTAGGCTTGTGTCACTGGGCAGCTCGCGGCTATGCTTCCCTTTGTAGTCGTTAATAGTTTGCAAGCCCTGCCACATCCAACGAGCGTCAGAGCCGGTGTAGTAGGATTCAATCTTAGTCCTTTATTGACACTTTGCCTGTTTGATGGTTCGTCAGAGGGCAAAGCGGGATTTCTTATAAGTGTCCGGGTTAGAGTCCCGCTCCTTGAAAGCGGCAGCTCTACCCTTTAGCTCAGTGCGGATGTTGCCTGTAATCCATGGCTTCTGTTTGGGGTATGTACGTACGGTCACTGTGGGGACAGTAAGTACAAATGCACACATTTTGGATTTGACATTTGATTATTTATATTTTTACTGCACTATTGGAGGAGAGCTTGCAATTAAGCATTTCACTGCACCGTTTATACCTGCTGTAAAGGAGAGAGAACTATGGAGAGAGCGAAAGAGAGAGAAAATGATAAAGAAAGGTGCTTTTGGACCTTTAAACTAGAGTAACCATCATAAAAAAACTGATTCATCATCCTGTAGTTCACATCAAGCTGAAACACTGGAAGGTCAGTGCTATACAACTACTATGCTGCATCATGTTTCTTATATCAATGAGGAAGCTAGGAGGACACGGAGTGAACTAGCTACTACGCATGAATACAGAATTAACCCACCGTGAGCCATGACAACAGAAACTGTTCCAGTTTTGGATGACTACAATACAATCATCAATGTCTATGTCTTTTCAGAAAGATATTACAAAGCTATTCACACCAGTTCTCCACAAGTTTCACAGTTATTTGTATGTAAGACTACCCTCAATGTCCATTCTCTTTGATTGTTTCCTAAATGGCACCCTATTTCCTACATAGTGCACTACCCTATGGGACCTGGTCAAAGTAATGCACTACAGTATATAGGGAATAGGGTGCCATTTGGGGCGCATCCTTCCTCATTATTAGGAAGGAGACCCTCGACCCTATCTTGGACAAGACCTGTTAAAGACAGGCAGTCTCTCCTTATCTCTATGCCCTTGCAGTGAGAGCCTGGTCGCATCCCAAACTGCACCCTATTCCATATATAGTACACTACTTTTGACCAGGGCCCAAAGGGCTATGGTCAAAAGTAATGCTCTATGTAGGGAATAGGGTGGCATTTGGGATGCAGACCCTATTGATATGCCACCTTGGCTATATCTTCATGCCAAGATGCTTCCAATTATGCGCATCGTTGGAGTGAGGCGGGCCGACAAGCGTTTCTGTTAAAAACCGTCCCGTAGTTCTAATTCGATCCCGCTGCTTTTCTGCTTTTACCCAAAGGGATGGAGAGTGTGTGAGAGAGACAGGGGGAGAGGGATGGGGTGGAGCGGGGTAGTCTTCGTTAACCGACCCTAGGCAACACAGTGACTAGGATCTGGTTTCAATCAATGGTGGACTCTTTTGGCATAGAGGAACTACTCACTGCCTATGTCGATGGGGGGGGGGGGGGGACTCACGAGGCAGACATAACAAAACATCCTGATTCAAAACCAAAGTTTGCAGGCAGACGTTTTCAGTGGATTTAGTTAAGGTAGTTGATGCAAACTAGCCACACATTAAAAATAACCTCTGTGTTTACCATCTTGCTAGCTACTATTTTGCATTTTATTCAAACGGATAAACTAGTGACGTAGGCAGTGACGTAGTTCCTCTATGCCTAGAGTCCATCATTGAACCCAAACCCTAGTCACTGTGTTACCTATGGTCGGGTTTTCGAGACTAGGAGCGGGGATGGATGGAGAGAGAGATAGAGATGGAGGAGATGGGAGGAGAGAGAGAGACGAAGGGAGGAAGGAGGAGGGAGATAGAGAAGGAGGGATGGGATGACTTCCACACATGAAGGGGCCTAGAAATAGGATTAGTAGAAAGGACAAAACCCCTCAGTGTCTGGGTTCTTGGCCAGTACACCCAACATGGCATAACAACGCAAATTGTTTTAATAAACATAAATTATTGTGAACCTGAAGGCATTTTTCCACATTGTGTGGACAATAATGTTTTCCTAATTCTAACTCTACATTTATCAGCCATTTAAATGTATACACCAAATATGGCCGCCAGTCTAGGTCCAAGAATTCAGAATTTATATCATTATTCTAGCCGCCAGTGTAACAACCATGGAACATTGCTTTGATTGGGAATGATGGTTTCATTCATTCTAATTCTGTGGTTAAGAAAACAATGCTTTTCTGCTCTTCACCACTTTACTTATTATCAACACTGTGTCCTGTGTTTCCATTGGGACACGGTGGCTCATGTTAGCTCCCAGAGCTATTGCCTAGCCTTGAGGTATCTTTATGTATTGCAGTGTGTAGGCTACTCTTTCCAGTGCCCCAGAGAGCACAGTTTAAACCATTTCGCAGGATGGACCCACGAGGGTCACTGATATGTAAAACATATATGTTATCTGTATAGGGTGTCTAGACAGCTACATTTGTCACAGAATGCTGAACAGTAACAGTGAACCAGCCCCTTTACCCTCATAGAGTAAGCCAAGGTGACAAGGGCAAGACACAAGGGACATCAGTCTGTATACAGACACTGTGACTCAGCTACTGTAACTGGCTAAGTGAGACACTGGGAACGAGGAAGAGAAGGGGGGATGGCAGAGAGAGAGAGAAAGAGAGAGAAGGAGAGAGAGAGAGAGAGAGAGAGAGAGAGAGAGAGAGAGAGAGAGAGAGAGAGAGAGAGAGAGAGAGAGAGAAAGAGAGAGAGAGAGAGAGAGAGAGAGAGAGAGAGAGAGAGAGAGAGAGAGAGAGAGAGAGAGAGAGAGAGAGAGAGAAAGAGAGCGAGAGCGAGAGCGAGAGGTACCTCTATATAAGCCAGGTCTTAGGTAGGCCTACAGCTTAATGAGGAATGTGGCCAGCGTGATGTAGCTGTTGTAGCTGTCGGTCATAATTCTCCTTCTCAATGTCTGTGTCTGTGTCAGGGCCTTCAACTCTCTCTGTCCTAGTCTGACCCAACCTCATCTGTCTCTCTCTCTGTCCTAGTCTGACCCAAACTCATCTGTCTCTCTCTCTGTCCTAGTCTGACCCAAACTCATCTGTCTCTCTCTCTGTCCTAGTCTGACCCAACCTCATCTCTCTCTCTGTCCTAGTCTGACCCAACCTCATATCTCTCTCTCTCTGACCTAACCTCATCTGTCTCTCTCTCTGTCCTAGTCTGACCCAACCTCATCTGTCTCTCTCTCTGTCCTAGTCTGACCCAACCTCATCTCTCTCTCTCTGTCCTAGTCTGACCCAACCTCATATCTCTCTCTGTCCTAGTCTGACCCAAACTCATCTGTCTCTCTCTCTGACCCAAACTCATGTCTCTGTCCTAGTCTGACCCAACTTCATCTGTCTCTCTCTCTGTCCTAGTCTGACCCAAACTCATCTGTCTCTCTCTCTGTCCTAGTCTGACCCAACCTCATCTGTCTCTCTCTCTGTCCTAGTCTGACCCAACCTCATCTCTCTCTCTCTGTCCTAGTCTGACCCAACCTCATCTCTCTCTCTCTGTCCTAGTCTGACCCAACCTCATATCTCTCTCTCTCTGACCCAACCTCATCTGTCTCTCTCTCTGTCCTAGTCTGACCCAAACTCATCTGTCTCTGTCCTAGTCTGACCCAAACTCATCTGTCTCTCTCTCTGTCCTAGTCTGACCCAACCTCATCTGTCTCTCTCTCTGTCCTAGTCTGACCCAACCTCATCTGTCTCTCTCTCTGTCCTAGTCTGACCCAACCTCATCTCTCTCTCTCTGTCCTAGTCTGACCCAACCTCATATCTCTCTCTCTCTGACCCAACCTCATCTGTCTCTCTCTCTGTCCTAGTCTGACCCAAACTCATCTGTCTCTCTCTCTGTCCTAGTCTGACCCAACCTCACCTGTCTCTCTCTCTGTCCTAGTCTGACCTAACCTCATCTGTCTCTCTCTCTGTCCTAGTCTGACCCAACCTCATATCTCTCTCTGTCCTAGTCTGACCCAAACTCATCTGTCTCTGTCCTAGTCTGACCCAAACTCATCTGTCTCTCTCTCTGTCCTAGTCTGACCCAACCTCATCTGTCTCTCTCTCTCTGTCCTAGTCTGACCCAACCTCATCTGTCTCTCTCTCTGTCCTAGTCTGACCCAACCTCATCTCTCTCTCTCTGTCCTAGTCTGACCCAACCTCATATCTCTCTCTCTCTGACCCAACCTCATCTGTCTCTCTCTCTGTCCTAGTCTGACCCAACCTCATATGTCTCTCTCTCTGTCCTAGTCTGACCCAACCTCATCTGTCTCTCTCTCTGTCCTAGTCTGACCCAACCTCATCTGTCTCTCTCTCTGTCCTAGTCTGACCCAACCTCATATGTCTCTCTCTCTGTCCTAGTCTGACCCAACCTCATCTGTCTCTCTCTCTGTCCTAGTCTGACCCAACCTCATATGTCATATGTCTCTCTCTCTGTCCTAGTCTGACCCAACCTCATCTGTCTCTCTCTCTGTCCTAGTCTGACCCAACCTCATCTGTCTCTCTCTCTGTCCTAGTCTGACCCAACCTCATCTGTCTCTCTCTCTGTCCTAGTCTGACCCAAACTCATCTGTCTCTCTCTCTGTCCTAGTCTGACCCAACCTCATCTGTCTCTCTCTCTGTCCTAGTCTGACCCAACCTCATCTCTCTCTCTCTGTCCTAGTCTGACCCAACCTCATATCTCTCTCTCTCTGACCCAACCTCATCTGTCTCTCTCTCTGTCCTAGTCTGACCAAAACTCATCTGTCTCTTTCTCTGTCCTAGTCTGACCCAAACTCATCTGTCTCTCTCTCTGTCCTAGTTTGACCCAACCTCATCTGTCTCTCTCTCTCTGTCCTAGTCTGACCCAACCTCATCTCTCTCTCTCTGTCCTAGTCTGACCCAACCTCATATGTCTCTCTCTCTGGCTCTCTCTCTCTGTCCTAGTCCGACCCAAACTCATCTGTCTCTCTCTCTGTCCTAGTCTGACCCAAACTCATATGTCTATCTCTCTGTCCTAGTCTGACCCAACCTCATCTGTCTCTCTCTCTGTCCTAGTCTGTTCCAACCTCATCTGTCTCTCTCTCTGTCCTAGTCTGACCCAACCTCATCTGTCTCTCTCTCTGTCCTAGTCTGACCCAAACTCATCTGTCTCTCTCTCTGTCCTAGTCTGACCCAACCTCATCTGTCTCTCTCTCTGTCCTAGTCTGACCCAACCTCATCTGTCTCTCTCTCTCTGTCCTAGTCTGACCCAACCTCATCTGTCTCTCTCTCTGTCCTAGTCTGACCCAACCTCATCTGTCTCTCTCTCTGTCCTAGTCTGACCCAACCTCATCTGTCTCTCTCTCTGTCCTAGTCTGACCTAACCTCATCTGTCTCTCTCTCTGTCCTAGTCTGACCCAACCTCATATGTCTCTCTCTCTGTCCTAGTCTGACCCAACCTCATCTGTCTCTCTCTCTGTCCTAGTCTGACCCAACCTCATCTGTCTCTCTCTCTGTCCTAGTCTGACCCAAACTCATCTGTCTCTCTCTCTGTCCTAGTCTGACCCAACCTCATCTCTCTCTCTCTGTCCTAGTCTGACCCAACCTCATATCTCTCTCTCTCTGACCCAACCTCATCTGTCTCTCTCTCTGTCCTAGTCTGACCCAAACTCATCTGTCTCTTTCTCTGTCCTAGTCTGACCCAAACTCATCTGTCTCTCTCTCTGTCCTAGTCTGACCCAACCTCATCTGTCTCTCTCTCTCTGTCCTAGTCTGACCCAACCTCATCTGTCTCTCTCTCTGTCCTAGTCTGACCCAACATCATCTCTCTCTCTCTGTCCTAGTCTGACCCAACCTCATATCTCTTTCTCTCTGACCCAACCTCATCTGTCTCTCTCTCTGTCCTAGTCTGACCCAAACTCATCTGTCTCTTTCTCTGTCCTAGTCTGACCCAAACTCATCTGTCTCTCTCTCTGTCCTAGTCTGACCCAACCTCATCTCTCTCTCTCTGTCCTAGTCTGACCCAACCTCATATCTCTCTCTCTCTGACCCAACCTCATATGTCTCTCTCTCTGGCTCTCTCTCTCTGTCCTAGTCCGACCCAAACTCATCTGTCTCTCCCTCTGTCCTAGTCTGACCCAAACTCATCTGTCTCTCTCTCTGTCCTAGTCTGACCCAACCTCATCTGTCTCTCTCTCTGTCCTAGTCTGACCCAACCTCATCTGTCTCTCTCTCTCTGTCCTAGTCTGACCCAACCTCATCTGTCTCTCTCTCTGTCCTAGTCTGACCCAAACTCATCTGTCTCTCTCTCTGTCCTAGTCTGACCCAACCTCATCTCTCTCTCTGTCCTAGTCTGACCCAACCTCATATCTCTCTCTCTCTGACCCAACCTCATCTGTCTCTCTCTCTGTCCTAGTCTGACCCAAACTCATCTGTCTCTTTCTCTGTCCTAGTCTGACCCAAACTCATCTGTCTCTTTCTCTGTCCTAGTCTGACCCAAACTCATCTGTCTCTCTCTCTGTCCTAGTCTGACCCAACCTCATCTCTCTCTCTCTGTCCTAGTCTGACCCAACCTCATATCTCTCTCTCTCTGTCCTAGTCTGACCCAACCTCATCTGTCTCTCTCTCTCTGTCCTAGTCTGACCCAACCTCATCTGTCTCTCTCTCTGTCCTAGTCTGACCCAAACTCATCTGTCTCTCTCTCTGTCCTAGTCTGACCCAACCTCATCTCTCTCTCTGTCCTAGTCTGACCCAACCTCATATCTCTCTCTCTCTGACCCAACCTCATCTGTCTCTCTCTCTGTCCTAGTCTGACCCAAACTCATCTGTCTCTTTCTCTGTCCTAGTCTGACCCAAACTCATCTGTCTCTCTCTCTGTCCTAGTCTGACCCAACCTCATCTGTCTCTCTCTCTCTGTCCTAGTCTGACCCAACCTCATCTGTCTCTCTCTCTGTCCTAGTCTGACCCAACATCATCTCTCTCTCTCTGTCCTAGTCTGACCCAACCTCATATCTCTTTCTCTCTGACCCAACCTCATCTGTCTCTCTCTCTGTCCTAGTCTGACCCAAACTCATCTGTCTCTTTCTCTGTCCTAGTCTGACCCAAACTCATCTGTCTCTCTCTCTGTCCTAGTCTGACCCAACCTCATCTCTCTCTCTCTGTCCTAGTCTGACCCAACCTCATATCTCTCTCTCTCTGACCCAACCTCATATGTCTCTCTCTCTGGCTCTCTCTCTCTGTCCTAGTCCGACCCAAACTCATCTGTCTCTCCCTCTGTCCTAGTCTGACCCAAACTCATCTGTCTCTCTCTCTGTCCTAGTCTGACCCAACCTCATCTGTCTCTCTCTCTGTCCTAGTCTGACCCAACCTCATCTGTCTCTCTCTCTCTGTCCTAGTCTGACCCAACCTCATCTGTCTCTCTCTCTGTCCTAGTCTGACCCAAACTCATCTGTCTCTCTCTCTGTCCTAGTCTGACCCAACCTCATCTCTCTCTCTGTCCTAGTCTGACCCAACCTCATATCTCTCTCTCTCTGACCCAACCTCATCTGTCTCTCTCTCTGTCCTAGTCTGACCCAAACTCATCTGTCTCTTTCTCTGTCCTAGTCTGACCCAAACTCATCTGTCTCTCTCTCTGTCCTAGTCTGACCCAACCTCATCTGTCTCTCTCTCTCTGTCCTAGTCTGACCCAACCTCATCTGTCTCTCTCTCTGTCCTAGTCTGACCCAACATCATCTCTCTCTCTCTGTCCTAGTCTGACCCAACCTCATATCTCTCTCTCTCTGACCCAACCTCATCTGTCTCTCTCTCTGTCCTAGTCTGACCCAAACTCATCTGTCTCTTTCTCTGTCCTAGTCTGACCCAAACTCATCTGTCTCTCTCTCTGTCCTAGTCTGACCCAACCTCATCTCTCTCTCTCTGTCCTAGTCTGACCCAACCTCATATCTCTCTCTCTCTGACCCAACCTCATATGTCTCTCTCTCTGGCTCTCTCTCTCTGTCCTAGTCCGACCCAAACTCATCTGTCTCTCCCTCTGTCCTAGTCTGACCCAAACTCATCTGTCTCTCTCTCTGTCCTAGTCTGACCCAACCTCATCTGTCTCTCTCTCTGTCCTAGTCTGACCCAACCTCATCTGTCTCTCTCTCTCTGTCCTAGTCTGACCCAACCTCATCTGTCTCTCTCTCTGTCCTAGTCTGACCCAACCTCATCTGTCTCTCTCTCTGTCCTAGTCTGACCCAACCTCATCTGTCTCTCTCTCTGTCCTAGTCTGACCTAACCTCATCTGTCTCTCTCTCTGTCCTAGTCATACCCAACCTCATATGTCTCTCTCTCTGTCCTAGTCTGACCCAACCTCATCTGTCTCTCTCTCTGTCCTAGTCTGACCCAACCTCATCTGTCTCTCTCTCTGTCCTAGTCTGACCCAAACTCATCTGTCTCTCTCTCTGTCCTAGTCTGACCCAACCTCATCTCTCTCTCTCTGTCCTAGTCTGACCCAACCTCATATCTCTCTCTCTCTGACCCAACCTCATCTGTCTCTCTCTCTGTCCTAGTCTGACCCAAACTCATCTGTCTCTTTCTCTGTCCTAGTCTGACCCAAACTCATCTGTCTCTCTCTCTGTCCTAGTCTGACCCAACCTCATCTGTCTCTCTCTCTCTGTCCTAGTCTGACCCAACCTCATCTGTCTCTCTCTCTGTCCTAGTCCGACCCAACCTCATCTCTCTCTCTCTGTCCTAGTCTGACCCAACCTCATATCTCTCTCTCTCTGACCCAACCTCATCTGTCTCTCTCTCTGTCCTAGTCTGACCCAAACTCATCTGTCTCTTTCTCTGTCCTAGTCTGACCCAAACTCATCTGTCTCTCTCTCTGTCCTAGTCTGACCCAACCTCATATGTCTCTCTCTCTCTGTCCTAGTCTGACCCAACCTCATCTGTCTCTTTCTCTGTCCTAGTCTGACCCAACCTCATCTCTCTCTCTCTGTCCTAGTCTGACCCAACCTCATACGTCTCTCTCTCTGGCTCTCTCTCTCTGTCCCAGTCTGACCCAACCTCATCTGTCTCTCTCTCTGTCCTAGTCTGACCCAAACTCATCTGTCTCTCTCTCTGTCCTAGTCTGACCCAACCTCATCTGTCTCTCTCTCTGTCCTAGTCTGACCCAAACTCATCTGTCTCTCTCTCTGTCCTAGTCTGACCCAAACTCATCTGTCTCTCTCTCTGTCCTAGTCTGACCCAAACTCATCTGTCTCTCTCTCTGCCCTAGTCTGACCCAACCTCATCTGTCTCTCTCTCTGTCCTAGTCTGACCCAACCTCATCTGTCTCTCTCTCTGTCCTAGTCTGACCCAAACTCATCTGTCTCTCTCTCTGTCCTAGTCTGACCCAACCTCATCTGTCTCTCTCTCTGTCCTAGTCCGACCCAACCTCATCTGTCTCTCTCTCTGTCCTAGTCTGACCCAAACTCATCTGTCTCTCTCTCTGTCCTAGTCTGACCTAACCTCATATGTCTCTTTCTCTCTGTCTCTCTCTCATCCCTCCATCCTTCTCAGGCCTCTTTTCCTTTCTTCTGTGGATGAGGTGGTAGACTTAGTACAATTACGGATAACTTCTTGTAATGAAATAATATTCTACCTTTAGCCCTCAAATGTTAAGAATGTATTTTTTCTTTCTTCCTTCTTCTCTCCTTGTCGATCGTTGAGCGCACAACATAGTTTCATAACCTACCAGTAGAGGGCAGCACTTCTCTAGTAATATTCTGCATTAGACTACTGAGATCTTTCATTTCTCTCTCCCTCAAACTCATTTCTTTTAATCTTACTCTCACTCTGCCTCCTTTCGCTCTCTCTCTTCTCCCTCTGCATCCCTCTCTCCCTGCTCCACCCTATAATCAGGCTGGTTAGTGGTAGCCATTTGGAGTGGTATATAGAGAGGTATATATAGCAATAATTGTCAGGGAGTTGGGTTGAGACTGGCCAGAGCATGTGTATTCTCACAGAGCTCACACACACATGTACGCGGAGAGCATTCACAAACACAGATGTTTTATTGTCACATACATCAGATAGGTGCAGTGAAATGTGTTGTTTTACAGGGTAAGCCATAGTAGTACGGTGCCCCTGGTGAAAATCAGGGTTAAGTGCCTTGCTCAAGGGCACATCGACAACACACAGACAGACACACACAGATACACTAATGCATGCACATACATACACACACACACACACACACAAATATTGTACATACTCTACTGTAACACAGACTCTCTGGAGTCTAATCTACTGTACACTCCCAAATGGTCAAAATAAATAATGCAAAATTAAGAATGATTTAATAACTCTATGTTTACTAAGATGAAAATGGAATATGGAATATGAAAATGTATTTTCCTCTCAAAATGATGGGAGAATTATGCAAATAGAGTTTTTATTGAATTGAGTCTCTAGTCATTAGCATATAGGAGCCATTCTAGATGATGAGTATGGGGTGTTAGTGTATGTGTGTCACAATCAGGATGTCTGTCTCTCTGTTTTTATTCAATACACAACACCTTCCTAATATTGAGTTGCACGCCCTTTTGACCTCAGAACAGCCTCAATTAGTCGGGGCATGGACTCTACAAGGTGTCGAAAGCCTTCCACAGGAATGCTGGTCCATGTTGACTCCAATGCTTCCCACAGTTGTGTCAAGTTGGCTGGATGTCTTTTGGGTGGGGACCATTCTTGATATACACTGGAAATTGATAAGAGTGAAAAACCCAGCAGCGTTGCAATTCTTGGCACACTCAGACCGGGGCACCTGGCACCTACTATCATACCCCTTTTAAAGGTACGTAAATATCTTGTCTTGCCCATTCATCCGCTGAATGGCACACATACACAACCATGTCTCAATTGTCTCAAGGCTTAAAAATCCTTCTTTAACCTGTCCTGCTGCATCACTCTCCTTCTTGGTCAAATAGCCCTTACACAGCCTGGAGGTGTGTTGGGTCATTGTCCTGTTGAAAAACAATTGATAGTCCCACTAAACCCAAACCAGATGGGATGGCGTATCGCTGCAGAATGTTGTGGTAGCCATGCTGGTTAAGTGTGCCTTGAATTCTAAATAAATCACAGACAGTGTCACCAGCAAAGCACCCCCACACCATCACACCTCCTCCTTCATGCTTCACGGTGGGAACCAAACATGCGGAGATCATCCATTCACCTACTCTGCGTCTCACAAAGACACGGCGGTTGGAACCAAAAATCTCAAATTTGGACTCATCAGACCAAAGGACAGATTTCCACTGGTCTAATGTCCATTGCTCGTGTTTCTTGGCCCAAGCAAGTCTCTTCTTATTATTTGTGTCCTTTAGTCCTTTAGATGAAAGATATGACAGATAGGAGTGGCCATAGAGTCAGCTACCATCCTCAGTAGCTTTCCATCTAAGTTGTCAATGCCAGGAGGTTTGTCATTATTGATCGATAACAATAATGTTTCCACCTCTCCCACACTAACTTTACAAAATTCAAACGTACAATGCTTTTCTTTCATTATATATCTTTTTGTTGCATGAATACGATGGCGCACTGTTTGTTGTTGGCATTTTCTTCCTAAGTTTGCCCACTTTGCCAATGAAGTAATCATTCAAATAATTGGCAACCCCAAATGGTTTTGTGATGAATATGCCATCTGATTAGATGAAAGATGAAGTTGAATTTGTCTTTCAGACCATCATTTAATTTTAAGTACTCCATCATTTTCCATCATTATTTACGTAATTGATTTTGGCTTCAAATTCAGTTTCTTTTTCTTTTTGTTGAGTTTAGTGACATAATTTCTCAATTTGCAGTAAGTCAGCCAGTCAGATGTACAGGCAGACTTATTAGCCACTCCTTTTGCCCCATCTCTTTCAACCATACAGTTTTTCAATTCCTCATCAATCCATGGAGCCTTAACAGTTCTAACAGTCAGTTTCTTAACAGGTGCATGTTTATCAATAATTGAAATTCATCAAGTGCAGCGTCTGGATGCTCCTTATTAATCACATCAGACCAACACATATTTTTAACATCATCCCCATAAGAGTCACAGCAAAATCTTTTGTATGATCTCTTATACACTATTTTAGGCCCAGCTTTTTGAACTTTGGATCTCCTAGATATAGCCACTATATTGTGATCACTGCATCCAATGGGTACGGATACAGATTTAGAACAATGCTCTACAGCAGAGTTTCCCAAACTATGTCCTAGGGACCCCAAGGGGTGCACGTTTTAGTTTTTTCCCTAGCACTACACAGCTGTTTCAAATAACAAAAGCTTGATGATTAGTTTATTATTTGAATCAGCTGTGTAGTCCTAGGGCAATAACCAAAACTTGCACCCCTTGTGGTCTCCAGGACGAGTTTGGGAAACCCTGCTCTACGGTATTAGTAAAAATGTGAACAACACATGTGGATGATCTTATTCCTGTAGTGTTTGTGAACACCCTGGTAGGTTGATTAATAACCTGAACCAGATTACAGGCACCGGTTACAGTGAGAAGCTTCTTCTTGAGCGGACAGCTGGATGAAAACAAGTCAATATTCAGGTCCCCGAGAAAGTAGACCATTTCACACACATTATTTAGATACTGACTGTTAGCATCTGGTGGCCTATAGCAACACCCCAAAATAATAGGCTTTAGATGAGGCAGGTGAACCTGCAACCACAGCACTTCAATAACACTTGACATGAGATCTTCTCTAAGCATTAGAGGGAAATGGCTCTGAATATATACAGTGCCTTTGGAAAGTATTCAGACCCCTTGACTTTTTACACATTTTGTTAGGTTACAGCCTTATTCTAAAATTGAAGAAATTGTTTTTTCTCCTCATCAATCTACACACAATGCCCCATAATGACAAAGCAAAAACAATTTTTTTCATTTTTTTTGCAAAAAACAAAAGAAGAAAACAACTGAAATATCACATTCACATAAGTATTCAGACCATTTACTCAGAACTTTGTTGAAGCACCTTTGGCAGCGGTTACAGCCCAGCTCTGGCTGGGCCACTTAAGGACATTCAGAGACTTTTCCCGAAGCCAATCCTGCGTTGTCTTGGCTGTGTGCTTAGGGTCGTTGTCCTGTTGGAAGGTGAACCTTCGCCCCAGTCTGAGGTCCTGAGCGTTCTGGAGCAGGTTTTCATCAAGGATCTCTCTGTACTTTGCTCCGTTCATCTTTGCCTCGATCCTGACTAGTCTCCCAGTCCCTGCCGCTGAAAAACATCCTGCCACCACCATGGTTCACCGTAGGGATGGTGCCAGGTTTCCTCCAGATGTGACGCTTGGCATTCAGGCCAAATAGTTCAATCTTGGTTTCATCGGACCAGAGAATCTTGTGGAGCAGCGGGGACTATGAAGAGACACACACACAGGTACAGACACACTCATAGGCACACGGGAGCTAGCACACGCACATACATAGTAATATTGTTGTATAGTGGTATTATACATTTTGTGTTGTGGATATGTGGTGGTGTGACAGTGTTATATGATGTACTATTTTATCTTTTGTTTTACAGTGTCTTGAGAAAGTATTCAGACCCCTTGACTTTTTCCACATTTTGTTACGTTACAGCCTTATTCTAAAATTGATTCAATAAATATACACTACCGTTCAAAACTTTGGGGTCACTTAGAAATGTCCTTGTTTTCGAAAGAAAACCATTAAAATGACATCAAAGTGATCAGAAATACAGTGTAGACATTGTTCATGTTGTAAATGGCTATTGTAGCTGGAAACAGCTGATTTTTAATTGAATATCTACATAGGCACACAGAGGCCCATTATCAGCAACCATCAGTCCCATGTTTCAATGGCACGTTGTGTTTGCTAATCCAAGTTTATAATTTTAAAAGGCTAATTGATCATTAGAAAAACCTTTTGCAATTATGTTAGCACAGCTGAAAACTGTTTTGCTGATTAAAGAAGCAATACAACTGGCCTTCTTGAGACTAGTTGAGTATCTGGAGCATCAGCAATTATGGGTTTGATTACAGAATCAAATGGCCAGAAACAAATAACTTTCTTCTGAAACTCGTCAGTCTATTCTTATTCTGAGAAATGAAGGCTATTCCATGCGAGAAATTGCCAAGAAACTGAAGATCTCCTACAACGCTGTGTATTATTCGCTTCACAGAACAGCGCAAACTGGTTCTAACCGGAATAGAAAGAGGAGTGGGAGGCCCCGGTGCACAACTGAGCAAGAGGACAAATATATTAGAGTGTCTAGTTTGAGAAACAGATGCCTCACAGGTCCTTAACTGGCAGCTTCAATAAATAGTACCCGCAAAACACCAGTCTCAAAGTCAACAGTGAAGAGGCGACTCCGGGATGCTGACCTTCTAGGCAGAGTTGCAAAGAAAAAGACATATCTCAGACTGGCCAATAAAAAGAAAAGATTAAGATGGGCAAAAGAACACAGACACTGGACAGAGGAAGATTGTAAAAAAGTGTTATGGACAGACAAATCGAAGTTTTTGGTATTCGGATAACAAAGAAGAACATTTGTGAGACGCAGACCAAATGAAAAGATGCTGGAGGAGTGCTTGATGCCATCTATCAAGCATGGTGGAGGCAATGTGATGGTCTGGGGGTGCTTTGGTGGTGGTAAAGTGGGAGATTTGTACAGGGTAAAAGGGATCTTGAAGAAGGAAGGCTATCACTCCATTCTGCAAAGCCATGCCTTACCCTGTGGACGGCGCTTGATTGGAGCCAATTTCCTCCTACAACAGGACAATGACCCAAAGCACAGCTCCAAACTATGCAAGAACTATTTAGGGAAGAAGCAGTCAGCTGGTATTCTGTCTATAATGGAGTGGCCAGCACAGTCACCAGAGCTCAACCCTATTGAGCTGTTGTGGGAGCAGCTTTACCGTATGGTACGTAAGAAGTGCCCATCAAGCCAATCCAACTTGTGGGAGGTGCTTCAGGAAGCATGGGGTGAAATCTCTTCAGATTACCTCAACAAATTGAGAACTAGAATGCCAAAGGTCTGCAGCTGTAATTGCTGCAAATGGAGGATTCTTTGACGAAAGCAAAGTTTGAAAGACACAGTTATTATTTCAATTAAAAATCATTATTTCTAACCTTGTCAATGACTACAGTTCCTATGCATTTTGCTATATTTCCTATTCAAACTCATTTCATGTATGTTTTCATGGAAAACAAGGACATTTCTAAGTGACCCCAAACTTTTGAACGGTAGTGTATATCCTCAGCAATCTACACACAATACCTCATAATGAGAAAGCGAAAACAGGTTTTTAGAAATTTTTGCAAATGTATTAAAAACAAAAAACAGAAATACCTTATTTACATAAGTATTCAGACCCTTTGCTATGAGACTCGAAATTGAGCTCAGGTGCATCCTGTTTCCATTGATCATCCTTGAGATGTTTCTACAACTGTGGTAAATTCAATTGATTGGACATGATTTGGAAAGGCACACACCTGTCTATATAAGGTCCCACAGTTGACAGTGCATGTCAGAGCAAAAACCAAGCCATGAGGTCGAAGGAATTGTCCGTAGAGCTCTGAGACAGGATTGTGTCGAGGCACTGATCTAGGGAAGGCTACCAAAACATTTCTGCGGCATTGAAGGTCCCCAAGAACACAGTGGCCTCCATCATTCTTAAATGGAGGAAGTTTGGAGCCACCAAGACTCTTCCTGGAGCTGGCCGCCCGGCCAAACTGAGCAATCGGGGGAGAAGGGTCTTGGTCAGGGAGGTGACCAAGAACCCGATGGTCACTCTGACAGAGCTGTAGAGTTCCTCTGTGGAGATGGGAGAACCTTCCAGAAGGACAACCATCTCTGCAGCACTCCGCCAATCAGGCCTTTATGGTGGAGTGACCAGACGGAAGCCACTCCTCAGTAAAAAAGGCACGTAAAGACTCTCAGACCATGAGAAACAAGATTATTTTAGAATAAAGCTGCAACCTAACAAAATGTGGAAAAAGTCAAGGGGTCTGAATACTTTCCGAGGGCAGTGTATAGCAACACCTCCCCCATAAGTTTTCCTGTCTCTTCTATAGATGTTATATCCTTGTATTGCTACTGTTGTATCATCAAAGGAATTATCTAAGTGAGTCTCGGAAATGGCTAATATATGATTGTTATCTGATGTTAGCAACTTATTGGTTTCATTAACCTTATTTCTAAGGCTACATATATTAATATGGGCTATTTTCAGCCCTTTCCTGGGTAGCTTCTCAGAGATAGACATAATATGGAAAATAATAAACAAAGCAGGAGTAAAAATAATAATTTAGCAGTCCATTAATCAGTTGGTGTGTGTAAGTGTGTGTGTGTATGTGTGTGTGTGTGTGTGTGTGTGCTACAGGGTTGAAGCTACGAACCCATAGGCTTGACTCTCTCATCGCTTCCAGGCTTTTGGGAGGGAGGATGGACAATGAGCATATCATAGCGGATGTAAGCATTGTCCTCACGCGCTCTGGCAGCTTTCATGACTGAGATAAGTTATTTTCTCTTCTGGCGCACAGCTTCAGGACAGTCCTCGTTGAGAAAGATGTACATTCCTCTCAAGTTCTTGACTCTTTCCAGAACAGCTACCTTGTCCTTGAACTTCAGGAACTTGACCACTATCGGCCTGGGCCTGTCACCTGGGCCGGTAGTGGTTTTTCCAGTCCTGTGGGCACTCCACCTCAATCTTCCTGTGGTTCATCTTCAGTTTCTCAGAGATTATTCTCCTCACTTTGTCTCGTGGAGATTCTGCAATTCCGTCCACATCAATGTTGTTCTGCCTTGTTTTTCCCTCGATATAATCTGTTTACTCCGTTATTGTTATCATGGATTCACATACAGAACTGATGTCCTCTCTCAATCACTTACAGATTGCTGTCATCTTGCCGTTTTACTATTTAAACTAATTTAGCTGACCCTGGGAGAACTGCAAACTGTTCTTCAGGTCCTGGGCCCAGATTCTTAACTGCCATTTATTCCCTAACTATAGACTTAAGAAGAAAGTTAAGCAAAGTTGCTATTCCTCAAAAAGGTTATTGGAAATGTTATTGCGCAATATCTTATGTTTCTCATTAAGCAAAAAGTTAAGAAGAAATTAGATTCTTACATTTTTGTCATTTAGCAGACGCTCTTATCCAGAGCGACTTACAGTTAGTGAGTGCATGCATTTTCATACTGGCCCCCCGTGGGAATCAAACCCACAACCCTGGCGTTGCAAGCGCCATGCTCTACCAACTGAGCTTCACGGGACTAAAGTTGAAAATAAAGTTATTGGAACATTTCTTAATTCCAAGATAGCTAAACCCTTGTCTTAAACTAAGGGCAGTGAGAGAAAAGCTCATGAAAGCAATTGAACATGTTTAATTCACTCACAAATTTCATCTGAAAGTTTCAGTATTGATTATTTTAAACCCAAGAACATGTTTTAGAACAGTAATCTCAGTAGGAAATATGCTAACATGATTGCCATTGTTAGCTAGATAGCTAGCTGAATCGGTTGCCCAATCGGTTGCCCAGCAACAAAGATTCGTAAGATATTTGAGAAGTTTGTAGGAAAATTACATCTTAAGATATTGTTGAGGAATTGCACTTATGAACTATCTTATGAACTTCTTCTTTTTTTTCTTAAGAAGCTTCTTAAGTTTTTACGTAAGAAGTGTTTTGTGAATCTGGGCCCTGGACCTCTCTGGTCAGGTCGTCCATTCTTTTATTAGTTGACTCCACCAGTATTTGGACACAACACTTGAAGCTATTTTCTTGTTGTTGTAACAACTGCTTGTAGAACTATTTTTGTTTGTTTAAAAGATCCTTCACCTTTGATAGAGAGACACCACTGTCCTCAATAGTCTTTGTCATGGTAGCAATGTAGGCTACGCTGTTACTCCTCGCATTTCCAGACAGGACAGGTCGCAGGGAAGATGGAAACAGCAACATTCAGTAGGGTTCTAGACGTATGCCCCATGTAGCTCAGTTGGTAGAGCGTGGCGCGTGCAACGCCAGGGTTGTGGGTTCGATTCCCACAGGGGGCCAGTATGAAAGAAAAAAAATGCACTCAGTCGCTCTGGATAAGAGCGTCTGCTAAATGACTAAAATGTAAATGTAGACAGCCACAATCCGCGCTCCCTGCGTTCAAGCACTCAAGGAAACCCCACTAGCTTGATAGACAGCTAACAATGGCAGCTAGGCAAGCTGCTACGCCAAGCAGCTCATCAGTACCTTGGCCGGCAGGATCCCTGGACAGAATGCAGCGGTCCCAGCAACTGATGCCAACCGCGTCGCAGGATCCAAACTCAAAAGGTAGCTAGCTAGTAACCAAACTCTTTCAGAGACTTTCAAAACTTTCCAAAACAATAAATCGAGCTCTCCCTCATTCCACGTTCAACAGGCCTGCCGACCTGATGTATACTGCAGTTGGGACCATAGACATGTAGGCCTATGATGTTTCCACCGGTCACAGTTCCTGTAAACACAAGGTAGAAGTCACCCTTAACCACAGATCTAGGATCAGATTAGGGCCTAGGCCATTCAGGAAGAAGACAACCATCCATTATATATGACAGATTTCTATCCATTCCAGTTCTATGAAGACGATAGTGTGAATGACAGTTCTATCCACACTAGCTCTATGTCAGTGAAAGGGTGAATGATGGTTATACTGTATCAATCTGGTTCTATGTAAGTGACATAGAACTATCAGTACAGTTCTATGTAGGGTGAATGACAGTTATATCCATTCCAGCTCTATGTCAATGAAAGGATGAATGTCTATAGATATCTGTGACAGGGTGTGGGTCATATACAGGGACAGGTCTGTCATTGAGAGGGGAACACAGTCCCCATTGTAGCCAGCCCTGAGGTCCCCTGAGGGGGCAGGCTGGGTGGGTCTGCTACTACCGCAGGTTCTCATAACAACAACACGTGTTGCTAACAGAAAGCAGACTAGCTCAGTCAGGATACAACAAGAACAGGGTGGCTGGCGGGGTGTTTATCAACTCACCTCCCTCTCTCTTTAAGCTCCCACTCTCTCTGACTCTCTCTTTCCATCGCTCTCTCTCTGTCATGTTCTGATCTCTCACGATAAGCAGGCATCTTTGAAATGTGTGTCTGAGTGTATGTCTGAGTGTGTGTGTGTTTGTACGTGCATGCGTGTAAGGTATGTACACTATCCCAGGTTCGTCTCTTTCAAGTCTTCCGTCCATCCTGTTTGCTAAGCATCTGTTTTAAGTCTGTATTGAGTTTGGTTTCTCTAACACTGACCCCATCACAGGTCAAATGTTTTCTAAGTGGGCAGACATCTGTCTGTCTGTGTGTGTGTGTGGGTGTGTGCGTGTACGTGTGCGTGAGAGAAACCAGTCAGGGAATGTTTTGTGTGTGTCAGGTGTTTGGTTATCAAATCAAACTTTCACTGTGAAGATTTTTTTTTCTTTAACATTTGGCTGCTTTCAAAAACTCGGCTGATTGCCCAACCCAAACCTCCCATATCACGGTTTGATATTCTTGAATTCAACCGTTAGTTCCTAAAGGGCTGTGTTTACTTTAGTTACAGAAATATTTGGGGATTTTCTCACTTCCCCACAGGAAAGATCTGTGCTGAGTATTTGCATATGATTAAGTAACAGAAAAGCTAACATTAAAACTAGTTTTTTTGGACAACCTGTACTTTTTAGCAGACTTTTGAAATTGTTTTTACCATTACTCATACACTTATAAAAGTATAAATGGTACTCGTTATAATTTTGTTACGGAGCGTGTAGGACAGGGATGGGCAGCTCCGGTCATGAAGGGTTGTAGTGTGTGCAGGTTTTTGTTTCAGCCCAGCTCTGACATACCCGATTCCACTAATGGTGGCCTTAATTGGCTATTCGAATCATGTGTTTTTAAAGCTGGGCTGGGACAAATGCCTGCACTCACTGTGGCCCCTTCTCCAAAATAAAAAGCAATTTAACAGCATTGCAGAAAACTCACCATGAATGGGCCATGAGATTTTCTCAATCATGTGATCTTACCAGGGAAAAAAGCCCAGAGTTTTTCCAAGTCAGGTCACAGAGTCAGGAAAAAGTCCTGACCTGAGAATACAGTCAAGAGAATAAATTAGAGGAGAAAGAAACAGTTATGGGAGACAGCTTGTATCATGATGGTTTTTATTGATTCACAGTAATGAATGTAGTGATATTTGTGCTGTAACTCAGCTATGCAGCCAAGCCAGCCAGCCAGCCAGTACTTAACCACAGCTATCCCAACTATTCCAATGGCAAAATGTCACAAAGTCCAATTCTGGTTTTCCATACACCAATTATGCATATCAACATCATGGAATTCTCAATATAAATCACTTTAGTAAAGGGGTTAACATGAAACAAATCTTAATGTGAAACCATTTGACATAAGAATTGATAATTTATTTCATGAAAGAATACTTTGGTCACACATGAAACAAAGATTTGGTTTTGGGAGTTATTTGAGTCTCTGAGAGCACAAGATTTCTATATGAATATTAAATAAGCACGATAGCTCACACCCTCAGCTTACACTGCATACTGTTTCAAACATTATTGCATATGACAACTGGTTGGCAAACTGGCCATGTAGCATTATAGATATCCCAACACTAGATAACCCAACAGCATGGATATGTGTAAGTACAGTACAAGATATGATGTAGATGTAGTGAATGTGATGAATACGAATCAAAAACAGAGTTATTATTAAAGTTATGGAACACAATACAAAAATTAAATAACAAGACAGAATAGACGATGGTATTATGTCAATAGCAACTGTACACAAACACAATACAATTAAAAAAAAAATATTAGCCAATAACATGTTTTTTGTCATTATTAAATACCACTGTATAGGTGCCTCTAAGCTCTATTTAGTATGATTTCATCTACAGCTTTTTATTGATTAAAGAGTTTAAGTATGTGTGTGTGTGTGTGTGTGTGTGTGTGTGTGTGTGTGTGTGTGTGTGTGTGTGTAAGGAAGGTGTGGGTTAATTTAACACTGTTTCATAATAACATGGAGGTGTTTTGTAATATAAAAGTTGATGAAGACAAGACGGCAATAACTAAAGCCCATGAAATGTGAATTGAGTGGGCAGGGAAACCAAAGGGATCTGCTAAAGATATTTATAATAAATTCTTAAAAGTCTAAGCCGTTGGGGGGTGGTTATAAGCTGACATATGGAACTGTTTTAAGAAGGTCATACCATGGATCATTTAGCTATTTGATTTGGAATTTTAGGACCCATTTAGGTATAATAAATATTGGCCTTTACTAATATAGCCCATAGAAACGCATAGAATAACACATTCAAAAATGGCAAAAAAGACAGTCAAAAAATAAATCTCAGGAAACATTTTTGTTTATTTGACACATATTTAACCCCTTTTTTTTGTTGGTACAAAACAACCCCCGTACTTCCATTAATTTGTATGGGTTACCTTTAGATAAGTCCCATGACACTTGTGGGGGTCGTAGAGCAAAACGGAGAACACCATCGTGTTTGTGAGTCTCCCCTTTCTATCGAGTTTTTTAGGCCAAACCGTTTGGATGCTACAGAGGTTTTCATGAGAAGACCGATTTTCGGGATGTCTCCTGGTCTGACAAACAGCACTGTAGCTCTGTCACTTTCCACCGCAGATGCGGAAAGCGCAACATAGGCGGATGCGGTGGATTGAGACACAGTCCATGCAAAAAAAAACAGATATCTCTAGCTTAAACTGACAAATTTTGATGGATTTTTGATAGATTGCATCGGTGCGTCAGTAGACTCTAGGGTGTTTTAAGGAACTCTAGTGTTTACAGCCAACCACACCACATTATAATGTCCTGGAAGCTGTCCATTACAACAAACATCTAGATTGCTTCTACACTTGAGGACGGTAAGTCAATAAAAAACATCAAAGGCCATAATGGTGTAGAAGTAAACATTGAACGAACTGGGGGGGGGGGGGACAATATGTCAGTATTTTAAGAGTAAAGGGGAAGGTCTGTATACTAGCTTTGCGCCAGATTTGTTTCCATTTTCTCCAACTCATGCAAAAGACAAAAGATAAGGATAAAACACAAACAGATCCATCTACCAGTCAGCTATGACATACATGCCACAAACATGGATGACTCAAAATTGAGTTATAATATTGTACAGAAAATTGAATATTCCACCGATACTAATTCAACTGGGACATGGATAGATACAGTATATTTGAAACACTACAGGGCTGAAGCAAGGTTCAACTTCTAATCTGCTTTTAGCAGATCCCAACAGCAGCAACAGCTGTTGACTGTTTGAATCCAGCAGTTTATTTTGCTCTCAGACAAACATGTTGTTCTCTTTAGGAGCTCAGTATGCCAGCCATGCGGTCTCTGCAGTAGTGGCCATGGTGGATTTGCACTGGTGGTAAAATCTGTTGTGTTGCCCATATCAAGGCTCCTCCTCTTTCCCTTTCTTTCTCTCTCTTTTGCTCTCTCTCTGCCAGTGGGGCTGCTGAGGGGAGAACAGCTCATAATAATGGACGGAACGGAGCAAATGGAATGGCATCAAACACCTGGAAACCATGTGTTTGATGTATTTTATACCATTCCACTGATTCCGCTCCAGTCATTACCACGAGCCCGTTCTCCCCAATTAAGCTGACACCAACTTCCTGTGCTCTCTGCCCATTCAAAGGCAGTGTTCTCTCTCGATCTGTCTGTCTCTCTTTCTCTCTCATCCTCTCTGTCAAACTTTCTCTCTTATCTCTCTCCTCCCTTCCCTCTCTCTTTCTCTCCCTATATTGTCTGTCTATCCTACCCAGGCCTATAGCTGGTGACAGCAGAGTTCACAGTTGCTTACCCTAACTCTAACCCAAACATAGCTAATTAAAGGCTTTTTATACACTGCCTGCCTGGCTGCCACAGAACTGTGGGTTTACCACCGAACCTGCTTTCACTCACACTGGAAAGGCCATTTGTGGATGGCACAAAGCTATCTCTCAGTTGGCCATTTGGAATACGAAATGTTAAGATGACACAACCCTTTTAAGTTACACTCTAAGAAAATATTTTCTACATGGAACCAAAAAGGGTTATTTCTGGAACCAAAAATAGTTCTATCTAGAAACAAAAAGAGTTCTCCGAGCTATAGGGACAGCCAAAGAACCCTTGGTTCTAGGTAGACCCTTTTTTCTAGTGTATAACATAGCTAGTGACTTATTGGGTGAAAATGTGTTTGTTTTATATGTTTAATCAATATAAAAAGTATGCAAGCCTTAAATAAATTAACCTGCAGCATTACATATTATGAAAAAATGTGCGCCAAAAGCATTGAAATTCAGTTAATACAGGAAAGAATACAGTAAACTGCATCAAGTTACATTTTCTAGGCAGGTATCAAAAGATAAAATCACAAAAGCCAATTTAAAAGGACCTCATGTAATAGTAATTTAAAAACAAAAGAGAGAAATGTTAACTAACTCAACTGTATTTAGCTTTGTGTATCAGTTCTACTGTAGTTACAGTATATATATAAAAAAAAGAAAAAAGATTAACACATCAGAATGACTACCTGCACAATAATAAAAAAGCTAATTAAATTGTAAAAACTAAGATAAACGTTCATACACAACTACCCGGGCCTTGAGGTCCACTGTAGAGCTGCGGACCTCAAAGTCTACAGGAAGGTTGTGATTTGGTTAAACATTACCGATATTGTGATAATGTAGATGTAGGAGACATTTGTCCAGACAGACCAACAGTCAAACAGATAACGCAGAACTCTTTTCAGACATTCTTTCCCCTTTCCTGGGACCCGGGCATATGGGACCAAGCGTATGTTAGTCATTTTAAATCATGGACAGACAATAATAATTTAATCAGAATCAGAATTCATTCATACAAACTTTGAGTAGCTAAATTACTATTAATCCACATTCATAAATTAACAAAATACCTAACAGTTGATTGAATCCATATAATTTGAATTATCCATTGTTTACTGCACTAATTTGGTTGCCTTGGTGACACCTGTCCTGCTCTCAGTTGCTATTGACTGTTGGGGTTGAAGGGTGTGGTAAGGGTGATGGTCTTCTCCTGATTGTGGTGTACTTTGGGTAGTGTAGTCAACAGCAGGTCAGGGAGGTGGACAGGTGCCATTTCGTGAGTCCTCTAGTGTTGTGGGGCAGGAGTCCCTGGACCCACCAGACCCCAGGCCACCCTGAGTAGTCTATGGTCCCAGCTCTGAGCCCTCTTCGCTGGGCACCAGACTGGGCCAATGCTGGGCCCTGGATGGGCCTAGACAAAGTTATTGGAGATCTGCCGTTGGTGCTCGAACAGGTCCTCAATCTCTGCACTGTACGCATCACCTGGTAGAAGAAACAACATACAGTTAGAGAGAGGGAGCAAGAAAGAGAGATGAAGAGCAAGAAGAGGGGAGAGAGTGAGAAAGAGCAAGAGAGAGAACGCGCGCGAGAGAGAGAGAGAGAGAAAGACAGGGATAGAATACAAGAATGTGAATGTGTGTGTTAACGAGAGCGACATGTAACTTCCCATACCTGCGTGACATCCATACATGTATGCTCTGTGTCCGTCGTATTTGCATCGACATCTCATCACGTTGTTCTGGAAGTCCGACTCAGCCATGTCTAACGAAGGGTTAACTTCCACCTGCAATATGACAGAGACAGAGAAGAAAGCTATTAGTATAGTCAACACCCATATATGCAATGTCAAAGGACTGTGTGCACTAAACCAGAGCAGGTAGATGTCCAGAACAAGAAACACATATTTGAAATAGGACTGATTAACTTTACTGTACTCAAACAGAGATTGTACTTGTTCTTTGTGCACTTATCAGTAGTTGACTGTACTTGAGCCCTGCAATTGGCCAGAGCCAGAGAGTAATGACAAAGTTATTACAATGTAAGATAATGATGGCTGTCTGTGACCTCCTGACTTGCAGCCACTCACTCAATCCTCACCACACTGCTTTATTAGAAAACAGAGGGAGGGAGTTTATAATTTTGCCATAGGGTTGACTTCAGCTTTCCTATTTAACAGAATTTTCACTGATCTATGCGTGCTTTCACCAATGATTGATCAAAATGTATTACTGATTGCCCTTAATTGAGTGCATGTATTTGCTGTGACTTGGAGATCTGCTGTGCTTAATTGTATTAACTTTTTTTAACCACCCTCCTCCTGCAGAGCTCTGGTTGGAGCTAGCTCCTAGTGGCGTCCGTCCTAACATAGTTTGCCCTGCGTTCAGGGTTGTCGCTTATCATTTGTTTTTTTAAGTTCTTGATCCAAGCACCCCATATGCTCGCAGTGATGGTGTCTTCGCCAGGTAGATTTGTTATGATGATGAAATTATGTACTACAACATTTATTTGCACTTAAAGTGACAGTAGCGCGATTGTAGTCCTAGGTATTCTAATTGTTTTAAGTAGTGTGCAAGCCACCATCCAGGTATGTATTGATTGCTATTTATATAGGTAAACAGAAATAAACTGCCAGTCTGTTTGTAATCTTGTAACTGAAGAATATTGTAATATATTTTTATTTTTTATTATCAAGTGTTGCCTGGCCCATTGCATTGCTCATGACCCAGCTCAATAGGTGGCCTGTCACAAACCTGTGTGTCTTCATAAGGTTGAGGTGTCCCCCTCTCATTTAACAGAAACTGCCATTTAAGGTAACCCTAGTTGGCAGGTAATAATAGCCTGCGTCCCAAATAGCACCTTATTCCCTGGTAGTGCAGTACGTTTGACCAGGGCCCATAGGGCTCTGGTCAAAAGTAGTGCACTATATTGCGACTATGGTATCATTTGGGACACACCCATAGAGTAATAATATGTGCAGAGTGCGCTAGCATCCCCAGACTGAAAGAGACATCTGAAATAAAGATCAGTTGGATGTAAAATTGTTAGATGGTCTCTGTCATTAAAAGTCAGTCATGGTTGGTATTGTTTTTATAGTCAGTCTTATTCACATCCATAAAAAGGTGGGATGGCTTCTCCATGTTTCAATAGGAGAGATAAATACAGTACTTTTCTCTCCATATAGAGGGATGGATGGATGGGATCCCCATTTGCTCTTTAAGTAACAATCAATTTATAGAGTTGTAAAGATGTATAATGTTAAGACACTATAATAATAAAACTCTTGTTTGTCCCATTCTGAGAAACATAAAATAAATGCTGGAAGGCATTAATTCAATAGCAGCCTGAAGAAAACTCATCAATAGTTTTGACTACTGTATGGAAGGTTGTAAGTTTAGTATAAATGTTGAGTAACAAATATATTTTCACCCATACAGTGTACATCCTGAGAGTTATGTAATTGTATGGTTCGTCACAGGACTAAAGTATGGCCATTCCATATGCCCAACGGAGTCTCACCATTTGAGTTATAACTGAAGAATCTTTCAGAGAAAGCCTCAACGTGCTTGCTCCACTTCCACGTTTCTGTCCTGTTCATTGTAATGTCATTCTGTTTCATGTTGAAATCAAAATCAATCACAATAAAAGCTTCAACCTCCACATGGCCTATGCAGTCTACCACATCAGCTGGAATTACTCTTAACTTAAAGAACACCTTTAAGTTAAGTTGAGGACTTAAGCTGAATTAAAGGAGTAATTTAGTTGGAGGTTAAAAAGGTACAGTAGTTACAGAGTGCATAACCGTGACTGTATACGTTTCTGTAATAGGTGCTATTCTGCGCTTTACCATGTTCTAATAGGCTGTTATTCGCCAGTCTAACAGTCTACTTTCACAGCTGCTGACATAGCCATTCTCTTCAGTAAGCGCACACACACGCCCATGCGCACACACATGCGTTCGAATGCAGGCAAACACAGGCAGGCAGGCAAACACACACACACACACTGTGATTATACTGAGGGCCCATTTTCCCTTATAGCCGCTCTGTAAACCTACTACACCCACTTTAAATACACAGGAAAGCAACTCTAAACTACAAATAAATATATATATATATATATCTAATTTGTGAATACATAAAAACTGGCCATGATGGCGACTGTTGAAATTAGTGTTGGACTTTGTCATCTGTAGCCGGTTGGCTTGGGCCATCGCAATGTGTAACAGAGTGAGAAAAGGCTTGTAAGAACAGCAAAGGAATTTTATGGGGGATATTTTACGGTTTCTAATGGTGGGGGTTTCTAATGTAACTGTTTCTAACTCTGCGTGGTTCAAGGAAAGAGCTTCTAGATCTTTATTAAACGTCCATCTCTCTGAAATGTAGAAATGTAGGTAGCAGTATCGCTGGATGCAGAGAAAGCGTTTGATAGAATAGAGTGGTCTTACCTGTTCTATGCACTCTCTAGATTCGGTTACAGCCAAATCCCAGCAGTTTGATACCTGGTGTTTGGCCAATGTTCTGGATATAAGGTGAATTGGAGTAAGTGTAAGGGTATTCCTCTAAACCACCACACATGTCCAGCCCACCTGGGTACTGGTCCCTTCCTTTGGAAACCACAAGGCATGAAATACCTTGGGATAAATATCAAGTCACCAGTTAATATAATATTTGATCTAAAATGGACCAAATCGTGAATGTATGTATCCCACTGTGTCCCTTAGTGTGCCTACTATCAATCAATCAATCAATCAATTTTATTTTATATAGCCCTTCTTACATCAGCTAATATCTCGAAGTGCTGTACAGAAACCCAGCCTAAAACCCCAAACAGCTAGTAATGCAGGTGTAGAAGCACGGTGGCTAGGAAAAACTCCCTAGAAAGGCGAAAACCTAGGAAGAAACCTAGAGAGGAACCAGGCTATGAGGGGTGGCCAGTCCTCTTCTGGCTGTGCCGGGTGAAGATTATAACAGAACCATGCCAAGATGTTCAAAAATGTTCATAAGTGACAAGCATGGTCAAATAATAATCAGGAATAAATCTCAGTTGGCTTTTCATAGCCGATCATTAAGAGTTGAAAACAGCAGGTCTGGGACAGGTAGGGGTTCCATAACCGCAGGCAGAACAGTTGAAACTGGAATAGCAGCAAGGCCAGGCGGACTGGGGACAGCAAGGAGTCACCACGGCCGGTAGTCCCGACGTATGGTCCTAGGGCTCAGGTCTCTCAGTTGGCTTTTCATAGCCGATCATTAAGAGTTGAAAACAGCAGGTCTGGGACAGGTAGGGGTTTCGTAACCGCAGGCAGAACAGTTGAAACTGGAATAGCAGCAAGGCCAGGCGGACTGGGGACAGCAAGGTGTCATCATGCCCGGTAGTCCTGACGTATGGTCCTAGGGCTCAGGTTCTCAGAGAGAAAGAGAGAATGAGAGAATTAGAGAGAGCATACTTAAATTCACACAGGACACTGGATAAGACAGGAGAAGTACTCCAGGTATAACCAACTAACCCCAGCCCCCCGACACATAAACTACTGCAGCATAAATACTGGAGGCTGAGACAGGAGCGGTCCGGAGACACTGTGGCCCCATCCGAAGAAACCCCATCCGAAGAAACCCCCGGACAGGGCCAAACAGGAAGGATATAACCCCACCCACTCTGCCAAAGCACAGCCCCCGCACCACTAGAGGGATATCCTCAACCACCAACTTACAATCCTGTAATTGAGTATAGCCCACAGAGGTCTCCACCACAGCACAAACCAAGGGGGGGGCGCCAACCCAGACAGGAAGATCTAGGGAGTATGGTGGGTAATAGCCAACCTAGAACCATGCAACGCATCATTGCTCTGGCCCACCTATCAGTCAAACAGACAATACTTATGAATTGGAAAGTGTGTCAACCTCAGTGTTTCAGCATGGACACTTGGTTAAAGGACTTCTTGACTATGGAACGAGCTTTGGCAGGGCTGGCTGGGTGCCTTGTGCGTCCTGATAGGACCCAGGTCACCCCTCCCCCTCTCTAGTTGATTGTCATGTCACTGTATTGGGGTTGTCTTTTTATTTATGTGCATTCAATCTACCTGCTGTGAAGCCGCTCAACATCCTGGACTTCCTGACGGGCCGCCCCCAGGTGGTAAGGGTAGATAACAACACATCTGCCACGCTGATCCTCGTTCCAGTCATTGGCAGCAGAGAACTGGAAGGAATGGCGGCCAAAGGAGGTGTTGGCACCTGTTTGAAATTGTTATCAGCATAAAAGACACCTGTCCACAACCTCAAACAGTCACACTCCAAACTCCACTATGGCCAAGACCAAAGAGCTGTCAAAGGACACCAGAAACAAAATTGTAGACCTGCACCAGGCTGGGAAGACTGAATCTGCAATAGGTAAGCAGCTTGGTTTGAAGAAATCAACTGTGGGAGCAATTATTAGGAAATGGAAGACATACAAGACCACTGATAATCTCCCTCGATCTGGGGCTCCACGCAAGACCTCACCCCGTGGGGTCAAAATGATCACAAGAACGGTGAGCAAAAATCCCAGAACCACACGGGGGGACCTAGTGAATGACCTGCAGAGAGCTGGGACCAAAGTAACAAAGCCTACCATCAGTAACACACTATGCCGCCAGGGAATCAAATCCTGCAGTGCCAGACGTGTCCCCCTGCTTAAGCCAGTACATGTCCAGGCCCGTCTGAAGTTTGCTAGAGTGCATTTGGATGATCCAGAAGAGGATTGGGAGAATGTCATATGGTCAGATGAAACCAAAATAGAATTTTTGGTAAAAACTCAACTTGTCTTGTTTGGAGGACAAAGAATGCTGAGTTGCATCCAAAGAACACCATACCTACTGTGAAGCATGGGGGTGGAAACATCATGCTTTGGGGCTGTTTTTCTGCAAAGGGACCAGGACGACTGATCTGTGTAAAGGAAAGAATGAATGGGGCCATGTATCGTGAGATTTTGAGTGAAAACCTCCTTCCATCAGCAAGGGCATTGAAGATGAAACATGGCTGGGTCTTTCAGCATGACAATGATCCCAAACACACCGCCCGGGCAACGAAGGAGTGGCTTCAAAGAAGCATTTCAAGGTCCTGGAGTGGCCTAGCCAGTCTCCAGATCTCAACCCCATAGAAAATCTTTGGAGGGAGTTGAAAGTCCATGTTGCCCAGCGACAGCCCCAAAACATCACTGCTCTAGAGGAGATCTGCATGGAGGAATGGGCCAAAATACCAGCAACAGTGTGTGAAAACCTTGTGAAGATTTACAGAAAATGTTTGACCTGTGTCATTGCCAACAAAGGGTATATAACAAAGTATTGAGAAACTTTTGTTATTGACCAAATACTTATTTTCCACCATAATTTGCAAATATAAATTCATTAAAAATCCTACAATGTGATTTTCTGGATTTTTCTTTCTCATTTTGTCTGTCATAGTTGACATGTACCTATGATGAAAATTACAGGCCTCTCTCATCTTTTTAAGTGGGAGAACTTGCACAATTGGTGGCTGACTAAATACTTTTTTCCCCCACTGTATATATATATATACACAAACACACAAAGTGCCTCAGATTAGGAGTGCTGATCTAGGATCAGGCCCCCCCGGTCTTATTTAACTGATCCTAGATCATCACTCCTACATTTGTCTTCATTTAGCAGACGCTCTTATCGAGTGCATACATTTTCATAAATGTTTTCGTACTCCGAGACACAAGCCCTGGAGTTTGAATAACTGTAGATTGTACAACAGGGGCTGTCTTTCCTTTGTCAAAACTATAACTTCTAATCTAGTTACAGTTGAAGTCGGAAGTTTACAGACACTTAGGTTGGAGTCATTAAAACTCGTTTTTCAACCACTCCACAAATTTCTTTTTAACAAACTATAGTTTTGGCAAGTAGGTTAGGACATCTACTTTGTGCATGACACAAGTCATTCTTCCAACAATTGTTTACAGACAGATTATTTCACTTATAATTCACACAATTCCAGTGGGTCAGAAGTTTACATACACTGAGTTGACTGTGCATTTAAACAGCTTGGAAAATTCCAGAAAATGATGTCATGGATTTAGAAGCTTCTGATAGGCTAATTCATCATTTGAGTCAATTGGAGGTGTACCTGTGGATGTATTTCAAGACCTACCTTCAAACTCAGTGCCTCTTTGCTTGACATCATCGGAAAATCAAAAGAAAGCCAAGACCAGAGAAGAAAAATGACCTCCACAAGTCTGGTTCATCATTGGGAGCAATTTCCAAATGCCTGAAAGTACCACGCTCATCTGTACAAACAATAGTACGCAAGTATAAACACCATGTGACCATGCAGCGGTCTCTTCTTCTCATCCTCTTCTTTTCATCCTCTCTTCTTCTCAGCCTCTTCTTCTTCTCAGCCTCTTCTTCTTCTCAGCCTCTTCTTCTTCTCAGCCTCTTCTTCTTCTCAGCCTCTTCTTCTTCTCAGCCTCTTCTTCTTCTCAGCCTCTTCTTCTTCTCAGCCTCTTCTTCTTCTCAGCCTCTTCTTCTTCTCATCCCCTCTTCTTCTCATCCCCTCTTCTTCTCATCCCCTCTTCTTCTCATCCTGCTCTTCTTCTCATCCTGCTCTTCTTCTCCATCCTCTTCTTCTCCATCCTCTTCTTGTCCATCCTCTTCTTCTCCATCCTCTTCTTCTCCATCCTCTTCTTCTCCATCCTCTTCTTCTCCATCCTCTTCTTCTCATCCTCTTCTTCTCATCCTCTCTTCTTCTCATCCTCTCTTCTTCTCATCCTCTCTTCTTCTCATCCTCTCTTCTTCTCATCCTCTCTTCTTCTCATCCTCTCTTCTTCTCATCCTTTTCTCCTCATAGCTGTGGCAGGGCCACCACATGTAATTAAGCCCTGCACTACATGCCTAAAATACATACGTCCGTGTGTGTGTGTCCGTGAGCATGTGTGTGTGTACGTCTATCACAGAAACATGCAGGGTGAATAAATAAAACTGGCTGTGACACTTAGGGAGTGTGTGATTAAACAGGGATCCGTCTTCACTGTAACCTCTCAACCGACTCCCATGGCTTAGGTAGCACAGTCTTTAAGGGAACTAATTTTACCACAACCTCCCTCTCATTAGCAGGGTGTAATTAGGTAGTACCAGTAATTACGGGGATGCTAGTTTCTCCGTAACCCCTCTCTCATTAGCTAACAGATATCAGTGAGTTTTACTGGGGGAGCTAGTCTCACCATAACTCTCATTAACAGATAGCGTGTTTCACTGTAGCAAGTTTTACTGTTACCCATGGCTTTCCCATGGCTGGGATATAAAAAGAATCAAGAGCCTAATTGGCCCCTGGGACGGCATACTGGGATTAGTAGTCTGAGAAAGAAGTGGTGGCTGATGGGAGTTGGAGTCTTTGATGTGTCCTGAGGTGAACATGAGACAGGGTCATGACATAAATGGAGTGTGTGTGTGTGTGGGCGGGGTTAATACAACATAGCTGTCTCTCATGGTATCACATATCACAGAGGGGGATCTGCAGACCTCAGTCAAATACTTCAACATACTTTTAAAAAAATTGCAAAGGAACAAAGGAACCAATGGGATAGTATCAAAAGTGCAAACTCCAAGCTTAATCAAGCGCACCTGTGTGTGTGTCTGTGTGTGTGTGCCTGTACCTGGAAGATGTAGTCTCCAGGCTTGACATCAGTGATGTCAATCCACTGACAGTCGATGTCGTGGCGATACGTATCCCAGCAACCCACTGAGATGCCCTGGTCGCCCATGTTGTAGCAGGAGAAACGCTTATGCAAACCTGACATACAGACAACAACAGTGACTTTACTCTTCGACTTGAGGTTTTTGGGGCCAGTTTCAGCGACTCAAATAAATCAAATAAAAACAGATTAACCATGGTCCAGGAATATTTGAGGTCATGGACAGCATATGAAGCCAAGTTGTTTAAAATAAATGGTTGTTATAAATGTTAATAGCATGTGACATTGCCATGTCATCCATGTTAATAACAGGTGTTATTACCTTCAGGGCAGTATGTATCCTCCAGACAGAAGCTGGCCTTGTGTCCCTCAGCTATCCTGGTTCCATTCAGAGTCAACAGGTCATAGTGGGTGAACACCTCAATGCTGTGGTAGTGCCTGGTAACACAGAATAATAGTGTGTGTGTGTGTGTGTGTGTTTCAGAATGACAACAGTAGGTCCCCATGTATGGTAGCCTAGTGACCTCACCACTAAAACATGGGGCAGGGTGTCAGGGTGACACCTCTCATAGAAGCTTGTTTTAGAACTTTCACCGCTCACACACAGAGCTGTTTACACACTCACAGTGAATGGGGGGCATTGAAACTCACCCACACACACATTCATGCAGTCACGTGCACACACACACACACACACACACACACACACAAACGTATGCATGCAAGCACACACATGCATGAACTAAGACACACAAACACACCACTCCTGTGTTATTGGAACAGATTAAGAAAGGTGGGTCGGCCCTGTATAACACCCTGACTGTGTAACACAGAGTGGCTCAGTCATATCTCCATTTATCTCAATGTACTCATTAAGACACACACATTTAGTGGACAGCTAATGAATCTGTGTAGGTGACAACATGCCGCCATGCCACCCGTGACCTACTGGAACAGAACACACACACAGAACTCTACAGAGAACACACTGAGTAGGGTTAAATTATTCCTTCTTCTCTGATGACCACAGTCAGAACACACTCTCGTCATCTGACAAGAAATTGCCTTAATTAGGGGCAAAAGTTTGTCACTGAATAGAAGTCCAGGATAGAGGAATGTGTCACGTGTATAGGTGGGGAAAATATGTAATTTAAATCAAAGTAACTGACCAACGACCATCTGCCACTAAGGCCAACCAACAAATACTGGTTTCTATGTGACCCTATGAGCAAGTTTTTGTACAAACGCCATCTACTAACTTATGTTGAGGTCACAATAGGTTGAATATTTTGTTAGTGTCAGCAGTATGAAAAGTGATACTATGAAAGTGACGGGTCATTCGCTTGCAATGTACTGATTAATGACACCCACTAAGAGACAAGTATAACAGAACAGCTAAATTAACGGTTGTTTTTCGAAATGGGCATTTTCCATAAGTGTATTTATAACATTATCCAAGCAAAGCTTTATGTGGACCATACGTTTCCGTGAGTACGTTTCCGTACAAACAGTAGTTATTGTACTTAATGACAATGAGGTCATACCTTCACATGTTTTCTAACCTGCCACTAACTCAATTCAGTTCAAATCAATAAGACCTTATTCATCTCACACAGTCCTCTAACCTGTCCCTAACTCAATTAAATTCAGTTCAAGTCAATAAGACCTTATTCATCCCACACAGACCAATTTTGTCCCACAAGGTCCAATTATCCCATTACAGTTGTACAATGGAAGTCTGTGGTTATGGTTTCCATAATAATGTAACTCACAACCATTTACCTGAAGCATGGTCATCCAAAGCCACAACTTCCACTACTAACCGCGCATAATGACCGACAAACACAGCTAACCACAACAAGCTGGCTGTGTCGATCTAGGACTAGGACTCCCACAGACTCCCTTGGACTGTAACTAAGGGGGTTTTCCCTGGTTCGGTTTCCTGGAGCGTTTGTGAGAATTCTACAAATTACCGTTTGTTTTGCTTTCACAAAACCTGAAAATAACTGTTTCTGGATGTGATTTGCGATACGCACATTCTACATGACGTTGGCAAGCCAGCTTGTTTACAACGGGCAAAAAGTTCCACACGACTCGCGCTACCTGGTACTCTGGTCCTGGATCTTGGGCCCGTTACTCACGCAGGTACAGGATTCATTTAAGCCAGGGTTTGTTTGTGTTTCACACATGCTTTATAGCACGGATCAGGGTACTTAACGCTCCAGAATCCAGATCATAAAGGGGATATGTGAAATCGCCTTAACTCCTACATATTATATAGGGCTGGAATTGCCAGAAACCTCACGATTTTACCATGATACTTACGTCCCGATACGTAATGTATTGCGATTCGATACTGTGATTTTATTGTGATTCAATGTTCCAAACATATTGCTCACCATATGTCTGCTGCAGAGGGACAAGAGAGAGCCATGAGAAAATAAAAGTGCTGAAAACAAATTGGCTCCCTATTTAAAAAGAAGATGGAGAACAAGCTATGAAGGAAAAATAGTGGAGTTTTGGTGCAGGTACAGCAAAGTAGTGCAAAAATAATATTGTGCTATTGTCAAAACAATACGATACAATATATTGTCAAAAATAATATCCCAATATGTAACGGTATCGATTTCCACCACCCCCCCGCCTCATAGAGGTCAACCACATCCCCTTCATTGAGGTCAACCACATCCCCTTCATAGAGGTCAACCACATCCCCTTCATAGAGGTCAACCACATCCCCTTCATAGAGGTCAACCACATCCCCTTCATAGAGGTCAACCACATCCCCTTCATAGAGGTCAACCACATCCCCTGCATAGAGGTCAACCACATCCCATCCATAGAGGACTGTGATATAGTACTACAGCTCATCACAAGTATGGCAATAGAGAATTTCAACTACTACTAAGTATATGGCAATGCATTGTAAAACTACAACTACCACAATCCCTACATGAAGCGAAACAGGACAACAAGTACAAGGCCTAGAACTAAAACTTCTAGAACTACAAAGCCCCTGACCCCAATGCAGTACCTGTGACACTGGTGCCATGTCCAAGACTCACTGGTAGCCCTAGGTCTAAAGTCAGCCTGTATCATGTTCATAATGCCAAAGAATACAACAAATCCTATAGACCTAAAATAAAACTATAACTCCCACAGCATCCCTTACCTGTGACACTGGTGCCATGTCCAAGACTCCCTGGTAGCCCTGGGTCTAAAGTCAGCCAGTCTCATGTTCATAATACCAAAGACTACAACTACCACAAATCCTATAGACATCATAAAACTACAACTCCCACAACACCTCTTACCTATGACATGCGTGCCATGTCCAAGACTCCCTGGTAGCCCTAGGTCTGAAGTCGGCCCGTCCCATGTTCATAATCCTGGAGGAGAATCGTAGGAGGCGACGGTGTCCGTACGGCCAGTTCATTCTGGCAGCGGAGGATGACAGACAGTTCTCCTCGTTGGCACAGGTCAGCAGATGTAGGGGTCGGTCCTCTAGGTAGGCTGTCTCCTGAACCAGTTGGGCATCTAGTACCAGGTCAGGGGCAGCTAGAGGGCAGGGGAGAGGGGTGAGTGGTTTGGGGTAACTTAGGCATGTATGGGGGTCAGGGGTGAAAGGTAAACCAGGTATTACAGGGAATGATGGGTCAAGGGCCACTACGGTGAGGGGAGGGGTAGGTTAAAGGTTAATCAGAGATGATCAAACACCAAGTTCACGTTCAGAAAGCAAACAGGAGAAAACGTTTTCAAGCGGAAGACTGAAAATAAGTGTTGCTATTGGAGTTCAGGTACTTCAGTTTCAAAGTGTTTTCTCCTATTTCTTGACATTTGAACAGAACCCTGGACAGGATCTCTTAAGACGACACAGGTGTAGACAGCTAGCCAGGTGGACAGGTGTGCTTTGATAATGACTCACTCTCTGAACAGGTGACCCCTGCAGCATTAGTCCCACCACCTCGGGGACAGTATACGTGGTTGTTACGGCGACACTGTTGGATTGACAGCTCAGTTCCGACACAGTGGGTTCCACTCAACACCAACTCTGCTGCGTTAGGATCCCCAGCCCAATACCAAGTCTCCTAGAGAGAGAGAGTCATGAGTGAGTGAGTGTGGAAGTCAGTTACGTTATGACAATTTATAGCAAGTGTTACAATGGATTATTGTAAGGCATTATGTTGTGTTGCAAGGCATTATACATGCTATTACATTATACATGCAATCATAATGCATTATATATATATATATATATATATATATATATATATATATATATATATATATATATATATATATATATATATATATATATATATACACATACACACAGTGTGGAGAACAAGTATTTGATACACTGCCTATTTTGCAGGTTTTCCTACTTACAAAGCATGTAGAGGTCTGTAATTTTTTATCATAGGTACACTTCAACTGTGAGAGACGGAATCTAAAACAAAAATCCAGAAAATCACATTGTATGATTTTTAAGTAATTAATTTGCATTTTATTGCATGACGTAAGTATTTGATACATCAGAAAAGCTGAACTTAATATTTGGTACAGAAACCTTTGGTTGCAATTACAGAGATCATATGTTTCCTGTAGGTCTTGACCAGGTTTGCACATACTGCAGCAGTGATTTTGGCCCACTCCTCCATACAGACCTTCTCCAGATCCTTCAGGTTTCGGGGCTGTCGCTGGGGCAATACGGACTTTCAGCTCCCTCCAAAGATGTTCTATTGGGTTCAGGTCTGGAGACTGGCTAGGCCACTCCAGGACCTTGAGATGCTTCTTACGGAGCCACTCCTTAGTTGCCCTGGCTGTGTGTTTCGGGTCGTTGTCATGCTGGAAGATCCAGCCACGACCCATCTTCAATGCTCTTACTGAGGGAAGGAGGTTCTTGGCCAAGATCTCGCGATAGATGGCCCCATCCATCCTCCCCTCAATACGGTGCAGTCGTCCTGTCCCCTTTGCAGAAAAGCATCACCAAAGAATGATGTTTCCACCTCCATGCTTCACGGTTGGGATGGTGTTCTTGGGGTTGTACTCATCCTTCTTCTTCCTCCAAACACGGCGAGTGGAGTTTAGACCAAAAAGCTCTATTTTTGTCTCATCAGACCACATGACCTTCTCCCATTCCTCCTCTGGATCATCCAGATGGTCATTGGCTAACTTCAGACGGGCCTGGACATGCGCTGGCTTGAGCAGGGGGACCTTGCGTGCGCTGCAGGATATTAATCCATGACGGCGTACTGTGTTACTAATGGTTTTCTTTGAGACTGTGGTCCCAGCTCTCTTCAGGTCATTGACCAGGTCCTGCCGTGTAGTTCTGGGCTGATCCCTCACCTTCCTCATGATCATTGATGCCCCACGAGGTGAGATCTTGCATGGAGCCCCAGACCGAGGGTGATTGACCGTCATCTTGAACTTCTTCCATTTTCTAATAATTGCGCCAACAGTTGTTGCCTTCTCACCAAGCTGCTTGCCTATTGTCCTGTAGCCCATCCCAGCCTTGTGCAGGTCTACAATTTTATCCCTGATGTCCTTAAACAGCTCTCTGGTCTTGGCCATTGTGGAGAGGTTGGAGTCTGTTTGATTGAGTGTGTGGACAGGTGTCTTTTATACAGGTAACGAATTCAAACAGGTGCAGTTAATACAGGTAATGAGTGGAGAACAGGAGGGCTTCTTAAAGAAAAACTAACTGTGAGAGCCGGAATTCTTACTGGTTGGTAGGTGATCAAATACTTATGTCATGCAACAAAATGCAAATGAATTACTTAAAAATCATACAATGTGATTTTCTGGATTTTTGTTTTAGATTCCGTCTCTCACAGTTGAAGTGTACCTATGATAAAAATTACAGACCTCTACATGCTTTGTAAGTAGGAAAACCTGCAAAATCGTCAGTGTATCAAATACTTGTTCTCCCCACTGTGTGTGTGTGTGTGTATATATATATATATATATATATATATATATATATATATATATATATATATATATATATATATATATATATATATATATAGTGAGGGAAAAAAGTATTTGATCACCTGCTGATTTTGTACGTTTGCCCACTGACAAAGAAATGATCAGTCTATAATTTTAATGGTAGGTTTATTTGAACAGTGAGAGACAGAATAACAACAAAATAATCCAGAGAAACGCATGTCAAAAATGTTATAAATTGATTTGCATTTTAATGAGGGATATAAGCTTTTGACCCCTCTGCAAAACATGACCTAGTACTTGGTGGCAAAACCCTTGTTGGCAATCACAGAGGTCAGACCTTACTTGTAGTTGGCTACCAGGTTTGCACACATCTCAGGAGGGATTTTGTCCCACTCCTCTTTGCAGATCTTCTCCAAGTCATTAAGGTTTCGAGGCTGACGTTTGGCAACTCGAACCTTCAGCTCCCTCCACAGATTTGCTATGGGATTAAGGTGTGGAGACTGGCTAGGCCACTCCAGGACCTTAATGTGCTTCTTCTTGAGCCACTCCTTTGTTGCCTTGGCCGTGTGTTTTGCGTCATTGTCATGCTGGAATACCCATCCACGACCCATTTTCAATGCCCTGGCTGAGGGAAGGAGGTTCTCACCCAAGATATGACGGTACATGGCCCCGTCCATTGTCCCTTTGATGCGGTGAAGTTGTCCTGTCCCCTTAGCAGAAAAACACCCCCAAAGCATAATGTTTCCACCTCCATGTTTGACTGTGGGGATGGTGTTCTTGGGGTCATAGGTAGCATTCCTCCTCCTCCAAACACGGCAAGTTGAGTTGATGCCAAAGAACTCCATTTTGGTCTCATCTGACCACAACACTTTCACCCAGTTCTCCTCTGAATCATTCAGATGTTCATTGGCAAACTTCAGACGGGCATGTATATGTGCTTTCTTGAGCAGGGGGACCTTGCGGGCGCTGCAGGATTTCAGTCCTTCACGGCGTAGTGTGTTACCAATTGTTTTCTTGGTGACTATGGTCCCAGCTGCCTTGAGATCATTGACAAGATCCTCCCGTGTAGTTCTGGGCTGATTCCTCACCGTTCTCATGATCATTGCAACTCCACGAGGTGAGATCTTGAATGGAGCCCCAGGCCGAGGGAGATTGACAGTTCTTTTGTGTTTCTTCCATTTGTGAATAATTGCACCAACTGTTGTCACCTTCTCACCAAGCTGCTTGCCGATGGTCTTGTAGCCCATTCCAGCCTTGTGTAGGTCTACAATCTTGTCCCTGACATCCTTGGAGAGCTCTTTGGTCTTGGCCATGGTGGAGAGTTTGGAATCTGATTGATTGATTGCTTCTGTGGACAGGTGTCTTTTATACAGGTAACAAGCTGAGATTAGGAGCACTCCCTTTAAGAGTGTGCTCCTAATCTCAGCTCGTTACCTGTATAAAAGACACCTGGGAGCCAGAAATCTTTCTGATTGAGAGGGGGTCAAATACTTATTTCCCTCATTAAAATGCAATTCAACATTTTTGACATGCGTTTTTCTGGATTTTTTTTGTTTGTTATTCTGTCACTCACTGTTCAAATAAACCTACCATTAAAATTATAGACTGATTATTTCTTTGTCAGTGGGCAAACGTACAAAATCAGCAGGGGATCAAATACTTTTTTCCCTCACTGTGTATGTGTATGTGTATATATATATATATATATATATATATATATATATCTCAGAAAGTATTACTGAGTTTTCAGCTATCCAGGAGATTGGTGAATTGTGGGAGTACTCTAGGGGCAAATCTGAAATGGTGCCATATTCCTACAAAGGGCTCTGGCCAGAAGTAGTGCAATATACAGTGAATAGGGTTTCGTAGGTGTGTTTCCATACCTGGTGTGCTCGGGATGCGAACCCCAGACCCAGCTGTCTACAGACCACCATGGCTTCGTTGATCCCCCAGTTCTCACTGCAGACTGACCCCCATCTCTTACGACCCCCTACATCCATCAGTACCTCCACACGCCCCTCACCTGGCTCCCTGCCCCCCGCCAATCGCACCTAGGGTAGGAAGAGAAAGGAGGGTAGGAGGAGGAGGAGGAGGAGGAGAAGGAGGTGCGAGAAAATTATATTTAAATTCAGTATGTTTTGCAAGTCAGATGTTCAGAATTATAAGTATCTAATGACTCTACAATAATTTAATTGGTATTATAAACTGGGTGGTTCGAGCCCTGAATGCTGATTGGCTGACAGACATGGTATATCAGAACGTATACCACGGATATGACAAAACATTTATTTTTACTGCTCTAATTACACCGGTAACCAGTTTACAATAGCAATAAGGCACCAAGGGGGTTTGTGGTATATGGCCAATATACCACGGCTAAGGGCTGTGTCCAGGCACTGGTATATTGGCCATATACCACACCCACTCAGGCCTTATTGTTTAATTATATAATGTAAAGGTGTGTGTGTGAATGTGTGTGTTCTAACCGTGCTGTCTAGGCCAAGCTTGGGGATGTTGCAGCGTACTGAGGCGTCCTGGGTGTGTTTAAACGTCCAGAGAGGGACATCCTGAAAGTAACAGTCTAGGATAGACTTCTCTGTCCCCAAACACTGAACACTGTTCATATGGATAGGACCAGTACCTAGAGAGAGAGAGAGGGGGAGAGAGAAGGTTGGGGGGGTGGGGGGGGGTTGGACATGAGCGCATGTACACACCACACCAATCATACATCTCTCTGTATCTTGTGTGGTACTTAACCTAGACATGAGGGCATCGCAATGCAATCCCCCTAAACGGCCCTTATCTAATAGACAAACCCACCTACACCCACAGTAGTGAAAGCTGAGGTTAAAGAGGGGTAAACAGATAAAGAGCTCAGCCATTTGTTTGTGCGAACCGATTGTGCCTTCCCCATCACAACAGCACCCCAGCAACAAAAGGTTCCTATCTGTACTTAAGCAACAAAAGGTTCCTATCTCTATCATGGCTGTCTCGCTGTCTGTCTGTCTGCCAGAGGAGATAACAAGGCTGTACCTCGAGTACTCCAGAGATCCAACACACATCATTACCACCATTTTGTACTTTCAACAAAACAAAAACACCCCACCCGCCACCCACCCAGTACTTTTCAGAAAGACAACGTCACTGCTCAATGCTAACTTAGTCATCCGCTACCACCCCTGGTGAGCAGAGAACACATGCAAGCAAGAACAGAGCCAAAGGTGAATCAGGAGATAAAATATGGTCACACTTGAGTCCATAGATTGGTGCTTCAAATTGTAAAACAACCTGTCAATGTGATGAAGGAAAGAAAGTGTGTGGATAGAGTACTCAAATTCAGACAGTAGGCCAGTACATTAACTTTTATTGATAAGTATGAAGAGTAACATTGAGATAATGAGGAAGTACATCTAGAAGAGGGCTTGGCATTGTTTTTTTAACAATGTGTAGAGAAATGAAAAGAAGGTTTAAGCTGGGAAGATATCGAGTCACCACTAAAATAACACACAGGGGTGATTCTGACAACAAAATCAGAGAGAGAGAGAGAGCAAGAGAGAGAGAAGATTGGTGATTGCAGGTGTACAGTGCATTCGGAAACTATTCAGACCCCTTCTCCACATGTTGTTACGTTACAGCCTTATTCTAAAATTGATTAAATTAATTGTTTTCCTCATCAATCTACACACAATAACCCATAATGACAAAGCGAAAACAGATTTTTAGAAATGTTTGCAAATGTATTAAAGATAAAAGAAAACAGAAATAACTTATTTATATAAGTATTCAGATCCTTTGCTATGAGACTCGAAATTGAGCTCAGGTGCATCCTGTTTCCATTGATCATCCTTAAGATATTTCTACAACTTGATTGGAGTCCACCTGTTGTAAATTCAATTGATTGGGCATAATTTGGAAAGGCACACCCCTGTCTATATAAGGTCCCACAGTTGACAAAAATCAAGCCATGAGGTCAAAGGAATTGTCCGTAGAGTTCCAAGACAGGATTGTGTCGAGGCACAGATCTGGGGACGGGTACCAAAACATTTCTGCAGCATTGAAGGTCCCCAAGAACACAGTGGAACCACCAAGACTCTTCCTAGAGCTGGCTGCCAGGCCAAACTGAACAATCGGGGGAGAAGGGCCTTGGTCAGGGAGGTGACCAAGAACCTGATCAAATCAAATCGTATTTGTCACATGTGCCGAATTCTCTCCACATCTCTGGAGAGACCTGAAAATAGCTGTGCCGCAATCATCCCCATCCAACCTGACAGAGTTTGAGAGGATCTGCAGAGAAGAATGGGAGAAACTCCCCAAATACAGGTGTGCCAAGCTTGTAGCGTCATACCCAAGAAGACTCAAGGCTGCAATCGCTGCCGAAGGTGCTTCAACAAAGTACTGAGTAAAGCGTCTTAATACTTATGTAAATGTGATATTTCCGTTTTTATTTTATAAATTGGTTAAACATTTCTAAAAACCTGTTTTTGCTTTGCCATTATGGGGTATTGTGTGTAGATTGATGAGGAGAAAAAAACAATTGAATCAATTTTAGAATAAGGCTGTAATGTAACAAAATGTGGAAAAAGTCAAGGGGTCTGAATATTTTCGGAATGCACTCCATCTCCATCTATGTTGGATATTCTAAATCAGGGATGGGCAACTCCAGTCCTCGGGGGCCTGATTGGTGTCCACACTTTGCCCAACTAATCATCATCTTTGCTTTAGAATATAATTTGTTTAATCAGCTGTTTTCTAGGGATGGGGAAAAAGTGTGACACCACTCCGGCCCCCGAGGACTGGAGTTGCCCATCCCTGTTCTAAATTATAGATTGTAGGCCTCCATCCATATTGGTCACAATGACTGGGTATACATCCACCCACGTTAAATAGACTAAAGAAAACCCACTTCCTGAACCAACTGTCTCTATCTGTGTGTAGAATACCACGTAAAATACCACTGAGTAGTTCAGAACAACCACAGTTTAACTTAATAGGACAAACACAGCTTCTGTGGATTGTGGATCTTCATTAAAAAAGCACATTTTAGCTTATTTGGGCGGGTACGAAATAGATCCTGAGAAACTGGTTACGAATAATCATGCAAGCAAGCATACACTAACACGCTGGCACACACACAAATGTGGCTGTACACCACCTCACAGAGTAAATCACATATAGAAGTAAAAATATGCCAGTGTTGTTCAGAATAGGAAATAGAGGCATTGTCCCAGTAATTTAAACCAATGTTGATGATGATGATGATGATGAGAGTTCAAATGGCAGCTGATGAGTTTAGACATTGTTTTCAGTTTTTTACTTCACTTTACCAATGATTAAAGTGAATTTGAGTGATGTAAACAGTCAGCGAAAGTCTAATTCACTCCCACTAAATTCCCATTCACTGCTGTGTACTTTGTCCAGTTCCTGCTGTATCACGCTTGTGTGTGCGTACATTAAATTATCTCCTTTCATGGTCTCATTTTCAAAGGAGAAATGTTTTTGTGTAATCTTTAGATTAGTCCTCTTTCCCTGTGAGGTACGGTAGATTTGGTCTGTGAACACTATCATATCTCATATCCAATCAGAGCTCTGCGTGATCTCACAGCAGCTGATTTGCATGTGTGGTAATCCCTTTGACAGACGGTGCAGCGGAAAAAAACATGGCCGACGTATGGTAGTAGAACCCCCAGGAGGATGAAAGAGGCCTAGCTCTGATAGTTGTAGTGAAAGAGGCCTGTGGTAGTGGTTGTGGATGACTGGCTATCAGGATGGCTTGTGGAAGACAGTGGCTTGTTCTATAATTGGTGCCTCACATTAACATTCTCACATTAACACACACTGTTAATGGTGTCTCTCTCTCTCTCTCTCACACACACACACACACCCCAGTCACTCACACAGAGCTATATTTGTGTCACCAAACCGCCCCACCCAAAAGCTACTGGGGTCAGTACAGGCAACGTGACTGAGAAATGTCACAAACTCTATGGCTGAAAGACACATAGGCAGACCTATATGGCACACCCACACAGGCAGACCTATATGGTTTTTACTGCTCAGGCTTGGCGAAGCGAAAGGGCCTATTTGATGATTGAATGGACTTCAAATAGGATTAAACAGCTGAACATTAAGAAGTCCCACGGAAAGAAAAACACCATTAATGTTCCCTAAACCACGCTTAACTTCAGAGAGGAAAATACTAGGGTTCCCTCCTAACCACTAACCAACTATTTGGGCTATTCTCACTAGCTATGTGACCAGAATCATCCCGTTTCCAGCTCCCTAAAGTCTTTAAGATTTGTATCTGTCTGCTTGATTGGCATGTACTGTATGTGCTAACATTCATTATAGCATAGTTTATTTATCAATTTTTTTGTAAATGCTATATTTAAACTAACGTATAGTGACTGTAGATTTTACTTGCATTTACTGCATTTATTGAGACTATTGCGCGACAACAACCCAAGATATTCACCAGAACGTCTCTCTTTCATGCTTACCAAACTACAGTACATAACAACACCAGTTAGTCTCTGTGTCTCAGCCAGCCAGCCAGCCATCTGGACTTTTAATGTAGGCCTTTTCCGACACCATACATGTATGTGTTTATGTGGCCTGCAGAACTCAGTGAAAATTATATAGGACGGTAAAATGTCTAAAAAGCAACATTATAGAGAATGGTGGCAGATGTCCTCTAGTCCGGCTATGGCTGTAGCTAAGCAGGCGTTACGAAAGTGTGTAATGTGTGTGTGTGCACGTGTGTGCGCAGCTGAAAACTCTGTCCCTGCCAATCAGGATATAGTTAGGGACTTGTATTTAAAACAGGTCGAGAGGATTAAACTATTAAATTAAACCTGTCATTTGATTGACAGGCTAGGAGGCTAGAGCTGCAAGGCCATAATAGTAATGCTACAGGCAGGTCTGGGAACAGACTTAACACAGACATTGTACGCACGCACACCCACACACTGGGTGTTACTGAAGCAGCAGCCCAGGGTTGATCAGGAGGAAATATGAACTTATTTTGGGAGAAAATTAAAAGCTTTTCACTTCGCCTTGACTATTACAACACAGGCACAGACTGCTGGGTGTTACAGTATGTAGCAACCATAAGATCTGGGACAGGGGTACTTTGATGTGGCTGTGGCGAGATTAGGTTAGGATGGGTGTGGTTATAATAGACTACAGTATAGGTGCAGAAGGCTGATTGAGACCAGAGATTGTTGAATAGTGAGAGATGAGGATGCTAAGAGCTACAATATTCTCCACTCCTAACAGTGGCGACGCGTCATTCAGGGCAGGTAAGGCAAATAATAATAATTGAGTTAATAAAGCCGCATACAAACATGGTCTCTTTTTTGCTTTCTTGAGTAAGGCAGCTCCAAAATGCAGCTGTTTCAGCCTAGCTCAGTGCTTTCTGTGGTGGTGGGGCAGCCAGCGGAAAATACAGAGCGTAGGGGTTGGTAATTTTCTCTAGTTGCACCATGATTGGCTCAGTGTTCTGTCACTCATGGGGACACTACGTCGCCGCAGAACCTACGGGTAGAGCTCGAAAATTCAAGCCCCTTGGGTGCTGCCATAGACTTACAATAAAAGTGCCCATCCAAGAAGGTGAAATGATAAAATGACGTCAAATCACGTTATATCTACAGTAGCTTTGATTGGACTGATCATGTCAAAATCATACTTTCAAAATCTTAGCTAGCAAGCTAGACAAGCAGTCATCATCATGCATCAAGTCGGCAATCTACTGGCAAATCCTTGTCATATGAAGATAAATTATAGATAAAATGTATCGGTGCTCATCGACCATTGGACATAAACATTACACAACAAGTTGTAAATCGCGATTTCAACAATGAGTGCTAAGGCGCCACTGCAGCCCCAGGTTTGATCCCAGGCTGTGTCACAGCCGGGAGACTCATGAGGCGGCGCACAATTGGCCCAGCGTTGTCTGGGTTAGGGAAGGGTTTGGCCGGCCGGGATGTCCTTGTCTCATTGTGCGACTCCTTGTGGTGGGCCGGGCGTTTCCTCCAACACGTTGGTGCGGCTGGGTTAAGCGAGCAGTGTGTCAAGAAGCAGTGTGGCTCTCAACCTTTTCCGAGTTGCAGCGATGAGACAAGATCGAAACTACCAATTGGATATCACGAAGAATGGGGTAACGCCATGGGCCAGAAAAGTTTGAATACATTGGCCATGCTGTCAGTCCAGCATGACTTCTGCTGCATTCAAAACAACTGGAAACTCAGAACTGTGAAATCTCAGACTTCAGTGAGTTCAAGACAACTGGGACCTCTGATAAAACTACCTCTGACTGGAAAAATACAGAAAATAATTTAACGGTCATCCAACTCGGAATTCCAAGGTCGGGGTTTCGGGCCAATTTCTAGAGCCCACAAGAAGGACCGCCGCGCCACCTTCCTGTTCAAGTGAGCACAGCACAACAAGGTGAGTCCAACAATGTATTGTATGCTGATGCATAAATTATGTCATATGCCAGGGAGATATGTATACTGTAGCCCATGTGCCTCACCCAAATAATTTGGTCCCTTTCCCCCTCATAACATAGCCTACTGTTCTGACTTGATGGTGCACATGTAGCCTATAGCCTGTTTTAGATAAATGTCATCAACGTTGTAAGAGCTTTCATTGTCTGCTTATATGCCCCCTTTATTTTTCCTATGGTTCTGACTTGTGTGATAGAAAAATGACAAGATTATGTTTAATACTGTTTATGCATTGAATGGTTGTTTTATGCAATAGAAGAGGGTTCTTAGAATACTGTCAGAACAGCCCATGTTTTGGATTCTGTCGCTGTACATTTCAAAAAAGTGCTGAACAAATAGCTATATTCACTATGTCCGTCCTAGCTCGCTCATGAATTGCCTCTTATCTGCTCGTCGTCCCCGTATGCCATAGTTTGTACATCTAAATTGTCAGTAGACACTACATTTGTTTAAGTAAGTCAGCCATATCAGCTATGTATTTTTAAAAGGCACTAAATGAGGCTGAATTAACTGTTTCGCTGCCAGACAAGGCTTCACTGATAGCCAGGTGTAGCATTGGTAAGGTGTTGGGACTCTGCTGTTGGGACAGCTTTATGCAGGCCCTAACAGTTTGTGGGCACCATTTGTCACCTTTATAGTGCAATTAATGTATTGTTTAGTGTTGTGTTGTGTAGTGGCTTTGCTGGCATTCATAAAAATAAAAATAAATAGTTTACCCCACCAAGATGTACATGCTAAAATCACCACTGGTGAAGAACATTGCAGGACAGGACAGAAAGCTGAGGGCTGGAACAAAGTTGTTGAACAGCCTTGATCTACACTCAGATGACTTAACATTTACATCCCAAATGGCACCCTACTCCTTATATAGTGCACTACTTTTGACAAGGGCCAGAGGGCACTTCAATTAAGCATGTCTAAGAGCAATGCAACACAATGACATCATCTTGACAATTACAGTACCTTCAGAAGTACCTTCAGAAAGTACTCATACCCCTTGACTTATTCCACATTTTGTTGTGTTACAGCCTGAATTCAAAATGGATTAGATTGTTTCGTTTTTCACCCATCTACACACAATACCCCATAATGAATAAGTGAAAATATGTTTTCAGACATTTTTGCTAATTGATTGAAAATGAAATACAGAAATATCTAATTTACATAAGTATTCACACACCTGAGTCAATACTTTGTAGATGCACCTTTGGCAGAGATTACAGCTTTTAGTTTTCTTGGGTATGTCTGTATCAGCTTTGCACATCTGGATTTTGGGATTTTCTCCCATTCTTCCTTGCAGATTTTCTCAAGCTCTGTTAAGTTAGAGGAGGAGCGCTGGTGAACAGCAATCTTCAAGTCTTTCCACAGATTTTCAATGGGATTCAAGTCTGGGCTTTAGCTGGGCCACTCAATGACTTTCACATTCTTTTTCTGAAGCCATTCCAGTGTTGCTTTGGCTGTATGCTTGGGGTCACTGTCCTGTTTGTAAGTAAATATTCACCCCAGTCTAAGGTTGTTTGCACTCTGAAGCAGGTTTTCATCAAGGATTTGGCTGTATTTGGCTACATTCACTGTTCTTTCTATCCTTACCAGTCACCCAGTCCCTGCTGCTGAAAAGCATCCCCATAGCATGATGCTGCCACCACCATGCTTCATGCTAGGGATGGTGTTAGACGGGTGATGAGCTGTGCCTGGTTTTCTCCAGACATAGTGCTTTGCATTCAGGCCAAAGAGTAAAATCTGTCTCATCAGACCACAGAATCTTTTGCCTTTTGATCTCAGTCTTTCACGTGCCTTTTTGCAAACTCCAGGCATGCTGTCATGTGACTTTTTCTCAGGAGTGGCTTCTGAGAGAGACTGTTGTCCTACTGGCAGGTTCTCCCATCTCAGCCATGGAACTCTGTAGTTCGTTTAGAGTGGTCATTGGGTTCTTGGTCACCTCCCCGACCAAGGTCCTTCTTGTCCGGTTGGTCAGTTTGGTCGGACGGCCAGCTCTAGGCAGAGTCTGGGTAGTTCCATATTTTTTCAATTTCCCAATGATGGAGACCACTGTGCTCTTGGAAATAGTTTTATACACTTCCCCAGATAATATGCCTCATCACAATTATATATTGGAGATCTATGGACAGTTCCTTGGACTTCATGGTATAGTTTCTGCTCTGACATGCACTGTCAACTGTGGGACATTATATAGACAGGTGATTTTGAAAGAAACACATGTCCAAACAATTGAATTGGTCACTGGTGAAGGATGATCAAATGAAATTGGATGCACCTGAGCTCAATTTAGAATATCATGGCAAAGGGGTGTGAATACTTACACTACCAGTCAAAGTTTTGGACACACCTACTCATTCAAGGGTTTTTCTTTATTTTTACTATTTTCTACAATGTAGAATAATAGTGAAGACATCAAAACTATGAAATCATGTAGTAACCAAAAAGAGTGTTAAAAAAAATCAAAATATATTTTATATTTGAGATTCTTCAAATAGCCACCCTTTGCCTTGATGACAGCTTTGCACACTCTTGCCATTCTCTCAACCAGCTTCATGAGGTAGTCACCTGGAATGCATTTCAATTAACAGGTGTGAATTCTTAAAAGTTTACTTGTGGAATTTCTTTCCTTCTTAATGCGTTTGAGCCAATCAGTTGGGTTGTGACAAGGTAGGGGGGGTATACAGAAGATAGCCCTATTTGGTAAAAGACCAAGTCCATATTATGGCAAGAACAGCTCAAATAAGCAAAGAGAAATGACAGTGCATCATTACTTTAAGACATGAAGGTCAGTAAATATGGAACATTTCAAGAACTTTGAAAGTTTCTTCAAGTGCAGTCGCAAAAACCATCATGAGCTATGATGAAACTGGCTCTCATGAGGACCGCCACAGGAAAGGAAGACCCAGAGTTACCTCTGCTGCAGAGGATAAGTTCATTAGAGTTAACTGCACCTCAGATTGTAGCCCAACTGCTTCACAGAGTTCAAGTAACAGACACATCTCAACATCAACTGTTCAGAGGAGACTATGTGAATCAGGCCTTCACAGTCTAATTGCTGCAAATAAACCACTACTAAAGGCCACCAATAAGAAGAAGAGACTTGCTTGGGCCAAGAAACATGAGCACTTCACATTAGACCGGTGGGAATTTGTCCTTTTGTCTGGAGTTCAAATTGGAGATTTTTGGTCCAACCGCCGTGTCTTTGTGAGATGCGGTGTGGGTGAACGGATGATCTCCGCATGTGTATTTCCCACCGTAAAGCATGGAGGAGGTGTTATGGTGTGGGGGTGCTTTGCTGGTGATACTGTCTGTGATTTATTTAGAATTCAAGGCACACTTAACCAGCATGGCTACCACAGCATTCTGCAGTGATACGCCATCCCATCTGGTTTGGGCTTAGTGGGACTATCATTTGTTTTTCAACAGGACAATGACCCAACACACCTCCAGGCTGCGTAAGGGCTATTTTACCAAGAAGGAGAGTGATGGAGTGCTGCATCAGATGACCTGGCCTCCACAATCCCCCGACCTCAACCCTATTGAAATGGTTTGGGATGAGTCGGACCGCAGAGTAAAGGAAAAGCAGCCAACAAGTGCTCAGCATATGTGGGAACTCCTTCAAGACTGTTGGAAAAGCATTCCAGGTAAAGCTGGTTGAGAGAATGCCAAGCGTGTGCAAAGCTGTCATCAAGGCAAAGGGTGGCTATTTGAAGAATCTGAAATATAAAATATATTTTGATTTGTTTAACACTTTTTTCGTTACTACATGATTCCATATGTGTTATTTCATAGTTTTGATGTCTTCACTATTATTCTACAATGTAGAAAATAGTAAAAAATAAAGAAATACCCTACAATTAGTATTTTGTGTGTAAATGGGTGAAAAAAAAAAACATATATATAATCCATTTTGAATTCAGGCTGAAACAATAAGTCAAGGGGTATGAATACTTTCTGAAAACACTATAGTTCATTATAAAGCCACCAAGATTTATTTAGAAAGCGATCAGGTACTGTTACATATCCCTTTATCATCTACGGGATTTATCAGCACAAACTACAAACCCTACCAATCCACTCCCTGCTCCACCTAGACTTCTCCCATCTAGGACAGGGAAAGACCTGTGGCTGGGTGGTAAGAACTATCCCACAGCTGGTGGCTTTCGCGTATCAGGAAATTCAAAAAAGAAAAAAAATGCACAGCTGTGTGTGTGTGTGTGTGTGTGTGTACGTGCGCGTCTTGGTGGAGCTGAGAAAGTGTTGATTGCTGACTCCATTCCTTTGAGGAGCTTCTGGCTGTGATCTGAGCCATATACGCTGAGCCCTCCAGCTGCCCAAACACGCGCGCACACATACAGCTGCAGTGACCATGGTGGAGAAGAGGGGAAATCCGCTAACAGTGCGTGAACCACAGATCAGCACCCTCAGGCTCACAAACAAATACATTCTCAGACCATTCAGCGGTAGACGAGCGTAGAGTCCTAAGATAAGTCCTAAGCATGGCTGGAAAAGTGCCTCTGACTCGCATGGAATATCAAACAGCCTAAGGTACATAGGGTACAGAGATACACTGTTCCTGTGACCTAAGCCAGGGCAGACATATACATGGGTGTCTTCTCTCAGGTGCCTAAGACCCTGAACCTTATAGGGCTGGATGAAATGGAAGAAACTGGTAAAAACACAACTTCCATGTTCACACGGCACAACCGGAGTGAACTTTTTCCTTTGCCAGTGAGAATAAAAGTCTAACCTTGACCCCTTTAGGACAGACAAAGAGTCAGACAGAGAGAAATGGAGACAGACAAAAAGACAGAGAATACAGATAGAGAGGGAGTCCTATCCTACCTTGTCCCATGTAAGCTCCAGTGAGGGCCTCCTTGGCAGTTCCGAAGCCCAGCTCCCTGCACACCACGCTAGCTGAGACGCGGTTCCACATGTGGTCTACGATGGTCCCCCACTTCCCCTCCTTCAGCACCTCCACACGGCCCTCACCCAGCCTGGGGCCAGCCTTCAGACGCACCGGCTAGAGGTGGAGAGGAGAGAGAGAGAAAGAGAGAGAGAGTCAGAATGAGCGAGAGAGAGAGACAGAGAGAGAGAGAGAGAGAGAGACAGAGAGACAGAGAGAGTCAGCATCATGTATGACTAGACTGTATGATTGTCTAAGAATGTTTTGTATCATATTTGTGCAGAACACAGGAAAATTATCTAGGTTTTGGCTCTTAGCACAGTGAGGCATGGTGTGTGTGTGTGTGTGTGTGTGTGTGTGTGTGTGTGTGTGTGTGTGTGTGTGTGTGTGTGTGTCTGTCTGTCTATGTACGTACGTGTGCGTGTGCCTGTCTCTTACCACAATTGGGTGGGGTGACTGGGCTCTTCCAGATGACATACGTGCAAACTGCGGTCCAGGTACACACCTTGCCACCGCATGTCTCCCACTCTTACAGGGGGAGGGGCTGTGTGGAATGGACAGCTGAGCATGACACTGTGATAGGCTGGTCTCTGACCCCAGGCAGTGAACCTTCTCTACCCAGAAACCCTTTTTACGAGCCATGAGGCTCAGCCTAGGAAGGGGGAGAGAAGAGGCCATAAGAGTCTTATAATGCTTTATAACACATTATAACGTGTGCATAGCTGTAACGTCTGGTTACGTATGTCATGTCAGTTCCATGAAGGAGAGGAACAAGACAAGAACTATCCAGTAACACTTCATTTAAACACTCTACATAATGCATTTAAAGCTCACAAGGCATTATAATAGAGATAAATCAGACACACAAAAATGTTCAAAGACTTTCTAGTTAGTTGAGATGTTCAAACATTGAGTAGGTCTTACCTTGTGGATGGATCAGCAACCTTGGTGTCCCAGATTTTCCTGTGAAGAAACAGGAAAGAATAGGAAAGGATGGTAGTATCTCTTGTTTATTTGTTGAGGTTTCGTGAAACTGTTAGTCCTGTAAGGTGAGATGACTAAAGCTTGACTACAGAGTCAGCTTTTGCAGAAGACAACTGTGTAATGTGCTTGGTTAATGCCATACAGTGATACCCACACACTGTAGATATCTGGTGTTTGGTTAATATGGTACATGCCACAAAAAATGATACCCCCACACACACACACACACTATTTATTAGCCATATCGTTGGGCATGTGTGTTGATGAACATAGACACAGATGGGTAAAGTATTCCCTACACCTCACACACTGGCCTCACATTTGGTTAATATGGTCCATGCCACACAGATTTACAGCCAAACACACTGTCAAAAAAAAGCCACCTCGGTGGGCATGTGTTGTTTGTTGTTTGGACACAGTAACAGTTATTTCCTAGAAGCATCTGTCCCTGACATACTGGCCTTACGGATGTCAACAACTATAAATACACTTACACAGACAAATATGTCAGCCTACAGAAAGGCCCATCTGTGTTGAGTTACAGTACACCTTTATGTGTGCGTGCATGTGTGTGTGTAGGTGGTATTGTGGTGATGATGAGTGGCATAGTTAGAATAAGAACAAACTCATTTTCCCTGTTCTCTCTGACCACCACTTCCTGGCTCTCCCTCCTTTATGTTGGGGTGTAGATATTTGCATCAGGAATGTCTAGTCTAGGTCTGTGTGTATGTTTAGAATGAGTGGTCAGAGTGTAGGACTATGTACCACACATAGTAGTGTATTTTAAGTACTGTCAGCTAAGCCAGGCTTCAATGGAAAAACAATTATGTCTGTTGCCAACGTGGGGGCATAGATCTGCTCAAACAACTGGGTAGTATTCTAAGGAAACAGACTGAAACAGGGATGGACTACCTGGACTTGTCTAATAAAAAACGCTTGTTTTCGTTTTCCATTGAAAAAGTTGCTACACTCTTAGAAAAAAAGGTGCAATCTAGAACCTAAAACGGTTATTTGGCTGGCCCCATGGGAGAACCCTTTGAAGAACCCTTTTTGGTTCAAGGTAGAACCCTTTTGGTTCCAGGTATAACCCCTTTGGGTTCCATGTAAAACCCTTTCCACAGAGGGTTCTACATGGAACCCAAAATGGTTCTACCTGGAACTAAAAATAGTTCTACCTGGAACCAAAAAGGTTATCCTATAGGGACAGCCGAAGAACCCTTTTTTCTAACAGTATACGTTTTGCCATAAGGAATATGACCCTGGTGTGGTGTTGCTTGGGTGTTGGTAACATGACAAAATAAGAACTCTTAAATCACTCTTACTTGGCATCTTACAAGAACATTGCTAGTACAACAACATTTGTAAATAACTGGATCACTAGGAATGGATTCAAGCATAAACCATGGGCATTTTGAAACTACTCTTTAACCTAACCAACCATGCATAGGCTATTTACAAAATGTGACTTTGAACAGCTATGAACGACATTGCTGGGAAAATGTTGTAACAAAACCCCCATACGCACACAAACAAACACTCAGTGTTGGCACACATTAACCGTAAGAACTGGTCAGGCCGTCCGAGAAACTAAATAAATGAAAGACCCGAATAAACTTTGATTCATAAAACAGACATTTAGGCCAGAGTTCATTCCTGGCACTCCATCACAGGCATAGCCAAGACGTGCCCAAAAGGAATCCCCTGTTGATTCTCTCACTCACACACACACACACACACACACACACACACATACAGTCGATCAGCATCAAAGCAGCCGTCCCTCAGTTCCCGCCACAGGAGTGCCAAACAGGAGTTGAGTTAGACTACACACATACACCTCAGTCAGCTGCACTTAGGGAAACAAATACATCTACGGATAACACAGGATATTTGGATTTGCAACATGAAACTAACAAACATTTCTGCCTTTCTAGTCACAAACTACAAACAAGGATGTTGGAATCAAGAGATTAAAATTATTATTAAGTAAGTGGTTCCACAGCCATTTTTCTGTTTACTTTAGTCAACTTTGTGTTACTTGAACTAAGAAATATTAGATCTCTTAAACTTGAGAAAACATTCTGTCAACTTGCACACAGTGCTTTTAACATACAATGTTTTCAACTTACATATTTGACACACGTTAACATATATAATTACATTGTGCATGTTCATTTATATAGCCATTAATATTCAATATGTATTCACCTGGGATTTGAACTCACAACCTCTTGGTTCATGGCATTCTAATCTTCCTGCTATGCCAACATGTCTGTGCCAATGACTGATTTCACCTGTATTGCTACACTTTGCACTTCAAAGCAAATCTCAGCTCTGTTAAAAGTACACAAAAAAACTATTGAGGAGCATCATTAAAACAGAGTAATATGCCCCACCAACGTTAGACAACTCTCCAGAAAAAACTAGAATTGCTGAAATAAGTAAATCAAATAAAGATGGGAGAATAGTCAGATTAACTGATAATTGACACAGACATGGTGGTGTGTCAGGAAGATCAGAATGCCATGAACCAGGAGGTTGTGAGTTCAAATCCCAGGTGAGGACATGTTGAATAATAATTACTGTATAATGCACAATGTAATCATGTATGTCAACGTGTGTCAAATATGTAAGTTGAAAACATTGTATGTTAAAAGCACTGTGTGCAAGTTTAAGAAAACAAATATTTCTTAGTTCAAGTAACACAAAGTGTTACGTCACGCCATTTACAAACTTTTCAAGCACACGATGACTACGAGATTCTGCTCCAACTTAGGTGTCAGTGGGGAGAGAGTACTCGTCAGCCTAGATCAGGGTTCCCCAACTGGTGGGCCGCGGGTGGTTTTATTTGGCCCCCAAAGCTTTCGTATGTTTTCTTTTAACATAAAATACTTTAAAAACACCAGGAAATCAGCCAAGTGATTTTTATTTAAGAAATCTGTTCCCAATTATTCCTACGCATAATATAGAGACATGTGATCGTATACAAATGTAAGGAAGGTTTGAAATTATTATGTTTTAGTCAAACATTATATCTGTTTGGGCTTCTTGCGGTCAATTTGCAGTCTACACATTATTTGTTATTATGTTCCGTCCCCCCGACCACCCACTCAAGAAAAAAATCAGCCTGCGGCTGAATCTAGATGATGATCCCTGCCCTAGATATTGCGAGTTTTGGGTTTTGGTATCATTTTTTTTGTTTGCTAAAAGCTGACTACTTTCTGCTCTGCTTGTGTAGCTAATGCTTCCTTGCTTGTGTAGGATTTGTGTTTGCTAAAAACCCACTACTTTCTATTCTGCTTGTGTAGCCAGTGCTTCCTTGCTTGAGTAAGGCTAGAGGCCGGGACAGACCAGCAGCGGTGGTTGGAGTTGATAGGGGTGTCATCCCAGCCGAGTGAGGCTCATTCCAGTTTCTCTGGCAGTGTTCAGAGTACAGATTCCGGAGATGATATACTATCCCTGGTTGGCTCTGAAGGGTTTTCAGAGTGTGAATCAGATGACATCAGTCCGGGGCAGCCTAAAGTCCCGGCTTTGGATTAGGCGGGGGAGAGTGAACCATTGGTGGTTAATGAGCCTTTGATGGAGTTGTGTCGTAGGGCGGCAGATCACCTGGAGGTGGATTGGCTGTCTTCTCCCCCACAGTGGAATTCCTCCAGGTTTGGGGGAAGGTATTTACTAGTGATGGGAAACTGAGGATCTTTGAAGGCTTCAGCGCTTTCACCAAATTATGACGAAAAACTGTTCATTACTCAGAGCTTAATTATCTGTTCACAATGCACATTAGTGATATCTGTTGGTCAGCAATAAATAGCAGCGTGTGATTACATTTACATTTTAGTCATTTAGCAGACACTCTCATCCAGAGCGATTTACAGTTAGTGCATTCATCTTAAGATAGCTAGGTGGGACAACCACATATCACAGTCATAGTCAAGTAAATGTTTTATCAGATATATGTATTTTTTTAATCAAAACTCTGTGGCGCAATGGTAAATCGTTGGCTTCAGTAGCCTATAATCAGTTGGAATACCAGGTTTGCATCTTACATCATGCTTCCCCTTTTTGCCTTCAAGTTTACTATTTTTCAAAAACGGAATCTATGGCATTATTTAGGATGCTTACGCCTTGATCACACCGACAGCGTCATTGTGCAAAATTGTACGCAGCATCATCTGGATATGTGTGCAACATTCACCTTCTGCTACCATTTTTGTCAAGCCGTCTACGCATACAGTTTGACGCATACGTTTGATAAATCCAACGTATCCACCACATAGAACGCACTGCAACTGCCTCTGCAACGCAAATCGGCAAGGCAAACGCAGGTTCCATTGGAAATAAATGTACTTCTGGTGTACCAAAATGCGGTGTGATTGAGGTGTTAAAACCAGTTGAGCTTACAGCCATTTTGCACTGTTTTGCTATGGCTTTAGTCATCAATATTATATTCATGTAGTAGTATTCCCCCCCAGAAAGCTATGACCTTTGGCTTTCACCTGGAATTGATTATTTATAATAATAATAATTTTCAACCAATAAGATCTAGTACACAATAAAAGTATAATAAAACATTCAAATACTGAATGATGATCACATAAAATGCGCTGGTCCCTAAATGTTCCATAGTTCCCTACTCTACCTGCTAAGCTACCGGTCGGGTGAAAAATGTTGTACAAAATTCTAACTATATTTGTAAGTATGGTGTCCAGTAGAGGCTGGTGTTTGAAAGCACCTTGGAATCAAAGAAAGCACCGGAACCACAACGAAATCAGTGTAATCTAGCATTTTGCAACACACATTTTGAAAAAGCACGCGATCAAATGATTCTTCGGATGTCATTGATGACGTAATTCTGATAAAATGTTACACGCGTCGGCACACTGCTTCAAAGTTAGCTGCTTAGCGATTTCGACACATGCCTCGGAGCTCCGATATCAAATGTAACATCACTAGTATTTACCTCCTGTCCCTGCAGTGGTGAAGCGTCGCTTACCCCCATTTAAAGATTTCGCAGATGAGCTAAAGGCGACCTGGGATTCCCCTCATTCAGCCAGGCTGGTGCTACCAGGCGAAATCGTGAATGTAGAGGGTATGGAGGAGGCAGGGCTCGTATGCACACCGCCGAGTTACTTAGCTCCAGAGGCTAACAAGGGGGTAAATCCTAGCACAGTGCTTCCGAATAAACACTGCCGGTTCTTGGCAGATCAGCTTGACAAAGTGTACCAGGCTGAGGATGTGGCGGCCCGGTCATTGAATGTGGTCACAATGCTGCAGATGTATCATACTGATTTGTTGCAGGAGCTGAATAAGACCATGGAGGCGGGGAAGCCAGTTTCAGAGCTTCTCAACGAAATCCATGCTATGGCTGAGTTTGTGCTGCATTTGTCCCGCTGTACTATCTTGGCTGTGGGGAAAAGTATGGGGGCGATGGTGGTGGCTCAGCGGGGCCCTCCTCCCCAAGTATCTACTGTGGCAACAGTGCTTACAAGTGGCTCAGGTCAATGGGGGCAAGTTACTGGATGCCAAAGTCCCCAAACCCAGTCTGGGCTGGGTTTCAGAACAGCGGTACCACAAAATTGTTTCTCACCAAAGTCCCTCTGTGTTCAGGGGTATGGAGAGTGTGGTATCGTCCAGGTGTGGGCATAATAAACACAGTTCCTTTCCCACATTCAGACACACGGTTGTCAAGAGTGGTGGATATGAAAACAAGCATGACAGAAAAACTAATTATCCCAGTAATCAGGGTGGCGCTCTGCCCCTTCAGGAGATAATGTACTTGCATGTTTTAAACAAGCACATTCAAGGTTTGCAAGTTCAAAATGCTCACACTTCATCGGCTATTGCAGTTGGTGTGTCCCGGCGATTGGTTCACGTCCAATGATCTAAAGGAAGCGTATTTTCACCCCACAGAAAGTTGAGGTTTCATTTCGAGGGTGTGGCCTATGAGTTTCTGGTCCTGCCTTTCGGGCTCTCACTATCGCCCCACACATTTTCTATGGTGGTGGAGGCAGCTTTGGCACCGGTGTGGTGCCAGGGGATCAGAGTATTGGCATATCTGGATGCTTGATTGGTCGTGGCGGAGTTGAGGGAACAGGTGGAACTCCACACTGACACACTGGTTTCTCATATTCAGTCTCTGAGGTTCATAGTGAATCACCAGAAAAGCTGTTTGACTCCGGCTCAGCAAATTCAGTTTCTGGGTCTCATTCTGGTCCTGAATAAAGCGTTTTTGTCTCAACAGAGGAGGGTCACATTCTGTCTCTGTCTGGCACGGTTTCAGCTGGGGCACTCTGTGTCTTTTCACTTGTGCCTGTGGTTATTGGGTCTGATGGCCTCTATGATAGCTGTGGTGCCTCTGGGACTTCTGTTGATGTGTCTGTTTCAACACTGGGTGATTTATATGAGTCTTGACGCATCTCGCCACTGCCATCGGTTGCTCAAGGTATCCCCGTCGTGCCTAAGGGCGTTGACTCCTTGGAGGGATGGGAGACTGCTGTTGTAGGGGATTCTCATGGGCTGGGTAGTGTCCCACAGGGTGATCACGACATACATATCCTTACTGGGATGGGGAGCGCTGTGGGTGGGCTACTCGGAAAGAGGGATTTGATCAACAGTGCAAAGGGCGCTGCATATCAATTACCTAGAGCTACTGACTGATTTGCTAACGCTGCTCTTTTGGAGCAATGCTAATTTCCTGTCGCTCAGGGTGACGTATCTTCCCGGATTCCTCAACATGGGTGCGGATCTACTTTCCAGGGGGTGTCCTATCTCTACGGAGTGGAGACTGCACCCCTCGGTGGTTGCCCAGATATGGGACCAGTTCGGCAGGGCCGCATCGTGAGAAAATGTACATTGTCTCCGTTGGGAATGGATGCTTTGGCGTATCAGTGGTCTCAGACACTGCTCTATGCGTTTCTTCCAGTGGACCTGATTTAGACCACCGTGGAGAGGGTCCGACAGTAGGGTCTGTTGTTGATTCTGGTGGCTCCCCATTGGCCCAGACAACCCTGGTTCCTGGAGAGCATCCGCTTGTTCGGCGAGGACCCGTGAAGGGTTCCGTGTCGTCGGGATCTATTGTCCCAGGTGCATGTTTGGCACCCACGAGCGCAGATATAGAATCTTTGGGTTTAGCCCCTGAATGGTTGAATTTGACGGCTATGGGTTTGAGGGTTTGTGTCAGGTTAAAAGGAGTTTCTCCTTTTCATAGTTCTTTGGTGGACATCTTTTTTCACATTGAAGGTTTATATGGCAACCATCTCGGCGTGTCATATAGGGATTGACAGCTCTACCCCGGGGTCTCATCCTCTGGTGGTACGGTTCCTGAAAGGTGTGCGTCGGCTCAGACCAGTGTCTAAGCCTATGGCACCGACCTGAGACCTGGCTTTGGTCCTGGATGCTCTGTGTGAACCATTGGAGTCTGAGGACCTGAAGGTCCTTTCCTACAAGACTGCCTTGCTCATGGCCTTGGCGTCAGATCTCCACGCGCTATCAGTACCCGTTCCTGTTTGGAGTTCGCGCCTGGTGACTCCAAAGGGATGTTACGTCCTAATGCAGCTTTTGCTCCCAAGGTTATGCCTATGTTTTACAGGTCCCTGGATTTCAAGCGGTTTCCTTTCTCACCTCCTCCGTTTGCTTCCAGTGAACAATGTAGGTTGCATGGCCTGTGTCCGGTGCGCACTTTACGCACGTATATGGATAGGACCAAGGATATCCGCGTTTGTGACCAGCTTTTTGTCTGTTTCGCTAATCCAGCTCGGGGTAGGGTACTTACTAAGCGGCGTCTTTCTCATTGGATTGTGGAGGCTATCTCCCTTGCGTAAGACAGCAAAGACAAGGGTTGCCTAGCAGTGTGCATACTCACTCCACTAGGGGTGTGGCGGCTGCCTGGGCATTGTTCTGGGGCATGTCGATTGGTGATAACATTCCTGCAGCGAGTTGGGGTTCCCGACATACCTGTGTGAGGTTTTATCACTTGGATGTAACTGCTCCCAGTGTGGCTCATAGTGTTCTTATGGCTGGGTCCAGGAGTGGATGTTAGGCAGCACGCAGATTGCGTATTTATCTGGGTTGGGCTGCCTTTGGGTGCGGCAGCGCGTAATGTGCAAATTATCTGGGTTACCACAGTTTCCTGTGGGTTTGAGCCTTGGGCTGCTATGGCAGCACGCGAGTACACAGTTTCCAGGTTATTGCAGGTTTCCTGCGGGTTTGAGCCTCGGGCTGCCGTGGTTCATGGACTCTGGTTGATGCTATGCAGTGCGAGTGTGTGCTTTACCAAGTCAAGACAGGTGTTCTGTTGTTTTGGCGGTTCCTTGTAGGAGTTCTGACATTTCAGGCTCGCAAGGTAAGTGTTGTTCTTGGAACCATGTGGTCAATGGACGGGCTGCAGTGGCAGCGTATCAGTGCGCATAGCCAAGTTGCAGCATGTTCTGGTTCCCTATATGGGGCTCTAACAGTTCAGGCCTCATGAGGCTCTGACAGTTCAGGCTTCTGTAAACCATTTCTGGGCCTCCTAGTTTCACAACCAATGGCTATAATACCAGGGATCACATTAATTTCGTCAATTCAGTACAGCTCTTCAACGAGCCCAAATCCCCTGATGGCGCGGGGCCAAAATATGATATACCTCTCTCTTCCCTCATTCAGGGAACAGTAGTTATATGAATAACTGTACATTCACTTTCAGTCGGTCACTCGGTATGACATACTGTACTATGGGGACATACAGTTGAAGTCGGAAGTTTACATACACCTTAGCCAAATACATTTAAACTCAGTTTTTCACAATTGCTGACATTTAATCCTAGTAAAAATTCCCTGTCTTAGGTCAGTTAGGATCACCACTTTATTTTAAGAATGTGAAATGTCAGAATAATAGAGAGAATGATTTATTTCAGCTTTTATTTATTTCATCACATTCCCAGTGGGTCAGAAGTTTACATACACTAAATTAGTATTTGGTAGCATTGCCTTTAAATTGTTTAACTTGGGTCAAATGTTTCGGGTAGCCTTCCACAAGCTTCCCACAATAAGTTGGGTGAATTTTGGCCCATTCCTCCTGACAGAGCTGGTGTAACTGAGTCAGGTTTGTAGGCCTCCTTGCTCGCACACGCTTTTTCAGTACTGCCCACACATTTTCTATAGGATTGAGGTCAGGGCTTTGTGATGGCCACTCCAATACCTTGACTTTGTTGTCCTTAAGCCATTTTGCCACAACTTTGGAAGTATGCTTGGGGTCATTGTCCATTTGGAAGACCCATTTGCGACCAAGCTTTAACTTCCTGACTGATATCTTGTGATGTTGCTTCAATATATCCACATACATTTCCTTCCTCATGATGCCATCTATTTTGTGAAGTGCACCAGTCCCTCCTGCAGCAAAGCTCCCCCACAGCATGATGCTGCCACTCCCATGCTTCACGGTTGGGATGGTGTTCTTCGGCTTGCAAGCGTCCCCCTTTCTCCTCCAAACATAACGTTGGTCATTATGGCCAAACAGTTCTATTTTTGTTTCATCAGACCAGAGGACATTTCTCCAAAAAGTACGATCTTTGTCCCCATGTGCAGTTGCAAACCATAGTCTGGCTTTTTTATGGCGGTTTTGGAGCATTGGCTTCTTCCTTGCTGAGCGGCCTTTCAGGTTATGTCGATATAGGACTCGTTTTACTGTGGATATAGATACTTTTGTACCTGTTTCCTCCAGCATCTTCACAAGGTAATTTGCTGTTGTTCTGGGATTGATTTGCACTTTTCTCACCAAAGTACGTTATCTCTAGGAGACTCCTTCCTGAGTGGTATGACGGCTGCATGGTCCCATGGTGTTTATACTTGCATACTATTGTTTGTACAGATGAGCGTGGTACCTTCAGGCATTTGGAAATTGCTCCCAAGGATGAACCAGACTTGTGGAGGTCTACAATTTATTTTCTGAGGTCTTGGCAGATGTATTTTGATTTTCCCATGAAGTCAAGCAAAGAGGCACTGAGTTTGAAGGTAGGCCTTGAAATACATCCACAGGGGACACCTCCAATTGACTCAAATGATGTCAATTAGCCTATCAGAAGCATCTAAAGCCATTACATCATTTTCTGGAATTTTCCAAGCTGTTTAAAGGCACAGTCAACTTGGTGTATGTAAACTTCTAACCCACTGTAATTGTGATACAGTGAATTATAAGTGAAATAATCTGTCTATAAACAATTGTTGGAAGAATTACTTGTGTCATGCACAAAGTAGATGTCCTAACCAACATAATTGTGACCTCACCACACACCAATCAAACCAACTGTTTTCTCTCACCAGAAAGCCACACTGACAATGAGTAAATTGAGCACTAAGGAAAGAAAAACACGTTTCAACCATACACCAGACTCTACATTTGATTCAATGACAGTATATTTCATTCAACTTGACCTAAGTTCACTTAACTTCAACCTAACTTTAAAGTGTCTTTAGAACATTAAAAAGCACTATATAAAACCATGTATAATTACTACTATTCTAACTTTATTCATGCTACTTCTCCTGTCTTTGTAGGTATTTATGGTGAGCTCTCTCTACACATAACGATTGCATAAATCCCTCTTTCTCTGTAATGATTGCACAGATGGTAGCCAGCTAACTAGTGAGTATATTATGAACACTTGTATGAACACACATTATGAACAGGTCGGATCAGGTTGAGAAAACAGAGTGACTGTTCCTAGACTACACCTCTGACTCTGTAATGGTGTGTGTTTAAATGTGTTTAACCTCTCAAGAGCCCCAGTCTGCCTGTATAATCGGTGTGTTCGAGGCCTCCACCCCTCATTTACCAACCCACAGGGAGAGCAAGAGCGGCTAACGATAGGGGGACCCACCCCTGTTCCTAAATGACAACAATTCTCTCTCTCGCTCTCTCGCTCTCGCCAAAAGAAGGAGTACCCCATGCACTGTTTGAACCCCGAATATTAATAACAACCACTTTAACCACCAAAGGTTTTGTCAGGATAGCGTTTGTTGGGAACCACCGATCTAAGCACAATTTCAGTTGCCAAGGTGAAATTGCAGAGTTGCATAATCTTTGTCCTCCTATCATGTCAGGATCAACTTTTTCCATGGGATCAGAGATGATAGCCTATGAGCTCCTCCTTGGCTAGGATGAGCTCTTACACAACAAATGCAATTTGACATATCCATCAAAACAAAAATCTATTTAAATTACAACTTGGGCTCAGCACCAGGGTTCATCGCTTCTCCACAACCACATAAAGCACAGCCGAAATACATAGGCCTACATACATTAAAAGAAAGCCATATAAATTAGAGACAAGCTCACTTAGGATCACTCAGATTGCTCAGATCTGAGATACCAACCAAGACTGAATCGGCCACACAAAATTACATTTACATTTTACATTTTAGTCATTTAGCAGACGCTCTTATCCAGAGCGACTTACAGTTTAGTGAATACATTTTTTTTTTTTTTATATGTCACCCTAAGGAAAATGAAAGCCCCCATCTTAGAGAGAGCTGGTGGTTGTAGGTCCTCCAATCTCCACGTTGACAGAGAGAAACAGACGTTGCTGACACAGCGGGGCCAAAGTAGGGCCCAGGCTATAATTGGATAGCCTCAGTGGCTCAGTCCCTGCCCTACACACTCTTCTTCACTCACACATTTACGATGCACGCATACAAACATACTCACACAGACACACGAACGATACACACATACATACACAGACACACACACAAAGTATGCATGCATACACACACACACACTCACAGATATCAACGGACACACACACAGCTATAATTGGGAAAAAATGTATCTGGCGGCAGGCAGGGAAGAAATCCTAGAGAGCCTCACTCCTGCCCAACTTGTAATTACAACATCTTCAGAGTCTCATCCAGACCAGTAGAGACGGACAGAAGCAAGGAGGGGACAGGAGCCAGGAGGGGACAGGAGCCATATGCTCTGGTCTGGTCTTTCTAAGAATGGACCAGAGACTGTCTGGTCTATATGTCAAATCCATGCCAGGTCATGCCAGTCCATACTGAGCTCTACTCGGTTAGGCCTACATTAAAAAGGTGCAATCTATAACTTTCATTTCCAGTTAAAAAAGTGCTATTTTTACTTAGCTTCTTGGACAAATGTGTTTGAAGAAAGCAAATAATGACAGTTGCAGACTGCACCTTTAAGCCATGTTAAAATCAATCAGTCAACCAACCATCAGTCACTCAATCACACAAGCTTAGGATGTGGGATATTGGGCTATTTATAAAAACTGTTATGTCTTACAATTGTCAACCAGCCAGGACTAAAATACTAATAAAATCCATTAGAAAAAAAATATAAAAGAGCAAAACTGCCCTTAATAACTATACAGACTTTAAACATCAATACAGTTGAAGTCTGAAGTTTATATACACCTTAGCCAAATACATTTAAACTCAGTTTTTCACAATTCCTGACATTTAATCCTATTCAATATTCCCTGTCTTAGGTCAGTTAGGCTCACCAGTTTATTTTAGGAATGTGAAATGTCAGAATAATAGTAGAGAGAATGATTTATTTCAGCTTTTATTTATTTCATCACATTCCCAGTGGGTCAGAAGTTTACAAACACTCAATTAGTATTTGGTAGCATTGCCTTTAAATTGTTTGAGATGTTGCTTCAATATATCCACATAATTTTCCTTCCTCATGATGCCATCTATTTTGTGAAGTGCACCAGTCCCTCATGCAGCAAAGCACTCCCACAGCATGATGCTGCCACCCCCGTGCTTCATTTTTGGGATGGTGTTTTTCGGCTTGCAAGCAACCCCCTTTTTCCTCCAAACATAACGATGGTCATTATGGCCAAACAGTTTTTGTTTCATCAGACCAGAGGACATTTCTCCAAAAAGTATGATCTTTGTCCCCATGTGCAGTTGCAAACCGTAGTCTGGCTTTTTAATGGTGGTTTTGGAGCAGTGGCATCTTCCTTGCTGAGCGGCCTTTCAGGTTATGTCGATATAGGACTTGTTTTACTGTGGATATAGATACTTTTGTACCTGTATCCTCCAGCATCTTCACAAGGTCCTTTGCTGTTGTTCTGGGATTGATTTGCACTTTTCTCACCAAAGTACGTTCATCTCTAGGAGACTCCTTCCTGAGCGGTATGACGGCTGCATGGTCCCATGGTGTTTATACTTGCATACTATTGTTTGTACAGATGAACGTGGTACCTTCAGGCGTTTGGAAATTGCTCCCAAGGATGAACCAGACTTGTGGAGGTCTACAATTATTTTTCGGAGGTCTTGGCTGATTTCTTTTGATTTTCCCATGATGTCAAGCAAAGAGGCACTGAGTTTGAAGATAGGCCTTGAAATACATCCACAGGTACACCTCCAAGTGACTCAAATGATGTCAATTAGCCTATCAGAAGCTTCTAAAGCCATGACGTCATTTTCTGGAATTTTCCAAGCTGTTTAAAGGCACAGTCAACTTAGTGTATGTAAACTTCTGACCACTGGAATTGTGAAACAGTGAATTATAAGTGAAATAATCTGTCTGTAAACAATTGTTGGAAAAATTACTTGTGTCATGCACAAAGTAGATGTCCTAACCGACTTGCCAAAACTATAGTTTGTTAACAAGAAATTTGTGGAGTGGTTGAAAAACAAGTTTTAATGACTCCAACCTAACTGTATGTAAACTTCCGACTTCAACTGTAACTGTAATGAGGTGAAAACGATCTGGCCATTCTAGGTCATATCTCCTGAGTGGCGCAGTGGTCTAAGGCACTGCATCGCAGTGCTAACTGTGCCACTAGAGATCCTGGTTCGAATCCAGGCTCTGTCGCCGCTGGCCGCGACCGGGAGACTCATGGGTGGCGCACAATTGGCCCAGCGTCGTCCAGGGTAGGGGAGGGAATGGCCGGCAGGGATGTAGCTCAGTTGATAGAGCATGGCGTTTGCAACGCCTGGGTTGTGAGTTCGATTCCCACGGGGGGCCAGTATAAAAAAAATATGTATTCACTAACTGTAAGTCGCTCTGGATAAGAGCGTCTGCTAAATGACTGTATATCAGAGTGATGTGATGACAGGTCTAAAGCTTTCACCAGCTAAACCAGAAGGCACACAAACACTTGGGTACCGTTCAGTAGGCACGAAATGAACTGAAAATGCTTTGAAACAGATGGAGTTTTGCCATTGAGAATGTCCCTTTTTGTTGTCCGTTTCCAGAAGTTTTCTCCCGTTTGTCCCTTGTGAACACAACATCAGGTCACAAAGACCTCGGACACAAAGACATAACTGAATCAAAACAGAAAGCCACTGCTGCCATCCCAAATGCCATTTAATTTAGTAAACTGAGAATGCAACATAGGCCTACTGACGGAAAAACAAACTGGTGGTTTGAACTTTGAAAAAAGACAATGGCCGTGTCCGAATACCCGTACAAGTAGACATTTTAGGTATGCGAAAATATAATGTTTTATAGTAGGCTATGTGAAATTTCGAAAAAAGTGTATGCTTTAAATGCCAGGTTGTCATACTCACTTTGGCTTTTCATCTAGTAGAATCAAAGATTATCTATTATATTGACAAGATAGCCGAGTGAGCACTCTAACAATGGAAATACATGTCCTCAATGATTGAAGGCAGGCGAGATCAGGTGGGACTATTCTAGCCAATGAGAGGGCAGTTACCCGTGTGAACAACAGGCATAACTAAGGTGTTTTTCTAAAAGTTGCCGGAATGCCACGTGCATCCACTTATATCAGTACTTATATAATTTGTAACAGCTTAAACATTACAAAACTTATATTTGATCAAATAAGCCTAAAAAAAGGGCTTATCTCAGGCGGACAGATTTTGGGCGGAGTAAATCCTCTTGCTTTGCCTCTTTCTTTCTGGTAGAATTCCCTGCACACTATTGAGGAAGAGAGTCATCTTTTCAGATCCACGTGTGTTTGACAACAGCTGTTATTCAGCTGATAATGAGATAAGGGGATACGCTGTACCCAAATGGCGGGAAACACAATTGCGCATTAGATGATGCATTCTCAGTATGGGTGAGCCTAGTAGGCTATGTTGATATTTGTTGCTAACTGCATACATTTTTACTAAACAGTATGTTCTAAATAGTATGTAGTAGCCTATGATACACAGAATGCAGTTTTATTAAGGAATAGGCAAGACTAGCATGGACCTGTCACAAAGAAATGCTCCTGAATATATCCACCTCCCTTATTTTTGTATTTCTTTATTCCTTACTTTCTCTTTCTTTCCTTGAAAGCCTTGGTGTTTCTGTTCCCTTGACCTCAGAGGTTTTAAAACAAGATGCCAACAGAAGTCAGCTGCCTGTGAAGGCTTCAGGCCAAGTCCTTCACCAATCTTGTCCTCTTCACTCACCACTCCCTCTTCCTCCCTCTCCTTGGTGTGTAGTCAGACTTCACACCATTCAAGGAATACTGCGAAAGCTATAACTACCCCATCTATCCTCTTTCATCTGCTGTTCTGTTTAGGCAGAAATGAAGAAGAAATGCATTTCACTGTACTTGTGCACGTGACAAATCAGTGGTGTAAAGTACTAAAGTAAAGATACACTGAACACAAATATAAACGCAACATGTAAAGTGTTGGTCCCATGTTTCATGAGCTGAAATAAAAGATCCCAAAAATGTTCGATAAGCACAAAAACCTTATTTCTATCAAATTTTGTGCACACATTTCTTTACATCACTGTTAGTGAGCATTTATCCTTTGCCAAGATAATCCATCCACCTGACAGGTGTGGCATATCAAGAAGCTGATCACTACATAGGTGCACCTTGTGCTGGGGACAATAAAAAGCCAGTCTAAAATGTGCAGTTTTGTCACAACACAATGCCACAGATGTCTCAAGTTTTGAGGGAGTGTGCAATTGGCATGCTGACTACAGGAATGTCCACCAGAGCTGTTACCAGGGAATTGAATGTTAATTTCTTTACCATAAGCCGCCTCCAACATCGTTTTAGAGAATTTGGCAGTAAGTCCAAGCTGGCCTCACAACCGCAGACCACGTGTATGGCGTTGTGTGGGCGAGTGGTATCTGTGACCAACAGATGCATATCTGTATTCCCAGTCATGTGAAATCTATAGATTAGGGCCTATTGAAATTATTTCAATTGACTGATTTCCTAATATGACCTGTATCTCAGTAAAATCTCGTTTGAAATTGTTGCATGTTGCGTTTATATTTTTGTTCAGTATACTTTAAAGTACTATTTAAATCAGTTTTTTTTGTATCTGTACTTCACAATTTATATTTTGGACAACTTTAACTTCACTACATTCCTAAAGAAAATAATGTACTTGTTACTCCATACATTTTACCTGACACTCAAAAGTATTCTTTACATTTTGAATGCTTAGCAGGACAGGAAAATTGTCAAATTCACGCACTTATCAAGAGAACATCCCTGGTCATCCCTACTGCCTCTGATCTGGCAGACTCACTAAACACACATGCTTCGTTTGTAAATGATGTCTGAGTGTTGGAGTGTGCCCCTGGCTATCCGTAAATTTAAAAAACAAGAAAATGGTGCCGTCTGGTTTGCTTAATATAAGGAATTAGAAATTATTTATACTTTTACTTTTGATACTTAAGTATATTTAGAACCAAATCCTATTAGACTTTTACTCAAGTAGTATTTTACTCTGTGACTTTCACACTTACTTAAGTAATTTTCTATTAAGGTATCTTTACTTTTACTCAAGTATGACTATTGGGTACTTTTTCCACCACTGGTGACAATAAAACTTTAAACTTGAGTGTGGTATCCAGGCCTGATGCAGTGTTGACCTGGCTGACAACACCTACAGTCCTCACACAGCTGACATTCTCAAGACCATTCAGTCATATTTGCCTACAGGGGTGAATGAGTGAGTGAGTCATTGAGCAGCATGGAGTATTCGAGAGAAATAACACATGCTGTGCAGGGGTTGTGAGTGGAGCTCTGCAATTCAGAAGCCGGATAGGAGGGAGGGAAAGGGGAGCCAGTCCAGGCGCATGTAGCCAGCGCTTAGAAAAAGCTAATCCCAATCACTGTGCCCCCTCAGATTTGTCCTGTAATTGGTATTTATTGTAAAATATATTTGTTGTTTTTTTGTAGTATTTTTCTATGTAATACTACTAGCCACCTAGCACTTTTATGAAGTTGGATTTAGCTAGCCCAGATAGGTTCCCAATCTCCCAACCTCATAACTTGCTACCAAGAAGCCATTTCAGGATATCAATCAAGTTAGAGTAGCTAGCTTGTCTAACTATCTTAGCTTGCAAGCCTGCTGGTAAGGTTGGTAGACTTTAGAAAATCAAGCAATTACTAAATGTACTGAATAAGACTCACATTTCCTTTCAATCTTTTACCCAGATTTTAGCAGAGATGCAGAGAAGCATATTTAGTTTCTTTAAAAAAATATAACCGGCAGTCATGAAGATTAAGACCACACAAGAGGAGTGCTTAGATATGCAGAAGAATTCCCCAATCATCCTCACGTACTTTGTGCCCCCTCAGATTTTTGGGGTGCTTGACGCCCCTGGTGTGATTCCATATTATTGTAGCCTATACTGTGTAAGCGTATTAACGCCGCTTCAAAATAATTCCCTCTGTGTAAAGGAAAGAATGAATGGGGCCATGTATCGTGAGATTTTGAGTGAAAACCTCCTTTCATCAGCAAGGGCATTGAAGATGAAACGTGGCTGGGTCTTTCAGCATGACAATGATCCCAAACACACCGCCCGGGCAATGAAGGAGTGGCTTCGTAAGAAGCATTTCAAGGTCCTGGAGTGGCCTAGCCAGTCTCCAGATCTCAACCCCATAGAAAATCTTTGGAGGGAGTTGAAAGTCCGTGTTGCCCAGCGACAGCCCCAAAACATCACTGCTCCAGAGGAGATCTGCATGGAGGAATGGGCCAAAATACCAGCAACAGTGTGTGAAAACCTTGTGAAGACTTACAGAAAACGTTTGACCTGTGTCATTGCCAACAAACTGTATATAACAAAGTATTGAGAAACTTTTGTTATTGACCAAATACTTATTTTCCACCATAATTTGCAAATAAATTCATAAAAGATCCCACATTGTGATTTTCTGGATTTTCTTTTCTGATTTTGTCTGTCATAGTTGACGTGTACCTATGATGAAAATTACAGGCCTCTCTCATCTTTTTAAGTGGGAGAACTTGCACAATTGGTGGCTGACTAAATACTTTTTTTCCCCACTGTGTGTGTATATATATATATATATATATAAGAATGTGCACAAAATACATATTCCTGGCTTGAAGTGGTTTGTTTTAGGAATTTGCATGCTTTCTCCTCTTTTTGGTATTCTGTGTGGTTTGCTGTGCTTTTCTTGTATCTTTCTTTCCACATCACTATCTCTACTGCAGGTTCCCGTGGTGTGGGCGTGGATGGTGTGTTAAGAGTGGATTCCAGCTCCCTGGGGATGCAGTGAGGAGACAGTGCAGAGGTGGCACCACAGGTTCAAAAGTGGTGTGGCAAAATTTGTACGTGTCTTTTCTGGGGCCTGACGTTTTTCCTGATCTCATGACCTGTTCAGCTAAAACTCTGGCTCCTATTCGTTGGCTATGACAAATCAAATCACCTTTTATTTGTCACATACACGCGTTTAGCAGATGTTATAGCGGGTGTAGTGAAATGCTTGTGCTTCTAGCTCCGACAGTGCAGTAATATCTAACAATTTCATAACATATACCCAATACACACATAATTAGTTAGGAATGGGATTTAAGAAAATATACATATATGGACAAGCAATAACAGAGCGGCATGGACTAAGATACAGAATAATATTATAGAATAGAATGCAGTATATACATATGAGATGAGTAGTGCAAGATATGTAAACATTATTAAAGTGACTAGTGTTCCATTTCTTAAAGTGGCCAGTGATTTCAATAGGCAGCAGCAGCCTCTAATGTGCTAGTGATGGCTATTTAACAGTCTGATGGCCTTGAGATAGAAGCTGTTTTTCATTCTCTTGGTCCCAGCTTTGATGCACTTATACTGACCTCGCCTTCTGGATGATAGCGGGGTGAACAGGCAGTGGCTCGGGTGGTTGATGTCCTTGATGATCTTTTTGGCCTTCCTATGACATCGGGTGCTGTATGTGTCTTGGAGGGCGGGTAGTTTTCCCCCAGTAATTTGTTCGGCAGACCGCACCACCCTCTGGAGAGCCCTGCGGTTGTGGGCAGTGCAGTTGCCGTACCAGGCAGTGATACAGCCCGACAGGATGCTCTCAATTGTGCATCTGTAAAAGTTTGTGAGGGTTTTAGGTGATAAGCCAAATGTATTCAGCCTCCTGAGGTTGAAGAGGCGCTGTTGCGCCTTCTTCACCACACTGTCTGCGTGGGTGGACCATTTCAGTTTGTCGGTGATGTGTACGCCATAGGAAGCTTGAAGCTTTCCACCTTCTCCACTGCGGTTCCGTCGATGTGGATAGGGGGGTGCACCCTCTGCTGTTTCCTGAAGTCCACGATCATCTCCTTTGTTTTGTTGATGTTGAGTGAGAGGTTATTTTCCTGGCACCACACTCCCAGAGCCCTCACCTCCTCCCTGTAGGCGGTCTCGTCATTGTTGGTAATCAAGCCTACTACTGTTGTGTCGTCTGCAAACTTGATGATTGAGTTGGAGTCATGGGTGAACAGGGGTGAGTACAGAAGGGGGCTGAGCACGCACCCTTGTGGGGTCCCAGTGTTGAGGATCAGCAAAGTGGAGATGTTGTTTCCTATCTTTACCACCTGGGGGCGGCCCGTCAGGAAGTCCAGGACCCAGTTGCACAGGGCAGGGTTCAGACCCAGGTCCTCGAGCTTAATGATGAGCTTGGAGGGTACTATGGGGTTGAATGTTGAGCTATAGTCAATGAACAGCATTCTTACATAGTTATTCCTCTTGTCCAGATGGGATAGGGCAGTGTGCAGTGTGATGGCAATTGCATCGTCTGTGGATCTATTGGGGCGGTAAGCAAATTGAAGTGGGTCTAGGGTGACAGGTAAGGTAGAGGTGATATGATCCTTGACTAGTCTCTCAAAGCACTTCATGATGACAGAGGTAAGTGCTACAGGGCGATAGTCATTTAGTTCAGTTACCTTTGGTTTCTTGGGTACAGGAACAATGGTGGCCATCTTTTTTGAAGCATGTGGAAATAGCAGACTGGGAAAGGGAGAGATTGAATATGTCCATGAACACACCAGCCAGCTGGTCTGTGCATGCTCTGAGGACGCGGGTAGGGATACCGTCTGGGCCGGCAGCCTTGCAGGGGTTAAAATGCTTAAATGTCTTAATCACGTCGGCCATGGAGAAGGAGGCCACAGTCCTTGGTAGTGGGCCTCATCAGTGGCACTGTGTTATCCTCAAAGCGGGCGAAGGTGTTTAGCTTGTCTGGAAGTGAGACGTCGGTGTCGGCGATGTGGCTGGTTTTCTTTTTGTAGTCCATGATTGACTGTAGACCCTGCCACATACGTCTCGTGTCGGAGCCGTTGAATTGCGACTCCACTTTGTCTCTATACTGATGTTTTGCCAGTTTAATTGCCTTGCGGAGTGAGTAGCTACACTGTTTGTATTCTGCCATATTCCCAGTCAACTTGCCATGGTTGAATGCGGTGGTTCGCGCTTTCAGATTTGCGCGAATGCTGCCATCTATCCACGGTTTCTGGTTAGGGTAGGTTTTAATAGTCACAGTGGGCACAACATTACCTATACACTTCCTGATAAACTCAGTCACCGTTTCAGTGTATATGTCTAAATTATTTTCAGAAGCTACCCGGAACATATCCCAGTCCGTGTGATCAAAACATAACTTAACATTGGACAGTTATTTTCTCACTGAACCGACCGGGCCAGTTGGCCCGGACATGATGTAGTTTTTAAACACATTGGGGTCATCCAGGGCCTATAGGTTGGAATGTTTTTTCTCTATATACAGCTTTTAATAGGCTATATTTGGTTATTATGATATGTATTAAAAAGCTGTTTAATATAATTTAGCAATGTAAGTCATAACTCTATTCTTTAGAATTGCATTGTATTAATTGCATTATTTGTTTTTTACTAATGTATGTCATTTTGAGAAGATTTGTTTTCACATCTCAAAATAGGACACTGCCCCTTTAAGACAATTATGTTCCAAATGAGATCACCTGGCTACAGCAGGTTAGCCAAGACAAATGCTAAAGTGTATTTTTGTAGCTTTCTTTTTGCAGACTATCAACAGTAGCCAGCATATTGCTAGTATGTTTACTATTGAAGGTTTACTTTTGTAAATCACTTTAAAATAAATAAGCTCAGAGAGTAGATTGATGGCCACTTATTTTTGCTCAGGACAGCTTGCGTGTGCTGTGTGAATGTAGCTATCAACTTCTGTACTGCTTGAGCGCTCGAGAAGTTGTGACTTGTGGAAGCGTAGTGGTGCTTGAATGAACGGGCAATCATATTGCTCAAATACAAATAGCACGACTTTATTTGCATGTAGTCTTAAATGGTTTTCAATGGTAGACTGCGACAGAGCAGGTAAATGTTGAACTGGAATGCAAAAATGCATTGAGAATTTACTGGCCCGGTCGGTGCTGCTGCTTTAAAAGTACTGGGGAAAATGCTGTCTCACCACACGTTTTCCGGTGGCTCTGAGACAGTGTCTGGTGGTCGGCTAGACAGGAGTATTTTAAATATCTGAAACAAAGTAATTAATTCTCTAACTTTTGTGAACATATTGAACGCTGTAATAAAATTGTATTTTTGCATTTTCTAAACTGTCTCATCTTGTGATCTGTAACTGAACTGTGCAGGGAAAACAATAGGCCATTCTTTAAGGTTGATGTCCTTCCCCTCATTAAACAGAAGGTGGTGTAGTCTACTTGGAACTATAGGGTTGGGTTACCTCATGATTAAGAGGAGCCATCCCAGGTGTAACATGGTGAGTGTTTGCTGTCATAAAACAGCCAGTGTTATATTTACATGAGGACCTCCCTTCATTCTAAAAGGTGGTGTAGTCAGTTATTATAGGCCCGCCCATTCCCACCCCCTTTACAAACATAAACTAAAGATATCATGTTGTAATTGAAACATCTGGCACAAGAAAACTGGTTGACAGGCAAACAGACCAAACAAGTATTTTACAACAGGAAAATTGACCAGTGTGGTCTTGAAACTCCCCTCACTTTCACATAGCATGACATGAAAATGACTAGTGAGGAAATTAACTGGCTAAAACAGTAGCTCTCTTTAAACAGCTACAGGAATCTAACACCTGGAGTATAGAACAGATGTTGTGGTCAGCTTAGTCACACACACGTACACACAAGCACTCACACACATGGCTCGCTTCAGTAGCTGCAGCCCATATGGAGAATGAATGTCTCAACTTTGAGTCACACAGGACAAAACAGAAACAGTCATGCTAATATGTGGTCCTCCCTCGGTTATGAACCAAACCGTCCTGAAACCACTGTTTTCCACAGGGTCAGAGGACATGTAGTTGAGTGAGTGAGAGAGAAAGAAAGAAAGGAAGGCAGGCTATGGAGGACTAAAAGTGCCACAATTAAATAAATAAATACACCATTAAATAATTACTTAAATGTGTCATTAATTAATTCAAATTAGAATTAAATACATAAATGTGTAATTAAATGTATCATTAATTAATTCAAATACCGATTCATTTTATGTAAAATACATATATAATTATTTCACTATTTACATTTACATTTCATGATCCTGCATTGCAGTGATTCATGAATTACTTAAAACTGTCAAACTGACCCATCAAAGTCAGTGGGCGGGGCTAACGCGAATCTAGTCTGATCCATTGCTTTGGTCTGAAGTAGAGTAGGCCAACCTGGATAGAGACAATGGAGGATCTCCGTGAACTTTCCAGGGAGTTGGTTAGAGACATTTTAAACTTAGCAGAGGATGTAGAAGCAGGACCTGCTGACATTATCCGGAATTGATTTGTCTTGGCTTGATGCAGAGGGTAACCAATCAGGCGTTAGGTTCCGCCTACCAACTTTTGATGGGTCAGTTTGACAGTTTTAAGTAATTCAGGAAGCACTCCAACGCAGGACCATGAAATGTAAATGTAAATAGTGAAATTATTATATATGTATTTTACATAAAATGAATCGGTATTTGAATTAATTAATGACACATTTAATAACACATTTATGTATTTAATTATAATTTGAATTAATAAATGACACATTTAAGTAATTATTTAATGGTGTATTTATTTATTTAATTGTGGCACTTTTAGTCCTCCATAGCAGGCAGGCAGGCAGTCAGTCAGTCAGTCAGTCAGTCAGTCAGTCAGTCAGTCAGTCAGTCAGTCGCTCGCTCTCGCTCTCTCTCTCTCATGCCTGGGCTGGCAGAACATCAGCAGTGTCCTCAGAGGGAACAGCAGGTAAAGGTGAGGAGATGAATGGTTGAGTTAAACTCCCTATGAGGGAACTGCCAATACCACCAGTCCCTCCACAAAAAGCCCTGTCTCTCTGTCCAATTCCCTATATGCCTCTGTATTGATGGGTCAGTTAAATAACAATCAGTATAGATATTAGAGCTCATCACTGGGATCTATAAGTTTGAGTGGAGCTGTTTGTCTGGGCTGAGAGGGCAGGGAGAGGGAGATAGCATCAGAGAGAGAGGAGGGGAAGTGAAGAGAGAGAGGAGGGAGGGGTGGGAGAGAGAGCGAGAGCAGAGAGAGAGAGAGAGAGAGAGAGAGAGAGAGAGAGAGAGAGAGAGAGAGAGAGAGAGAGAGAGAGAGAGAGAGAGAGAGAGAGAGAGAGTGAGAGAAGGAAAGGGGGAGATTAGTTATCTTTATCATCTTCCCTGTCCTTATTCTGGGCATGGTGCATTGGAGGAGGGAAAGAAAGGGGGAGAAAATGAGAAAAATAGAAAAGAGAGAGGGGAGGCTGGAGGAGGGAGATAAGGAAGACAATAGGCTTACACTCCAGTCTGAACACCAGTGACTTAAAGGAGTATTAAAATTGCTGTCTCTTTTTTCACATTCTCTTCTCTATGCGTTTATTCAATTTATGTTTTTTAAAAATCATTTCACAATGGGATTAATGTCAATGCTGTCACAGTCCAGGAGTCAGCGCCAATAGCGCAGTACTTAACACATGTAAGGCATCCATATTAGGAACTCCCAGAGTTGTTAGACAAAACAAAACTCCATCAGGTATTTTTCTTTAATCCTTCAACTGAGAACTGACAATCTAGGACACTTTGTCTGACAACTGAGGATGTTTTGTCTGACCTGACAACTGAGGGACTTCTTAATATGAACACCATACACATGAGGACAAAAAAATCGTAGCCCTGTCCGAAAACTACCCTTTCCAACTATTTGCAGACCTGAGGGCAAAATGGAGGGGGTGACTTACTTGTATGTTCTTTCATTGTGTAGTTCTGCCTCAGGGAACCCCAGCATTCCACACACCACTTTGCTGCTGTTGAGGTTCCAGCCCAGGTCACACACCTGTCTCCATCTCCCAGCATGCTTCACTTCCACCACACCCTCAGTGATCAGGGCTCGCTTCTTAGTGTGCATCAGGATGGGCCGCAGACGCACTTCCTGAATACGCACCTTGCTGGAATACTGAGAGAGAAGGGGGAGGGGATTTCTTAAAGCTTCACTGTAGAATAGTTTGATCAAGGACACTTTCAAATTCAATTGACCTACACAATGAATTTCCCAACTGGGACAATAAAGAGAGTGATTGACTATTGATTATTTCATTGATTGGCATTGGCTGTATCGGTGGTTGATCAGCAAATACCAGACATTAGCACGTGCCAAAGTTATAGAGTTGGTGGTGCCCACTGTAACTGCTTACCAGGTTGTATAGATGCTGTTTTAGTCTACAGTACCTACTTTACTACTAGAGGTATCAGGGTTAGAGAGTATAAGGTCTAATGCTACCTACCGGGTTGTAAAGGTGCTGTCTCAGTCTGGGGCTCTCCGGGGTGTGTCCGTTCCCCTGATGGGCCTGTCGGGGGTTACTGCGGCTGGCCAGAATGCTCTGCCACTGGGGCGAGGGGCTGACATCCGGACGCAGGGCGACCGACTGACCATTACGCGAACCTGTGACCTGGTCCAGTCGTCGCTCCGGACTGCAGACCACGCCAAGGTCCTCAGAGTGCTTACAGTCATTGACGCCCCAGCCATTATGTTTACAGTCTTTCACAGTCTTCTCTGTGCCGTCACAACGCACGTTGTCCATCCAGATAGGACCTGGGGACGGGGGAAACTGGGTTATTATCGGATATGGACATCAACTTGTCATTGATGGATGTAGGGAGAGGGCGGGAGCGAGGGATACATGGCTGGGTGGGTGGGTTTGTGGGTGTATGTGTGGATGGGTTTGTAGGTGGGTGGGTGGGTGGGTGGGTGCGTGGATGGATGGATGGATTAATTTAATGATTGATTGACTGAATCATCTATCCATTCCTTCATTCACTGATATATATATATATATATTTTTTTTTTTTAAATAAAAGATGTGCCATATACTGTAATAAGATGCAACTGTGGGACTAGACATCATATGTCTCCTCAGCTTCTGTAGGCCTCCAACACCCTTAGAGTAAACACAGTAAATACCACCAATTAATATCATCAAAATAACCCTGCAGTGACTGAGCTGAGTCCGCCACCATCATAAAGATACAAAGATAACTTATGGGACTTCACTGCACTGCTCAATACAGCCGCTGCCTGGCAGGCTGGCGATATACGGCCTGAGAGGAGCATTTGTTTTACAGTAAAGACAGCCTTGCCCTGCCAGCGACGTGCTACACTTGCCTTGGTTTATGGACATTCTTTATTGCCCCCTTTAAATTCCAATTAAAATGGAAGAGCCAGTGAACCAACAGAGCAGTATCTAGGCTAGGCTGTCTAGCACCACCACCCTATCCTGCAGCCTGGTCTCATAGACTAAACATAATACAGTAAACCCGGGACACTGAAATTAGTAGGATATGTTACTTTGGTATTGTTACATAAGACAGATGGTTACTTAAGGCAAAAACGAAAATAGGGTGGTTGGTCGGAGTGGATTGGTGGGCGTATAACACGAACGTCTAGCAACCCAAAGGCTGCGAGTTCGAATCTCATCACGGACAACTTTAGCATTTTAGCTAATTAGCAACTTTTCAACTACTTATTAGTTTTTAGCTACTTTGCAACTACTTGCATGTTAGCTAACCCTTCCCCTAACTCTAACCTTGACCCTTTTAGCACACCCTTCCCCTAACTTTAACCATTTTAGATAACCCTTACCCTAACTCCTAAACTTAACCCTAAGCCCTAACCCTAAACCCTAGCCTAGCTAACGTTAGCCAGCTAGCTATAGTTAGCCACCTAGCTAGAAATCTAAACATATACGTTTTGCAAATTCGTAACATATAGTACATTCTGCAAATTCAGAACATATACGAAATGGAGTGTCTTGATTTACATGCAGAATAATACGAAATGCTCTGAGACCAGGTTGCAGCCTGGGATAGGTTACTGTTGTTGTGAAATTACTAAATGTGCAGCCAATGCAATATGGTAAATCAGGCCCCCCAGTAAAAGTCAAGTGCAAGGTGTGGAGGGTTTGGAGAAAGTTATTTAAGTTAGAAAGCAGGTGCACTCTTTACAGAAAGATAGGCCTATGCACTGACATTTGACAGATGGAAAATATTGGAAATCAACAGGTGACCATGTTTGTTTAATTTACCTTTCAATTGTAAAGAGTATATTATATGTATTATGTTACAGAAATAACATAATAACATAATACAGATAATATTATGATCGTTGCAAAATCCAACACCTGTTCTGGAACATTTACCATCACCCTCTCCATATTTGGCACTGTGCGCCCACGTCATGCCGGTCTGGAAGCCCAGCTCGCGGCAGACGACATTGGCCAGTTTGATGTCCACTTCGTCATCACACACCGTCCCCCACGTGTTGTTGTGCAGCACCTCTACGCGACCCTCGTTATGTCCCCGGGCATAGTTTCCCGCCAGGCGCACCTTGCCTGCGGGAGCCGGAGCGCGCGCGGTCCTGCTGCGTGGTGATGACGACGACGTTCGGCGGGGTTCCGAATACGCGGGGGAGGAGAGGAAGAGGAGGAGCAAAGAACTCAAGCAGATGAGGAAGATGCGAGGCATCATGTCTGAGTATTGAGAGGCGTGGGGGGGGGGGGGGGGGGGAGAGAGAAAGAGTGTCATCAACATCATTTAGTTTTAAATATTGTAATTGATAACAATTTTATTAGTCGATTGGATTTTATAGTGATCAATAGTATTGTATTCAGAGGTGATTATTTCCAATTAGATATTTAGCTCCATAATGCTGCACTGATAGTAAATTGGGGAAAAAAGAGAGAAAGAGATTGCTATCCTCAAACAGGCCAACACTGACATCATCTGGACATAGTTTAGAGATACAATGAAGAGGACCTGATAGAAACCAGTCTAATATGGGCAGAATATGAATAATCTATTCAATTTCCAACACTAAATTTCCAACATTCTGTTCAACCGCAGAACTATAATTGCATTTCACACAAACTTAGAGGTATAATTAGTCTATAAATATTTCAGTTCTCAAAATCTAACCTCCTATCTGTACAAAATATCACCCTGGGGATACTGAAAAAATTTAACCCTGGACAGACACAGGCAGACCTAGCATTGCACAACACTATAACTTTACTAAATAACTCCACAAATGTTTGAGACATTCACTGTATCCACTGAAACACATGAGTATACACTTAGATTACATTTTACATTGAGTTGCACAGAAGCCGTTATAATAATTTCACTTCCTTAGTGTAATTACATGTAAATACCCCAGAAAGTTATTTGAATCAGAAATTATCAGAAATTGGTGAGTTTGGCACAAAATTCAAAATTTTAATGAAACACCTGTAACATCCAACATCAATGATGCCAGTTTCACAGACCCAGATAAAGCCTACTCCTGGATTCCATTTGATCAGGTGGGTATTTGCATTTACCAGGTATGAATCAATGTGGCTTCATAGGCATAACCTAAAATGATACTTGGACTATGGTTAATCTTCATTTAAAAAGGTTGAGTCACAGACATGGTTGATGTTCATCAAATCACATGTTTTAGTCCTTCACTAACTAATCTAGAATGAAGCAACCACTCACGTTGAACCATCTGAGAAAATCCTTGTATGAGTAGGCAAAAAACATCAGCCAAGAGCCAACATGTAAACTTAACATACATTATCTAGACTAATATACTTCAATTACAATTTGAATTATGAATCAAAACCAAAAGCACTGCAATAAGGTTAATAAAAAGGCTATAAATAAAACCAGCCTAAAATAAGAGTAAAGTGGACTCACCTGTTAGAAAGCTACAGACACAGGGAGAGGAGAGAGTGACTGAGTGAACGAGTGTGCCTACTAGATGAGGTCCCTGGTCAATCCCTCTGCTCCTCCCTCCCTCTCATTCCCTTCCTCCATTCATCACTTTCCTTCCCTCCCACATTTTTCTGTCTCTCACTCCGTGTCCCTCTCTTTCTCGGTCTCTCTTTCTGTGTCTCTCGATCTTTCTCTGTGTCTCTCGATCTCTGTGTCGCTCTCTTTCTCTGTCGCTCTTTTTCTCACTCTCTTTCTGTGTTTCGCTCTCTCTCTGTGTCTCTCTCTTGTACGAATAGAGCTGAAATGTAGTCACATGTAACAAAGAAAGTCTCTTCTCACAAAGCACTATATCTCCTATACACTCACAGGGAGACATGTCCCCCCCTGTCCCCAGTGAAAGTTGTGCCCCTGTGTGTGTGTGTATATATATATATATATATATATATATATATATATATATATATATATATATATATATATATATATATATATATATATATATATATATATATATATATATATATACAGTTGAAGTCGGAAGTTTACATACACTTAGGTTGGAGTCATTAAAACGTGTTTTTCAACCACTTCACAAATTTCTTTTTAACAAACTAAAGTTTTGGCAAGTTGGTTAGGACATCTACTTTGTGCATGACACAAGTAATTTTTCCAACAATTGTTTACAGACAGATTATTTCACTTATAATTCACTGTTTCACAATTCCAGTGGGTCAGAAGTTTACATACACTAAGTTGACTGTGCCTTTAAACAGCTTGGAAAATTCCAGAAAATGATGTCATGTCTTTAGAAGCTTCTGATAGGCTAATTGACATCATTTGAGTCAATTGGAGGTGTACCTGTGGATGTATTTCAAGGCCTACCTTCAAACTCAGTGCCATTTTGCTTGACATCATGGGAAAATCAAAAGAAATCAGCCAAGACCTCAGAAAAAAAATTGTAGACCTCCACAAGTCTGGTTCATCCTTGGGAGCAATTTCCAAACGCCTGAATGTACCACGTTCATCCGTACAAACAATAGTATGCAAGTATAAACACCATGGGACCACGCAGCCGTCATACCACTCAGGAAGGAGACACATTCTGTCTCATAGAGATGAACGTACTTTGGTGTGAAAAGTGCAAATAAATCGCAGAACAACAGTAAAGGACCTTGTGAAGATGTTGGAGGAAACAGGTACAAAAGTATCTATATCCACAGTAAAACGTGTCCTATATCGACATAACCTGAAAGGCCGCTCAGCAAGGAAGAAGCCACTGCTCCAAAACCGCCATAAAAAATCCAGACTACGGTTTGCAACTGCACATGGGGACAAAGATCGTATTTTTTGGAATAATGTCCTCTGGTCTGATGAAACAAAAATAGAACTGTTTGGCCATAATGACCATCCTTATGTTTGGAGGAAAAATAGGGTGGCTTGCAAGCCGAAGAAAACCATCCCAACCGTGAAGCACAGTGGTGGCAGCATCATGCTGTGGGGGTGCTTTGCTGCAGAAGGGACTGGTGCACTTCACAAAATAGATGGCATCATGAGGAAAGAACATTTCTTAAACATCTCAAGACATCAGACAGGAAGTTAAAGCTTGGTCGCAAATGGGTCTTCCAAATGGACAATGACCCCAAGCATACTTCCAAAGTTGTGGCAAAATGGCTTAAGGACAACAAAATCAAGGTATTGGTGTGGCCATCACAAAGCCCTGACCTCAATCCTATAGAACATTTGTGGGCAGAACTGACTCAGTTACACCAGCTCTGTCAGGAGGAATGGGCCAAAATTCACCCTACTTATTGTGGGAAGCTTCATGAGGTAGTCACCTGGAATGCATTTCAATTAACAGGTGTGCCTTCTTAAAAGTTAATTTGTGGAATTTATTTCCTTCTTAAAGGGTTTGAGCCAAATCAGTTGTTGTGACAAGGTAGGGATGGTATACAGAAGATAGCCCTACAGTGGGGAGAACAAGTATTTGATACACTGCCAATTTTGCAGGTTTTCCTACTTACAAAGCATGTAGAGGTCTGTAATTTTTATCATAGGTACACTTCAACTGTGAGAGACGGAATCTAAAACAAAAATCCAGAAAATCACATTGTATGATTTTTAAGTAATTAATTTGCATTTTATTGCATAACATAAGTATTTGATACATCAGAAAAGCAAAACTTAATATTTGGTACAGAAACCTTTGTTTGCAATTACAGAGATCATACGTTTCCTGTAGGTCTTGACCAGGTTTGCACACACTGCAGCAGGGATTTTGGCCCACTCCTCCATACAAACCTTCTCTAGATCCTTCAGGTTTCGGGGCTGTCGCTGGGCAATACGGACTTTCAGCTCCTTCCAAAGATTTTCTATTGGGTTCAGGTCTGGAGACTGGCTAGGCCACTCCAGGACCTTGAGATGCTTCTTACGGAGCCACTCCTTAGTTGCCCTGGCTGTGTGTTTCGGGTCGTTGTCATGCTGGAAGACCCAGCCACGACCCATCTTCAATGCTCTTACTGAGGGAAGGAGGTTGTTGGCCAAGATCTCGCGATACATGGCCCCATCCATCCTCCCCTCAATACGGTGCAGTCGTCCTGTCCCCTTTGCAGAAAAGCATCCCCAAAGAATGATGTTTCCACCTCCATGCTTCACGGTTGGGATGGTGTTCTTGGGGTTGTACTCATCCTTCTTCCTCCAAACACGGCGAGTGGAGTTTAGACCAAAAAGCTCTATTTTTGTCTCATCAGACCACATGACCTTCTCCCATTCCTCCTCTGGATCATCCAGATGGTCATTGGCAAACTTCAGACGGGCCTGGACATGCGCTGGCTTGAGCAGGGGGACCTTGCGTGCGCTGCAGGATTTTAATCCATGACGGCGTAGTGTGTTACTAATGGTTTTCTTTGAGACTGTGGTCTCAGCTCTCTTCAGGTCATTGACCAGGTCCTGCCATGTAGTTCTGGGCTGATCCTTCACCTTCCTCATGATCATTGATGTCCCACGAGGTGAGATCTTGCATGGAGCCCCAGACCGAGGGTGATTGACCGTCATCTTGAACTTTTTCCATTTTCTAATAATTGCGCCAACAGTTGTTGCCTTCTCACCAAGCTGCTTGCCTATTGTCCTGTAGCCCATCCCAGCCTTGTGCAGGTCTACAATTTTATCCCTGATGTCCTTACACAGCTCTCTGGTCTTGGCCATTGTGGAGAGGTTGGAGTCTGTTTGATTGAGTGTGTGGACAGGTGTCTTTTATACAGGTAACGAGTTCAAACAGGTGCAGTTAAAGAAAAACTAACAGGTCTGTGAGAGCCGGAATTCTTACTGGTTGGTAGGTGATCAAATACTTACAGTGGGGAAAAAAAGTATTTAGTCAGCCACCAATTGTGCAAGTTCTCCCACTTAAAAAGATGAGAGAGGCCTGTAATTTTCATCATAGGTACACGTCAACGATGACAGACAAATTGAGATTTTTTTTTCCAGAAAATCACATTGTAGGATTTTTTATGAATTTATTTGCAAATTATGGTGGAAAATAAGTATTTGGTCACCTACAAACAAGCAAGATTTCTGGATCTCACAGACCTGTAACTTCTTCTTTAAGAAGCTCCTCTGTCCTCCACTCGTTACCTGTATTAATGGCACCTGTTTGAACTTGTTATCAGTATAAAAGACACCTGTCCACAACCTCAAACAGTCACACTCCAAACTCCACTATGGCCAAGACCAAAAAGCTGTCAAAGGACACCAGAAACAAAATTGTAGACCTGCACCAGGCTGGGAAGACTGAATCTGCAATAGGTAAGCAGCTTGGTTTGAAGAAATCAACTGTGGGAGCAATTATTAGGAAATGGAAGACATATAAGACCACTGATAATCTCCCTCGATCTGGGGCTCCACGCAAGATCTCACCCTGTGGGGTCAAAATTATCACAAGAACGGTGAGCAAAAATCCCAGAACCACAAGGGGGGACCTAGTGAATGACCTGCAGAGAGCTGGGACCAAAGTAACAAAGCCTACCATCAGTAACACACTACGCCGCCAGGGACTCAAATCCTGCAGTGCCAGACGTGTCCCCCTGCTTAAGCCAGTACATGTCCAGGCCCATCTGAAGTTTGCTAGAGTGCATTTGGATGATCCAGAAGAGGATTGAGAGAATGTCATATGGTCAGATGAAACCAAAATATAACTTTTTGGTAAAAACTCAACTCGTCGTGTTTGGAGGACAAAGAATGCTGAGTTGCATCCAAAGAACCCCATACCTACTGTGAAGCATGGGGGTGGAAACATCATGCTTTGGGGCTGTTTTTCTGCAAAGGGACCAGGACGACTGATCTGGGAAAGAATGAATGGGGCCATGTATCGTGAGATTTTGAGTGAAAACCTCCTTCCATCAGCAAGGGCATTGAAGATGAAACGTGGCTGGGTCTTTCAGCATGACAATGATCCCAAACACACCGCCCGGGCAACGAAGGAATGACTTCGTAAGAAGCATTTCAAGGTCCTGGAGTGGCCTAGCCAGTCTCCAGATCTCAACCCCATAGAAAATCTTTGGAGGGAGTTGAAAGTCCGTGTTGCCCAGCGACAGCCCCAAAACATCACTGCTCTAGAGGAGATCTGCATGGAGGAATGGGCCAAAATACCAGCAACAGTGTGTGAAAACCTTGTGAAGACTTACAGAAAACGTTTGACCTGTGTCATTGCCAACAAAGGGTATATAAGAAACTTGTATGTATTGAGAAACTTTTGTTATTGACCAAATACTTATTTTCCACCATCATTTGCAAATAAATTCATTAAAAATTCTACAATGTGATTTTCTGGATTTTTTTTTCTCATTTTGTTTGTCATAGTTGACGTGTACCTATGATGAAAATTACAGGCCTCTCTCATCTTTTTAAGTGGGATAACTTGCACAATTGGTGGCTGACTAAATACTTTTTTTCCCCACTGTATGTCATGCAATTAAATGCAAATTAATGACTTAAAAATCATACAATGTGATGTGTGGATTCCGTGTCTCACAGTTGAAGTGTACCTATGATAAAAATTACAGACCTCTACATGCTTTGTAAGTAGGAAAACCTGCAAAATCGGCAGCGTATCAAATACTTGTTCTCCCCACTGTATTTGGTAAAATACCAAATCCATATTATGGCAAGAACAGCTCAAATAAGCAAAGAGAAATGACAGTCCATCATTACTTTAAGACGTGAAGGTCAGTCAATACGGAAAATGTCAAGAACTTTGAAAGTTTCTTCAAGTGCAGTCGCAAAAACCATCAAGCGCTATGTTGAAAATGTGTCCTTTGGTCAGGAGTCCACACACACAGTGCCTTGCAAAAGTATTCATCCCCCTTGGCGTTTTTCCTATTTTGTTGTATTACAACATGTAATTTCAATGGATTTTTATGTGGATTTCATGGAATGGACATACACAAAATAGTCAAAATTGGTGAAGTGAAATGGAAAAATAACTTGTTTAAAAAAATTCAAAATAATAAATAACGGAATCGTGGTGCATGCGTATGTATTCACCCCCTTTGCTATGACGCCCCTAAATAAGATCTGGTGCAACCAATTACCTTCAGAAGTCACATAATTAGTTAAATAATGTCCACCTGTGTGCAATCTAAGTGTCACATGATCTCAGTGTATATATACACCTGTTCTGAAAGGCCCCAGTGCCTGCAACACCACTGAGCAAGGTGCAACACCAAGCAAGCAGCTCCATGAAGACCAAGGAGCTCTCAAAACAGGTCAGGGACAAAGTTGTGGAGAAGTACAGATCAGGGTTGGGTTATAAAAAAATATCTGAAACTTTGAACATCCCACGGAGCATCATTAAATCCATTATAATTTTTTTAAAAGAATATGGCACCACAAAAAACCTGCCAAGAGAGGGCCGCCCACCAAAACTCACAGACCAGGCAAGGAGGGCATTAATCAGAGAGGCAACAAAGAGACCAAAGATAACCCTGAAGGAGCTGCAAAGCTCCACAGCGGAGATTGGAGTATCTGTCCATAGGACCACTTTAAGCCGTACACGCCACAGAGCTGGGCTTTACGGAAGAGTGGCCAGAAAAAAGCCATTGGTTAAAGAAAAACATATGCAAACACGTTTGGTGTTCGCCAAAAGGCATGTGGGAGATTCCCCAAACATATTGAAGAAGGTACTCTGGTCAGATGAGACTAAAATTTAGCTTTTTGGCCATCAAGGAAAATGTCTGGCGCAAACCCAACACCTCTCATCACCCTGAGAACACCATCCATGTTTTTCCATCGGCAGGGAGTGGGAAACTGGTCAGAATTGAAGGAATGATGGATGGCGCTAAATACAGGGACATTCTTGAGGGAAACCTGTTTCGGTCTTCCAGAGATTTGAGACTGGGATGGAGGTTCACCCTCCAGCAGGACAATGACCCTAAGCATACTGCTAAAGCAACACTCGAGTGGTTAAAGGGGAAACATTTAAATGTCTTGGAATGGCCTAGTCAAAGCCCAGACATCAATCCAATTGAGAATCTGTGGTATGAATTAAAGATTGCTGTACACCAGCAGAACCCATCCAACTTGAAGGAGCTGTTGCAGTTTTGCCTTGAAGAATGGGCAAAAATCCCAGTGGCTAGATGTGGCAAGCTTATAGAGACATACCCCAAGAGACTTGCAGCTGTAATTGCTGCAAAAAGGTGACTCTACCAAGTATTGACTTTGAGGGGGTGAATAGTTATGCACGCTCAAGTTCTGTTTTTTTTGTCTTATTTGTTTGTTACACAAAAAAACATATTTTGCATCTACAAAGTGGTAGGCATGTTGTGTAAATCAAATGATACAACCCCCCCCTAAATTCATTTTAATTCCAGGTTGTAAGGCAACAAAATAGGAAAAATGCCAAGGGGGGGGGGGTGAATACTTTCGCAAGCCGCTGTACAGTACCAGTCAAGTTTGGACACATCTCCTCATTCAAGGGTTTGTCTTTATTTATATTACATATGGAATCATGTAGTAACCAAAAAAGTGTTAAACAAATCAAAATATATTTAGATTTGAGATTCTTCAAAGTAGCCACCCTTTGCCTTGATGACAGCTTCGCACACTCTAAGCAACCAGCTTCACCTGGAATGCTTTTCCAACAGTCTTGAAGGAGTTCCCACACTTGTTGGCTGCTTTTCCATCATTCTGCGGTCCAACTCATCCCAAACCATCTCAATTGGTTTGAGGTCGGGTGATTATGGAGGCCAGGTCATCTGATGCAGCATTCCATCACTCTCCTTCTTGGTAAAATAGCCCTTACACAGCCTGGAGGTGTTTGGTCATTGTCCTGTTGAAAAACAAATTATAGTCGCACTAACAGCAAACCAGATGGGATGGCGTATCGCTGCATAATGCTGTGGTAGCCATGCTGGTTAAGTGTGCCTTGAATTCTAAATAAATCACTGACAGTGTCACCAGCAAAGCACTCCCACAACATAACACCTCCTCCTCCATGCTTCATGGTGGGAACCACACATGCGGAGATCATCCGTTCACCTACACCGCGTCTCACAAAGACACGCAGTTGGAACCAAAAATCTCAAATTTGGACTCATCAGACCAAAGGACAGATTTCCACCGGTCTAATGTCCATTGCTCGTGTTTCTTGGCCCAAGCAAGTCTCTTCTTCTTATTGGTGTCCTTTAGTAGTGTTTTCTTTGCAGCAATTCGACCATGAAGGCCTTATTCAAGCAGTCTCCTCTGAACAGTTGATGTTGAGATGTGTCTGTTACTTGAACTCTGTGAAGCATTTAGTTGGGCTACAATCTGAGGTGCAGTTAACTCTAATGAACTTATCCTCTGCAGCAGAGGTAACTCTGCGTCTTCCTTTCCTGTGGCGGTCCTCATGAGAGTCAGTTTCATCATAGCGCTTGATGGTTTTTGCGACTGCACTTCATTCAAAGTTCTTGAAATGTTCCGTATTGACTGTCTTAAAGTAGTGATGGACTGTCATTTCTCTTTGCTTATTTGAGCAGTTTTTGCCATAATATGGACTTGGTATTTTACCAAAAAGGGCTATCTTCTGTATACCACCCCTACCTTGTCACAACACAACTGATTGGCTCAAACGAATTAAGAAGGAAAGAAATTCCCCAAGTTAACTTGTTAATTGAAATGCATTCCAGGTGACTACCTCATGAAGCTGGTTTAGAGAATGCCAATAGTGTGCAAAGCTGCCATCAAGGCAAAGGGTGGCTACTTTGAAGAATCTCAAATATAACATATATTTTGATTTGTTTAACACTTTTTTGGCTACTACATGATTCCATATGTGTTATTTCATAGTTTTGATGTCTTCACTATTATTCTATAATGTAGAACATAGTAAATATAAAGAAAAACCCTGGAATGAGTAGGTGTGTCCAAACTTTTGACTGGTACTGTATATCTATATATCCATTGTTCTTAACTAAGCTTAGTTGGGGATAGAAGATCCCTGTAGCTCAGTTGGTAGAGCATGGCGCTTGCAACGCCAGGGTTGTGGGTTTGTTTCCCACAGTATTAAAATGTATGCACTCACTAACTGTAAGTCGCTCTGGATAAGAGCATCTGCTAAATGACTAAAATGTAGATAATGGGCTTCATTGCCAAAATCCCGAACTATCCCTTTAATGTAAAAAACATGTCAATTCAAACTTTCCAACACAGAAACATGAAATACTGGGGTAACATATTTCACATGAAAGACAAATATGTGTCTGTCCTTTGAACTAATGAATCAATGAATCATTAGCAGTCAAAAACACCTAACACATTGTGATCTCTACTGCGCCATTGGCTGGTCGTCATGGACCTTGCGTAGGCTTAAATACTAGTATACACTGATTTATAGGCCATATTGGGTAAAATGTCACTTTATCTCTGTTCTTTTTTAATCAGGTCAGTAAATAAATATCAATTACGGTCCCTTTCTCATTTGTTTTTAACAGTACCAAGAATTAGAACTAGTCATGGTAGAACTACATTTTACATTTACATTTTAGTCATTTAGCAGACGCTCTTATCCAGAGCGACTTACAGTAAGTGAGTGCATACATTTTCCTACTGGCCCCCCGTGGGAATCAAACCCACAACCCTGGCGTTGCAAGCGCCATGCTCTACCAACTGAGCTACACGGGACTAGTTTTAGTTACTCAGCTCTGTGCTCCTGGAATTCTCTCCTGAACACACATTTTTTTTGATGTTCTAGTCACGTTGGTGGAGTTTAAACACTTGGTCTATGTAAATATCATAGAAGTATGTAATTTTCTTTATGACAGCTGTTTTTTTAATTATGACATTAGTGTTTCTTTACGTAATATATAATTGTTGTACTGTATGTGTGTCTATAGTTTTGTTCAATGTTGTGTTAGTGGGTGTAAGTTGTTTTGTCTGAAACTTTGTTGCCCCTGCTGCTTTTGGACCAGGTCTCTATTGAAAAATAGATTTTATCTCAATGAGAAAAACCTGTATAAATAAAGGTAAACATTAAAAGAATAACAAATATATAATTTTTCACTTCTCTGCTAGTTGCCATTACACAACCTCGGTCGGACGTTTTACACAACGAGTCATTGAGGAGGCCAGTGCTGTGTAAACGCTACCAACAGATAGCTGTGTAGTGTGTGTGTGTGTGTGTGTGTTAAATGCTACCAACAGGAAGTTGCTATGTCAGGAATAGCTCCAAAATGTAAAGTTCCAAGTATTCTAAAGAAGTTGCGTAAACCACAGGGTAGATATTTTCTTGTTGAGCCCAACCGTAAATCAGCGTTTTAAAATAGGCCCAGCCTCCTTGTCTCTCTCTCCCCCAGTGTAAGGGCGGTAGTCAGAGATGGGAGTGTTGGTGGGATGGTATAGCCCCATTGTGGTACGTGTGATACACGAGAGGTGGATTTGTGAGGTAACTTGCCCTCACTTCACTTTGGGACTACCTGAGTGAGTACTTAACTTACTGATAAATCAGGAACCATTTGACCTCAGATACAGGATTTTGATAGACTTGTTTCTTTTATACATTGTAATAGGCCTATATCTACTGTATCTAAAACTATTCATGTCTTTTCTAAAGGAGCCATCTCCATGGGATTGTCTTTTAGTCAATCATCATTGTAGTGTGTGTTTATGTGTTTTTATACGTTAGGGATTCTTCTATTCTTCCCCCATGAATGATATGTTTTCTACTACTAATTTGTAAATGAGCTTTCTTCCTTATATGGCATACAGTATCTATGTATGGCTTATTCTGGGTTCAGTTCAGTGCTCAGTAGATTAGGGACATGTTCATTAGGGCATGCAACAGAAAATGTTTTAAAACGTTTTGCAATGGAAAATAAAATGTTTTGTTTCTTACTGGACAAGTCCCCACACAGTCCCTGGCTGTTTCAGTAAATGTTCATTGATTTGGTGCCTAATAAACACAGCCGAAGTCTCTGGGTTCCCTCCTCCAGGTGTCCAGGTTCGTTTGTCTGCTTGTTGTTGGGAAGCTGTTGGGGGGTGGGGGGGTGGAATTAGCCACCTGGAATATTTCTCCCCCGGGTGCTTTGTTGATAAAGGATATTTCAGTGTAAACGCAAACCTCAGTGTCTCCATTTTGAGAAGGACAGGGTGTATTCATAGACTTATTCATAGACAGAGTAGACCTGGCGCCGATGAAGATGGCGGCCTAACGACTAGCTCTTAGGAAACTTTGCGGTATTTTGTTTTTTTATGTATTATTTTTCACATTATTAGCTCAGAAAGTGTTTTGTTTCATTACATACAGCCGGTAAAAACTATTGGATATCAGAGCAGCGGTAACTCACCAGCATTACGACCAGGAATACGACTTTCCCGAAGCAGATCCTTTGTTTGCTCTCCCCAGGGCAATTGAACTGATTCCAGCAGCTGACCCAAAACATCGCCGGCAGAGGAGAGGCACTCAGAGCGGCATGCTGGTTCGACTTAGGGAGGTGCGCACACCACCACCGCTTCCAATAATATTACTCGCTAATGTTCAGTCTATGGATAACAAGGTCGACGAGCTCAGGACAAGGATTTCTTTCCAGAGTGACATCAAGGCCTGTAACATATTTTGTTTCACGGAAACATGGCTCTCTGGGGATATTCTGTCGAAATCGGTCCAGCCAGATGGGTTCTTAGTTCATCGTGCAGACATAAATAAATATCTCTCCGGGAAGCAGAAGGGCGGAGGTATGTGTTTCATGATTAACGAATCATGGTGTAATTGTAGTAACATACAGGAACTCAAGTCCTTTTTTTATTTTTTTTCACCCGACCTAGTATACCTCACAATCAAATGCCGACCGTATTATCTCCCAAGAGAATTTTCTTCGGTTATAGTCACGGCCGTGTATATCCCCCCTCAAGCCGATACCATGACAGCCCTCAAAGTACTTCATTGGACTTTATGCAAACTGGAAACCACATATCCTGAGGCTGCATTTATTGTAGCCAGGAATTTTAACAAAGCAAATTTGAGGACTAGGCTGCCGAAGTTCTATCAACATATCGACTGTTGTTCTCGGGCTGCTAAAATCCTCGACCATTGCTATTCGAACTTCCGGGGTGGCTACAAGGCCCTCCCCCGCTCTCCTTTCGGCAAATCTGACCACGACTCCATTTTGCTCCTCCCTTCCTATAGGCAGAAACTCAAACAGGAAGTACCCATGCTCAGGACTATTCAACGCTGGTCTGACCAATCGGAATCCACGCTTCAAGATTGTTTTGATCACGCGGACTGGGATATGTTCCGGGTAGCGTGCGAAAATAATTTACATGAATACACTGAAACGGTGACTGAGTTTATCAGGAAGTGTATAGGAGATGTTGTGCCCACTGACTATTAAAACCTACCCTAACCAGAAACCGTGGATAGATGGCAGCATTCACGCAAAATTGAAAGCGCGAACCATCGCATTTAACCATGGAAAGGTGACTGGGAATATGGCAGAATACAAACAGTGTAGCTACTCACTCTGCAAGGCAATTAAACTGGCAAAACATCAGTATAGAGACAAAGTGGAGTTCAACGGCTCAGACACGAGATGTATGTGGCAGGGTCTACAGACAATCATGGACTACAAAAGGAAAACTAGCTACGTCGCCGACACAGACGTCTCGCTTCCAGACAAGCTAAACACCTTCTTCGCCCGCTTTGAGGATAACACAGTGCCACCGATGCGGCCCACTACCAAGGACTGTGGGCTCTCCTTCTCCGTAGCCACCGTGAGTAAGACATTTAAGCATGTTAACCCCCGCAAGGCTGTCGGCCCAGACGGCATACCCTAGCCACGTCCCCAGAGCATGCGCAGACCAGCTTAATGGTGTGTTTACGGACATATTCAATCTCTCCCTATCCCAGTCTGTTGTCCCCACATGCTTCAAGATGGCCACCATTGCTTTCTTGGGTACAGGAACAAAGGTAACTGAACTAAATGACTATGTTCCCGTAGCGCTCACCTCTGTCATCATGAAGTGCTTTGAGAGACTAGTCAAGGATCATATCACCTCTACCTTACCTGTCACCCTAGACCCACTTCAATTTGCTTACCGCCCCAATAGATCCACAGACAATGCAATCGCCATCACACTGCCCTATCCCATCTCGACAAGAGGAATACCTATGTATGAATGCTGTTCATTGACTGTAGCTCAGCATTCAACACCATAGTACCCTCCAAGCTCATCATTAAGCTTGAGGACCTGGGTCTGAACCCCGCCCTGTGCAACTGGGTCCTGGACTTCCTGACGGGCCGCCCCCAGGTGGTGAAGGTAGGAAACAACATGGGGCCCCACAAGGTGCTCAGCCCCCTCCTGTACTCCCTGTTCACCGATGACTGCGTGGCCAAGCACGCCTCCAACTCAATCATCAAGTTCAGATGACACAACAGTAGTAGGTTTGATTACCAACAATGACGAGACAGCCTACAGGGAGGAGGTGAGGGCTCTGGGAGTGTGGTGCCAGGAAAATAACCTCTCACTCAATGTCAACAAAACAAAGGAGATGATCGTGGACTTCAGGAAACAGCAGAGGGTGCACCCCCCTATCCACATCGACGGGACCGCAGTGGAGAAGGTGGAAAGCTTCAAGTTCCTTGGCGTACACATCACTAACAAACTGAAATGGTCCACCCATGCAGACAGTATGGTGAAGAAGGCGCAACAGAGCCTCTTCAACCTCAGGAGGCTGAAGAAATTTGGCTTGGCACCTAAAACCCTCACAAACTTTTACAGACGCACAATTGAGAGCATCCTGTCGGGCTGTATCACTGCCTGGTACGGCAACTGCACCACCCGCAACCGCAGGGCTCTCCAGTGGGTGGTGTGGTCTGCCGAACGCATTACCGGGGGCAAACTACCTGCCCTCCAGGACACCTACAGCACCCGATGTCACAGGAAGGCAAAAAAGATAATCATGGACATCAATCACCCGAGCCACTGCCTGTTCACCCCGCTATCATGCAGAAGATGAGGTCAGTACAGGTGCATCAAAGCTGGGACCGAGAGATTGAAAAACAGCTTCTATCTCAAGGCCATCAGACTGTTAAATAGACATCGCTAGCACACTAGAGGCTGCTGCTGCCTATTGAAATCACTGGCCACTTTAAGAAATCGAACACTAGTCACTTTAATACTGTTTACATTACACAGTATTTGATCCCCTGCTGATTTTGTATGTTTGCCCACTGACAAAGACATGATCAGTCTATAATTTTAATGGTAGGTTTATTTGAACAGACAGAATAACAACAAAAAAATCCAGAAAAACGCATGTCAAAAATGTTATAAATTGATTTGCATTTTAATGAGAGAAATAAGTATTTGACCCCTCTGCAAAACATGACTTAGTACTTGGTGGCAAAACCCTTGATGGCAGTCACAGAGGTCAGACGTTTCTTATAGTTGGCCACCAGGTTTGCACATATCTCAGGAGGGATTCTGTTCCACTCCTCTTTGCAGATCTTCTACAAGTCATTAAGGTTTCGAGGCTGACGTTTGGCAACTCGAACCTTCAGCTCCCTCCACAGATTTTCTATGGGATTAAGGTCTGGAGACTGGCTAGGCCACTCCAGGACCTTAATGTGCTTCTTCTTGAGCCACTCCTTTGTTGCCTTGGCCGTGTGTTTTAGGTCATTGTCATGCTGGAATACCCATCCACGACCCATTTTCAATGCCCTGGCTGAGGGAAGGAGGTTCTCACCCAAGATTTGACGGTACATGGCCCCGTCCATCGTCCCTTTGATGCGGTGAAGTTGTCCTGTCGCCTCATCAGAAAAACACGCCCAAAGCATAATGTTTCCACCTCCATATTTGACGGTGGGGATGGTGTTCTTGGGGTCATAGGCAGCATTCCTCCTCCTCCAAACACGGCGAGTTGAGTTGATGCCAAAGAGCTCAATTTTGGTCTCATCTGACCACAACACTTTCACCCAGTTCTCCTCTGAATCATTCAGATGTTCATTGGCAAACTTCAAACGGCCCTGTATATGTGCTTTCTTGAGCAGGGGGACCTTGCGGGAGCTGCAGGATTTCAGTCCTTCACTGCGTAGTGTGTTACCAATTGTTTTCTTGGTGACTATGGTCCCAGCTGCCTTGAGATCATTGACAAGATCCTCCCGTGTAGTTCTGGGCTGATTCCTCACTGTTCTCATGATCATTGCAACTCCACGAGGTGAGATCTTGCATGGAGCACCAGGCCGAGGGAGATTGACAGGTCTTTTGTGTTTCTTCCATTTGCGAATAATCGCACCAACTGTTGTCACCTTCTCACCAAGCTGCTTGACGATGGTCTTGTTGCCCATTCCAGCCTTGTGTAGGTCTACAATCTTGTCCCTGACATCCTTGGAGAGCTCTTTGGTCTTGGCCATGGTGGAGAGTTTGGAATCTTATTGATTGATTGCTTCTGTGGACAGGTGTCTTTTATACAGGTAACAAGATGAGATTAGGAGCACTCCCTTTAAGAGTGTGTTCCTAATCTCAGCTCGTTACCTGTATAAAAGACACCTGGGAGCAAGAAATCTTAATTATTTCCCTCATTAAAACGAAAATCAATTTATAACATTTTTTACATGCTTTTTTCTGGATGTTTTTGTTGTTATTCTGTCGCTCACTGTTCAAATAAACCTACCATTAAAATTATAGACTGATCATTTCTTTGTCAGTGGGCAAACGTACAAAATCAGCAGGGGATCAAATACTTTCCCTCACTGTATATACTGTTTTCTAGAATATTCTACTGTATCTTAGTCCATGCCGCTCTGTCATTGCTTGTCCATATATGTATATATTCTTAAATTCCATTCCTTACTTAGATTTGTGTGTATTGGGTATGTGTTGTGAAATTGTTAGATATTACTGCAGTGTCGGAGCTAGAAGCACAAGCATTTCGCTACACCCACAATAACATCTGCTAAACACGTGTATGTGACACATTCAATTTGATTTGATTTGACTTCTTATTCTTATGTCACGAGAGAGGACTGGTGCAGGAGGACAGAACCATCTGTGATTACCATAAATTCACAGATAAACTCAGATCGCATGGCTCTGCAGATTTCTAACTTATTATGAAAACAGCTATGTTTTCATATACTGTAAATCTATTTTTTTATGCAGCTTTGTGTGTTTGTGACCAATATGAAACCTGCTAGTGGTTAGTATATGCATGCAGGATGGATGGATGGATGGTGTGTGTATCACAGATGAAAGCTCATGTTGGTTAGTAAGTGTGTGGTGGAGGATAGATACATTAGGGAGAATGTAACTACTAACCAGGGGGAGAAGGATTGATGTAGATTACTGTACTATTGGATGCATGGGAAAAATCAACTACATGCTCTAATTATATAAAGATGTTTAAACTAAGGGGCAAGACCTGGTTCATGCCGACTACGGTAGAGTGTGTGTGTGTGTGTGTGTGTGAATCCAGAACCAGCAATCTAGTTGTTTGTGTGCTAGCCAGGCAGGCCGGGACAGGGTGTGTATGACTGGGTGCTAGAATGGAGGTGTAGGCTCGGTTCTAATTTGTGCTCTCTGTCACCTCCGGCCACATGACAAATGGATCAAGGACAATGCCCAAAGAACAGTCAGCCCTTCCCCACTGAGGGGCCAAACTGTATCTTTCTCTCTCTACAGTATCCAGGGGACACCTTCAGATGTTATAAATGAAATGTTATAAATGAAATGGTCTGTTCCCTCTCACTTATCCTGCATCCTGTCCATTGGAGAACGATTGTATATTTTCTAATTTCCAAGGCTTCTAGCCTAGTAAGCATCTCTTTGTTCATGCTTTGTAATGTAAGTTAACCTTTGAATCTATATGCCTAGAATTAATGTTTTAACGTCAGCATTGCCTTGTAACATAAGCGTTATGCCTTGTATGTGAATCCATTCATTTTGCAAAGTTATTAAATAATACTTGCTTTGAAATTCGCTTCTCATGACCATTCCTTGATCTTAGCCAGCTAAACACATAATACTTGATTGCACATGGTTTTACTATAATGTTAAATGGAGTCAGATAGACATTTTAATTGGCTAGTCTTATTATTAACTCTGCCTAGAAGGTCAGCATCCCGGAGTCGCCACTGTTGACGTTGAGACTGGTGTTTTGTGGGTACTATTTAATGAAGCTACCAGTTGAGGACCTGTGAGGCACCTGTTTCTCTAATGTATTTGTCCTCTTGCTCAGTTGTGCAGCGGGGCCTCCCACTCCTCTTTCTATTCTGGTTAGAGCCAGTTTGCGCAGTTCTGTGAAGGGAGTAGTACACAGCGTTGTACGAGAGCTTCAGTTTCTTGGCAATTTCTCGCATGGAATAGCCTTCATTTCTCAGAACAAGAATAGACTGACGAGTTTCAGAAGAAAGTTATTTGTTTCTGGCCATTTTGAGCCTGTTATCGAACCCACAATTGCTGATGCTTCAGATACTCAACTAGTCTCAAGAAGGCCAGTTCTATTGCTTCTTTAAAATCAGCACAACAGTTTTCAGCTGTGCTAACATAATTGCAAAAGGGTTTTCTAATGATCAATTAGCCTTTTAAAATGATAAACTTGGATTAGCAAACACAACGTGCCATTGGAACACAGGACTGATGGTTGCTGATAATGGGCCTCTGTACGCCTACGTAGATATTCCATTAAAAATCAGCAGTTTACAGCTACAACAGCCATTTACAACATTAACAATGTCTACACTGTATTTCTGAACTATTTGATGTTATTTTAATGGACAAAAAAAATACTTTTATTTCAAAAACAAGATAATTTCTAAGTGACCGCAAACTTTTGAACGGTAGTGTATATATTTTCACACACACACACACACACACACACACACAGTGCCTTGCAAAAGTATTCATCCCCCTTGGCATTTTTCCTATTTTGTTGCATTACAACCTGTAATTTAAATTGGATTTTATTTGGATTTCATGTAATGGACATACACAAAATAGTCCAAATTGGTGAAGTGAAAATAAAATGGTGCGTGCATGCAAATGTATTCACTCCCTTTGCTATGAAGCCCCAAAATAAGATCTGGTGCAACCAATTACCTTCAGAAGTCACATAATTAGTTAAATAAAGTCCACATATGTGCAATCTAAGTGTCACATGATCTCAGCATATATACACCTGTTCTGAAAGGCCCCAGAGTCTGCAATACCACCGAGCAAGGGGCACCACCAAGCAAGCAGCACCATGAAGACCAAGGAGCTCTCAAAACAGGTCAGGGTCAAAGTTGTGGAGAAGTACAGATCAGGGTTGGGTTATAAAAAAAATATCTGAAACTTTGAACATCCCACGGAGGACCATTAAATCCATTATTAAAAAATGAAAAGAATATGGCACCACAACAAACCTGGCAAGAGAGGGCCGCCCACCAAAACTCACGGACCAGGCAAGAAGGTCATTAATCAGAGAGGCAACAAATAGACCAAAGATAACCCTGAAGGAGCTGCAAAGCTCCACAGCGGAGATTGGAGTATCTGTCCATAGGACCACTTTAAGCCGTACACTCCACAGAGCTGGGCTTTACGGAAGAGTGGCCAGAAAAAAAGAAAAAAAGAAAAAAAAAATCCATTGGTTTAAGAAAAAAATAAGCAAACACATTTGGTGTTCGCCAAAAGGCATGTGGGAGACTCCCCAAACATATGGAAGAAGGTACTCTGGTCAGATGAGCCTAAAATTGAGCTTTTTGTCCATCAAGGAAAACGCTATGTCTGGAGCAAACCCAACACCTGTCATCACCCCGAGAACACCATCCCCACAGTTCAGCATGGTGGTGGCAGCATCATGCTGTGGGGATGTTGTTCCATCGGCAGGGACTGGGAAACTGGTCAGAATTGAAGGAATGATGGATGGCGCTAAATACAGGGAAATTCTTGAGGGAAGCCTGTTTCAGTCTTCCAGAGATTTGAGACTGGGACGGAGGTTCACCTTTCAGCAGGACAATGACCCTAAGCATCCTGCTAAAGCAACACTTGAGTGGTTTAAGGGGAAACATTTTATTGTATTGGAATGGCCTAGCCAAAGCCCAGACCTCAAGCCAATTGAGAATCTGTGGTATGAATTAAAGATTGCTGTACACCAGCGGAACCCATCCAACTTGAAGGAGCTGGAGCAGTTTTGCCTTGAAGAATGGGCAAAAATCCCAGTGGCTAGATGTGCCGAGCTTATAGAGACGTACCCCAAGAGACTTGGGATCTCTAGTGGCACAGCTAGCACTGCGATGCAGTGCCTTAGACCACTGCGCCACTCAGGAGACAAAATGCATTCCAGGTGACTACCTCATGAAGCTGGTTTAGAGAATGCCAAGAGTGTGCAAAGCTGCCAGCACGGCAAAGGGTGGCTACTTTGAAGAATCTCAAATATAAAATATATTTTGATTTGTTTAACACTTTTTTGGCTACTACATGATTCCATATGTGTTATTTCAAAGTTTTGATGTCTTCACTATTATTTTACAATGAAAAAAATTGTAAATACAAAGAAAAACCCTGGAATGAGTAGGTGTGTCCAAACCTTTGACTGGTACTGTATATCTATGTATCCATTGATTCTTAAAGTATATAACTTATAAAAAGCTTAGTTGGGAGAAGTAGATCCCTGTAGCTCAGTTGGTCGAGCATGGCGCTTGCAACGCCAGGGTTGTGGGTTTGTTTCCCATGGGGGGCCAGTATGAAAATGTATGCACTCACTAACTGTAAGTCGCTCTGGATAAGAGCGTCTGCTAAATGACTAAAATGTATATAATGGGCTTCATTGCCAAAATCCCGAACTATCACTTTAATGTCAAAAACATGTCAATTCAAACTTTCCAACACAGAAACATGAAATACTGGGGTAACATATTTCACATGAAAGACAAATCTGTGTCTGTCCTTTGAACTAATTAATCAATGAATCATTATCAAATCAAAAACACCTAACACATTGTGATCTCTACAGCGCCGTTAGCTGGTCGTCATGGACCTTGCGTAGGCTTAAATACTGACATACACTGATTTATAGGCCATATAGGGTAAAATGCCACTTTCTCTGTAATTTTTTAATCAGGTCAGTAAATAAATATAAATTACGGTCCCTTTCTCATTTGCTTTTAACAGTACCAAGAATTAGAACTAGTCATGGTAGAACTAGTTTTAGTTACTCAGCTCTGTGCTCCTGGAATTCTTTCCAGAACATTAAAAAAATGTGATGATCTAGTCATGTTGGTGGAGTTTAAACACTTGGTCGATGTAAATATCATAGAAGTTTGTAATTTTCTTTATGACAGCTGTTTTTTTATTATGACTTTTGTGTTTCTTTATGTAATATGTAATTGTTGTGCTGTATGTGTGTCTATAGTTTTGTTCAATGTTTTGTTAGTGGGTGTAAGTTGTTTTGTCTGAAACTTTGTTGCCCCTGCTGCTGTTGGACCAGGTATCTCCTGAAAAAGAGATTTGATCTCAATGAGAAAAACCTGTATAAATAAAGGTAAACATTAAAAAATATATATTTTTGCCATTTAAATAATTGAATATGAGGGTAATGTCCTGTACATTCAAGATTGATTATGTGTCCTGAATGCATGAACAAATTAATTTATGATTGAATGAACGAATGAATGAATGAACAAACACATGAACAAATGAATGAATAAACCTAATCATGAAATTATTCACATTTAAAGTGTCACATGATTCTCTTCTCTGCTGGTTGCCATTACACAACCTCGGTCGGACGTTTTACACAACGAGTCATTGAGGAGGCCAGTGTTGTGTAAACGCTACCAACAGATAGCTGTGTAGTGTGTGTGTGTGTGTGTGTGTTAAATGCTACCAACAGGAAGTTGCTATGTCAGGAATAGCTCCAAAATGTAAAGTTCCAAGTATTCTAAAGAAGTTGCGTAAACCACAGGGTAGATATTTTCTTGTTGAGCCCAACCGTAAATCAGCGTTTTAAAATAGGCCCAGCCTCCTTGTCTCTCTCCCCCAGTGTAAGGGCGGTAGTCAGAGATGGGAGTGTTGGTGGGATGGTATAGCCCCATTGTGGTACGTGTGATACACGAGAGGTGGATTTGTGAGGTAACTTGCCCTCACTTCACTTTGGGACTACCTGAGTGAGTACTTAACTTACTGATAAATCAGGAACCATTTGACCTCAGATACAGGGTTTTGATAGACTTGTTTCTTTTATACATTGTAGTAGGCCTATATATACACTGTATCTAAAACTATTTATGTATTTTCTAAAGGAGCCATCTCCATGGGATTGTCTTTTAGTCAATCATCATTGTAGTGATGTGTTTTTATACGTTAGGGATTCTTCTATTCTTCCCCCATGAATGATGTTTTCTACTACTAATTTGTAAATGCGCTTTCTTCCTTATATGGCATACAGTATCTATGTATGGCTTATTCTGGGTTCAGTTCAGTGCTCAGTTGATTAGGGTCATGTTAATTAGGGCATGCAACAGAAAATGTTTTAAAACGTTTTGCAATGGAAAATAAAATGTTTTGTTTCTTACTGGACAAATCCAATAAGTCCCCACACAGTCCTTGGCTGTTTCAGTAAAATGTTCCTCGATTTGGTGCCTAATAAACACAGCCCAAGTCTCTGGGTTCCCTCCTCCAGGTGTCCAGGTTCGTTTGTCTGCTTGTTGTTGGGAAGCTGTTGGGGGGTGGGGGTGTGGGGCAAATAGCGACAGAATTAGCCACCTGGAATATTCCTCCCCCGGGTGCTTTGTTGATAAAGGATATTTCAGTGTAAACGCAAACCTCAGTGTCTCCATTTTGAGAAGGACAGGGTGTATTCATAGACTTCATATTCTCATGTCACGAGAGAGGAGGGGAGCAGGGGGACAGAACCATCCGTGATTACCATAAATTCACAGATAAACTCAGATGGCATGGCTCTGCAGATTTCTAACTTATTATGAAAACAGCTATGTTTTCATATACTGTAAATCTACTTTTTATGCAGTTTTGTGTGTTTGTGTATGTGACCAAGATGAAAGCTGCCCGTGGTTAGTATACGCGTGAAGGATGGATGGATGGTGTGTGTGTCACAGATGAAAGCTCATATTGGTTAATAAGTGTGTGGTGGAGGATAGATACTGTAGGGAGAATGTAACTACTAACCAGGGGGAGAAGGATTGATGTAGATTACTGTACTATTGGATGCATGGGAAAAATCAACTACATGCTCTAATTATAAAGATATTTAAACTAAGGGGCAAGACCTGGTTCATGCCGACTACGGTAGAGTGTGTGTGCGTGTCTGAATACAGAACCAGCAATCTAGTTGTTTGTGTGCTAGCCAGGCAGGCCGGGACAGGGTGTGTATGGCTGGGTGCTAGAATGGAGGTGTAGGCTCGGCCCTAATTTATGTGCTCTCTGTCACCTCCGGCCACATGGCAAATGGATCAAGGACAATGCCCAAAGACCAGTCAGCCCTTCCCCACTGAGGGGCCAAACTGTATCTTTCTCTCTCTACAGTATCCAGGGGACACCTTCAGATGTTATAAATGAAATGGTCTGTTCCCTCTCACTTATCCTGTATCCTGTCCATTGGAGAACGATTGTATATTTTCTAATTTCCAAGGCTTCTAGCCTAGTAAGCATCTCTTTGTTCATGCTTTGTATTGTAAGTTAACCTTTTAATCTATATGCCTAGAATTATGCTTTGTTAACGTCAGCATTGCTTTATGCCTTGTATGTGAATCCATTCATTTTGCAAAGTTATTAAATAATACTTGCTTTGATATTCGCTTCTCATGACCATTCCTTGATCTTAGCCAGCTAAACACATAATACTTGATTGCACATGGTTTTACTATAATGTTAAATGGAGTCAGATAACATTTTTAATTACAGGTCATATGTAGATATATACATACACATATACACACACACACACACACATACACACACACACACACACACAGTGCCTTGCAAAAGTATTCATCCCCCTTGGCGTTTTTCTAATTTGTTGCATTACAACCTGTAATTTAAATGTATTTTTATTTGGATTTCATGTAATGGACATACACAAAATAGTCCAAATTGGTGAAGTGAAAAAAAAAAAACGTTTCAGAAAATTCTAAAAAATAAATAATGGAAAAATGGTGCGTGCATTTATTCACCCCCTTTGCTATGAAGCCCCTAAATAAGAGCTGGTGCAACCAATTACCTTCAGAAGTCACATAATTTGTTAAATAAAGTCCACCTGTGTGCAATCTAAGTGTCACATGATCTGTCACATGATCTCAGTATATATATATATACACACCTGTTCTGAAAGGCCCCAGAGTGCAGCACCACCAAGCAAGCTGCACTATGAAGACCAAGGAGCTCTCCAAACAGGTCAGGGACAAAGTTGTGGAGAAGTACAGATCAGGGTTGGGTTATAAAAAATTGAAAGAATATGGCACCACAACAAACCTGCCAAGAGAGGGCCCTCACCAAAACTCATGGACCAGGCAAGAAGGGCATTAATCAGAGAGGCAACAAAGAGACCAAAGATAACCCTGAAGGAGCTGCAAATCTCCACAGCGGATATTGGAGTATCTGTCTATAGGACGACTTTAAGCCGTACACTCCACAGAGCTGGGCTTTACGGAAGAGTGGACAGAAAAAAGCCATTGGTTAAAGAAAAAAATAAACAAACACGTTTGGTGTTTGCCAAAAGGCATGTGGGAGACTCCCCAAACATATGGAAGAAGGTACTCTGGTCAGATGAGACTAAAATTGAGATTTTTTCCCCGAGAACACCATCCATCGGCAGGGACTGGGAAACTGGTCAGAATTGAAGGAATGATGGATGGCGCTAAATACAGGGAAATTCTTGAGGGAAACCCGTTTCATTCTTCCAGAGATTTGAGACTTGGACGGAGGTTCAACTTCCAGCAGGACAATGACCCTAAGTATACTGCTAAAGCAACACTTGAGTGGTTTAAGGGGAAACATTTAAATGTCTTGGAATGGCCTAGTCAAAGCCCAGACCTCAATCCAATTGAGAATCTATGGTATGACTTAAAGATTGCTGTACAGCAGTGGAACCCATCCAACTGAGCAAAAATCCCAGTGGCTAGGTGTCCCAAGCTTATAGAGACATACCCCAAGAGACTTGCAGTCTCAAAAATATTTTGCATCTTCAAAGTGGTAGGCATGTTGTGTAAATCAAATGATACAAAACCCCCCAAAATCAATTTTAATTCCAGGTTGTAACGCAACAAAGTACGGAAAATGCCAAGGGGGATGAATACTTTTTCAAGCCGCTGTATTTATACACACAGTGCCTTCGGTAAGTACACTGCTCAAAAAAATAAAGGGAACACTAAAACAACACAATGTAACTCCAAGTCAATCACACTTCTGTGAAATCAAACTGTCCACTTAGGAAGCAACACTGATTGACAATAAATTGTACATGCTGTTGTGCAAATGGAATAGACAACAGATTAAAATTATAGGCAATTAGCAAGACACCCCCAATAAAGGACTGGTTTTGCAGGTGGTGACCACAGACCACTTCTCAGTTCCTATGCTTCCTGGCTGATGTTTTGGTCACTTTTGAATTCTGGCGGAGCTTTCACTCTAGTGGTAGCACTACAACCCACACAAGTGGCTCAGGTAGTACAGCTCATCCAGGATGGCACATCAATGCGAGCTGTGGCAAGAAGGTTTGCTGTGTCTGTCAGCGTAGTGTCCAGAGCATGGAGGCGCTACCAGGAGACAGGCCAGTACATCAGGAGACGTGGAGGAGGCCGTAGGAGGGCAACAACCCAGCAGCAGGACTGCTATCTCCGCCTTTGTACAAAGAGGAGCAGGAGGAGCACTGCCAGAGCCCTGCAAAATGACCTCCAGCAGGCCACAAATGTGCATGTGTCTGCTCAAATGGTCAGAAACAGACTCCATGAGGGTGGTATGAGGGCCCGACGTCCACGGGTGGGGGTTGGCTTACAGCCCAACACCATGCAGGACGTTTGGCATTTGCCAGAGAACACCAAGATTGGCAAATTCGCCACTGGCGCCCTGTGCTCTTCACAGATGAAAGCAGGTTCACACTGAGCACATGTGACAGACGTGACAGAGTCTGGAGACGCCGTGGAGAACATTCTGCTGCCTGCAACATCCTCCAGCATGACCGGATTGGCGGTGGGTCAGTCATGGTGTGGGGTGGCATTTCTTTGGGGGGCCGCACAGCCCTCCATGTGCTCGCCAGAGGTAGCCTGACTGCCATTAGGTATCGAGATGAGATCCTCAGACCCCTTGTGAGACCATATGCTGGTGCGGTTGGCCCTGGGTTCCTCCTAATGCAAGACAATGCTAGACCTCATGTGGCTGGAGTGTGTCAGCAGTTCCTGCAAGAGGAAGGCATTGTTGCTATGGACTGGCCCGCCCGTTCCCCAGACCTGAATCCAATTGAGCACATCTGGGACATCATGTCTCGCTCCATCCACCAACGCCACGTTGCACCACAGACTGTCCAGGAGTTGGCGGATGCTTTAGTCCAGGTCTGGGAGGAGATCCCTCAGGAGACCATCCGCCACCTCATCAGGAGCATGCCCAGGCGTTGTAGGGAGGTCATACAGGCACGTGGAGGCCACACACACTACTGAGCCTCATTTTGACTTGTTTTAAGGCCATTACATCAAAGTTGGATCAGCCTGTAGTGTGGTTTTCCACTTTAATTTTTAGGGTGACTCCAAATCCAGACCTCCATGGGTTGATACATTTGATTTCCATTGATAATTTTTGTGTGATTTTGTTGTCAGCACATTCAACTATGTAAAGAAAAAAGTATTTAATAAGATTATTTCATTCATTCAGATCTAGGATGTGTTATTTTAGTGTTCCCTTTATTTTTTTGAGCAGTGTATTCAGACCCATTAGTTTTTTATTTTTAATACATTCGCAAACATTTCTAAAAACCTGTTTTCGCTTTGTCATTATCTGGTATTGTGTGTAAAAAAAAATAATAATTTAAATCCATTTTAGAATAAGGCTGTAACGTAACAAAAAGTGGAACAAGTCAAGGGGTCTGAATACTTTCCGAAGGGACTGTATATACATACACTGAACAAAAACAAACGCAACATGCAACCATTTCAAAGATTTTACTGAGTTACAGTTCAAGTAAGGAAATCAGTCAATTGAAATAAATTCATTAGGCCCTAGTCGCAGAGTACGACCCTACCTTACACAGAAAGCGGCACAGGTCCTAATCCAGGCACTTGTCATCTCCCGTCTGGATTACTGCAACTCGCTGTTGGCTGGGCTCCCTGCCTGTGCCATTAAACCCCTACAACTTATCCAGAACGCCGCAGCCCGTCTAGTGTTCGACCTTCCCAAGTTCTCTCATGTCACCCCGCTCCTCCGCACACTCCACTGGCTTCCATCTACTACAAGACCATGGTGCTTGCCTACGGAGCTGTGAGGGGAACGGCACCTCCTTACCTTCAGGCTCTGATCAGACCCTACACCCAAAACGAGGGCACTACGTTCATCCACCTCTGGCCTGCTAGCTCCCCTACCTCTACAGAAGCACAGTTCCCGCTCAGCCCAGTCAAAGCTATTTGCTGCTCTGGCACCCCAATGGTGGAACAAGCTCCCCCACGACGCCAGGACAGCGGAGTCACTGACCACCTTCCGGAGACACTTGAAACCCTACCTCTTTAAGGAATACCTGGAATAGTATAAAGCAATCTTTCTACACCCCCCCCCCACCCCCACCCCCACATAAAAAAAGAAAAAAAGTGGTTGTCCCACTTGCTATCATAAGTTGAATGCACCAATTTGTAAGTCGCTCTGGATAAGAGCGTCTGCTAAATGATGTAAATGTAATTGTAGTCTATGGATTTCACATGACTGGGAATACAGATATGCATCTGTTGGTCAGAGATACCTTTAAAAAGTATGGGCGTGGATCAGAAAACCAGTCAGTATCTGGTGTGACCACCATTTGCCTAATGCAGCACGAAACATCTTCGCATAGAGTTGATCATGCTATTGATTGTGGCTGTGCGAAGTTGCTGGATATTGATGGAAACTGGAACACGCTGTCATACACATCGATCCAGAGCATCCCAAACATGCTCAATGGGTGACATGTCTGTTGAGTATGTAGGCCATGGAAGAACTGGGACATTTTCAGCTTCCAGGAATTGTGTACAGATGCTTGCGACATGGGGCCGTGCATTATCATACTGAAACATGAGGTGATGGAGGCGGATGAATGGCACGACAATGGGCCTTAGGATCTCGTCACATATCTCTGTGCATTCAAATTGCCATCAATAAAATGCAATTGTGTTCATTGTCCGTAGCTTATGCCTGCCCATACCATAACCCCACCGCCAACATGGGGCACCTATATACATATAGGTAGGGGTAAGGTGACTAGGCAACAGGGTAGATAGACTGAGCTGTAGCAGCAGCGTATGTGGAGCAGCAGATGTATATGGTGAGTGTGAAAGTTTGTGTGTTTGAGTGAGTGAGCGTGTGTGTGTGTGGTCGCAGTATGCATGTGTGCACATGTGTGTGTATGGGCGTGTGTGTTGGGGTCAGTATAAGTATGTGTGAGTGTGTGTGTGGGTAGAGTCCAGTGTGTGTGTGAAGAGTCAGTGCAAGAGAGTTAGTTCAAAAAAGGGTAGTCCGGGTAGCCATTTGAATAGCTATTTAGAAACCTTGTTTAGTAGTCTTATGGCTACGGGGTAGAAGCTGTTTATGGTCCTGTTGGTTGCAGACTTGGTGCACTGGTAGCACTAGCCATGCAGTAGCAGAGAGAACAGTCGATCGCTTGGGTGGCTGGAGTCAGATTCTTTGGGGGGCCTTCCTCTGACACCGCCTGGTATAGAGGTCCTGGATGGCAGGGAGCTCGGCGTGGTGTCCTGGGCCGTGCTCACCACCCTCTGTAGCGACTTGCGGTCGGGTGCCTTGCAGTTGCCGTACCAAGTGGTAATGCAGCCAGTCAAGGTGTTCTGAGGGCCCATGCCAAATCTTTTCAGCCTCCGGTGGCAGGGCATAAATAGATGCTCACACACACACACTACACTGGCAGGGGTTAAATACATGCTCTAACAATAAACAAGTGTCTTTCCAAATGACACATAACTCACACCTCCTTCCCAGAGCTTTAGTAAGGGTTTTGTAACACTCACACTGTATGGAGGGTCAGACACTTGCTTTAAACATCTTTAGAAATAGGGCGTGTAGTTGAATTTTCCCACGCCTCCAATAGTACAGTAATCTACATCAATCCTTCTCCCCCTGTTTAGAATGGTTACACATCCGCCCTACTGCATCTATCCTCCACCACACATACTAACCACTATGAGATTATATCTGTGACACACACACCATCCATCCATCCTCCACGCATATACTAACCACTGTCAGCTTTCATCTCGCTCACATACACAAACATGTGACTGATACACACGTCAGCTTCATTGTGTGTGATGATGGGGCACCATACGCCCCATCTGATTAGCAGCAGCTTTGATCAAGCTCTGCAATTACTGCTGGCACAAGTGTTACATGAGCAACTTAAACCAAAATCTCAATGCCTATTCTGGAACTTAAAATATACAATCCATCTACAAACGCCACTCTCCTTTCTATTTGAGTTAAGTTTAGTATTAATAGATGCTATTGCGCCCCCTGGTGTTAGGCAACCTAAACTACACTCTGCACACGTCACTGAGCCCATAAACTGTACTTCTAACCCACTATCAGTCATCCGTGTGTGTTTTACCATGCGCTGCAGTTTAAGATATCGTTGACGGCCTCCTCAGTTTCGATTCAGCTTCAGAACCTGTTCCAATTGTTTCTCCACCTCACTGTACCTCTATACACACACGTTCAGAGGTCTGCCTAACCATATTTTATAAAAATTGATAAATAACCACTAAAGTGCAGAATATTACATTTACGTCATTTAGCAGACGCTCTTATCCAGAGCGACTTACAAATTGGTGCATTCACCTTATAGCCAGTGGGATAACCACTTTACAATGTTTATTTATTTATTTATTTATTTTTTTGGGGGGGGGGTAGAAGGATAACTTTATCCTATCCCAGGTATTCCTTAAAGAGGTGGGGTTTCAAATATCTCCGGAAGGTGGTGAGTGACTCCCGCTGTCCTGGCGTCGTGAGGGAGTTTGTTCCACCATTGGGGTGCCAGAGCAGCGAACAGTTTTGACTGGGCTGAGCGGGAACTGTGCTTCCGCAGAGGTAGGGGAGCCAGCAGGCCAGAGGTGGATGAACGCAATGCCCTCGTTTGGGTGTAGGGTCTGATCAGAGCCTGGAGGTAAGGAGGTGCCGTTCTGCGTAGCAATGATAGGAGAGACCATGTGAGGATATGACAGAGCCAAGTGACTTGGTGTATAGAGAGAATAGGAGAGGGCCTAGAACTGAGCCCTGGGGGACACCTGTGGTGAGAGCACGTGGTGCGGAGACAGCTTCTCGCCACGCCACTTGGTAGGAGCGACCGGTCAGGTAGGACGCAATCCAAGAGTGAGCCGCGCCGGAGATGCCCAGCTCGGAGAGGGTGGAGAGGAGGATCTGATGGTTCACAGTATCAAAGGCAGCAGACAGGTCTAGAAGGACAAGAGCAGAGGAGAGTGAGTTAGCTTTAGCAGTGCGGAGAGCCTCCGTGACACAGAGAAGAGCAGTCTCAGTTGAATGACCAGTCTTGAAACCTGACTGGTTTGGATCAAGAAGGTCATTCTGAGAGAGATAGCAAGAGAGTTGGCTAAAGACGGCACCCTCAATAGTTTTGGAGAGAAAAGAAAGAAGGGATACTGGTCTGTAGTTGTTGACATCAGAGGGATCGAGTGTTGGTTTTTTGAGAAGGGGTGCAACTCTCGCTCTCTTGAAGACGGAAGGGACATAGCCAGCGGTCAAGGATGAGTTGATCAGCGAGGTGAGGTAAGGGAGAAGGTCACCGGAGATGGTCTGGAGAAGAGAGGAGGGGATAGGGTCAAGCGGGCAGGTTGTTGGGCGGCCGGCCGTCACAAGTCGCAAGATTTTATCTGGAGAGAGAAGGGAGAAAGAAGTCAAAGCATAGGGTAGGGCAGTGTGAGCAGGACCAGCAGTGTCATTTGACTTAACAAACAAGGATCGGATGTCGTCAACCTTCTTTTCAAAATGGTTGACGAAGTCATCCACAGAGAGGGAGGAGGATTCAGCAGGGAGGAGAAGGTGGCAAAGAGCTTCCTAGGGTTAGAGGCAGATGCTTGGAATTTAGAGTGGTAGAAAGTGGCCTTAGCAGCAGAAACAGATGAAGAAAATGTAGAAAGGAGGGAGTGAAAAGATGCCAGGTCCGCAGGGAGTCTAGTTTTCCTCCATTTCCGCTCGGCTGCCCGGAGCCCTGTTCTGTGAGCTCGCAATGAGTCATCAAGCCACGGGCTGGAGGGGAGGACCGAGCCGGCCTGGAGGATAGGGGACATAGAGAGTCAAAGGATGCAGAAAGGGAGGAGAGGAGGGTTGAGGAGGCAGAATCAGGAGATTGGAGGGAGAAGGATTGAGCAGAGGGAAGAGATGATAGGATGGAAGAGGAGAGAGTAGCGGGAGAGAGAGAGCGAAGATTGCGACGGCGCATTACCATCTGAGTACATTTACATTTTAGTCATTTAGCAGACGCTCTTATCCAGAGCGACTTACAGTTAGTGAATACATATTTTTTTATACTGGCCCCCCGTGGGAATCAAACCCACAACCCTGGCGTTGCAAACGCCATGCTCTATCAACTGAGCTACATCCCTGCCGGCCATTCCCTCCCCTACCCTGGACGACACTGGGCCAATTGTGCGCCGCCCATGAGTCTCCCGGTCGCGGCCGGCGGCGACAGAGCCTGGATTCGAACCAGGATCTCTAGTGGCACAGTTAGCACTGCGATGCAGTGCCTTAGACCACTGCGCCACTCAGGAGTGGGGGCAGAGTGAGTAGTGTTGGAGGAGAGCAAGAGAGAAAAGGATACAAAGTAGTGGTCGGAGACATGGAGGGGAGTTGCAGTGAGATTAGTAGAAGAACAGCATCTAGTAAAGATGAGGTCAAGCGTATTGCCTGCCTTGTGAGTAGGGGGGGACGGTGAGAGGGTGAGGTCAAAAGAGGAGAGGAGTGGAAAGAAGGAGGCAGAGAGAAATTAGTCAAAGGTAGACGTAGGGAGGTTGAAGTCCCCCAGAACTGTGAGGGGTGAGCCATCCTCAGGAAAGGAACTTATCAAGGCGTCAAGCTCAGTGATGAACTCTCCAAGGGAACCTGGAGGGCGATAAATGACAAGGATGTTAAGCTTAAAATGGGCTAGTGACTGTGACAGCATGGAATTCAAATGAGGAGATAGACAAATGGGTCAGAGGAAAAATAGAGAATGTCCACTTGGGAGAGATGAGGATTCCTGTGCCACCACCCCGCTGACCAGATGCTCTCGGGGTATGCGAGAACACATGGTCAGACGGGGAGAGAGCAGTAGGAGTAGCAGTGTTTTCAGTGGTAATCCATGTTTCCGTCAGCGCCAAGAAGTCGAGGGACTGGAGGGTAGTATAGGCTGAGATTAATTCTGCCTTGTTGGCAGCAGAACGTCAGTTCCAGAGGCTGCCTGAGACCTGGAACTCCACGTGGGTGGTGCGTGCAGGGACCACCAGGTTAGAGAGGCAGCAGCCACGCGGTGTGAGGCGTTTGTATAGCCTGTGCGGAGAGGAGAGAACAGGGATAGACAGAGGCATAGTTGACAGGCTACAGAAAATGGCTACAATAATGCAAAGGAGATCGGAATGAAATGAACTAAACATCTGGGAAAGGAGAGAGGACAGTTGTGCCATGAACACAGTGAATAGAATAGGGCGTGTGCGTGATGACACCACTGGTTAACATACACCATAACGGCAGGAAGAAAACAGAACAAAATACATTGTTACCGCTCTTGCTGCTGGTGACTCAGATCCACCTCTACGCAGACAACACCATTTTGTATACATAAGGCCCTTCATTGGACATTGTGTTAACAAACCTCCAAATGCGCTTCAATGCCATACAACACTCCTTCTGTGGCCTCCAACTGCTCTTAAACGCTAGTAAAACCAAATGCATGCTCTTCAATCGAACGCTGCTTGCACCCGCCCGCCCGACTAGAATCACTACTCTCGGCAGGTCTGACTTAGAATGTGTGGACAACTACAAATACCTAGGTGTCTGGTTAGACCGTAAACTCTCCTTCCAGACTCACATTAAGCATCCCCAATCCAAAGTTATATCTAGAATCGGCTTCCTGTTTCGCAACAAAGCCTCCTTCACACATGCTGCTAAACATGCCCTCGTAAAACTGACTATCCTACCGATCCTTGACTTCGGCGATGTCATTTACAAAATAGCTTCCAACACTCAACTCAGCAAATTGGATGTAGTCTATCACAGTGCCATCCGTTTTGTCACCAAAGCCCCATATACTACCCACCATTGTGACCTGTACGCTCTCGTTGGCTGGCCCTTACTACATATTCGTTGCCAAACCCACTGGCTCCAGGTCATCTATAAATCACTTCTAGGCAAATCCCCGCCTTATCTTAGGTCATTGGTCACCATAGCAACACCCACCCGTAGTCTGCGCTCCAGCAGGTATATCTCACTGGTCATCCCCAAAGCCCACACCTCCTTTGGCCGCCATTCCTTCCAGTTCTCTGCTGCAAATGACTGGAACGAACTACAAAAATCTCTGAAGCTGGAGACACTTATCTCCCTCATTAACTTTAAGCATCAGTTGTCAGAGCAGCTTACCGATCACTGTACCTGTACACAGCCCATCTGTAATTAGCCCACCCAACTACCTCATCCCCATATTGTTATTTACATTGTTATTTATTTTGCACCCCAGTATCTCTATTTGCACATCATCTTCTGCACATCTACCACTCCAGTGTTAATACTAAATTGTAATTATTTTGCACTATGGCCTATTTATTGCCTTACCTCCATAACTTACTACATTTGCACACACTGTATATAGATTTTATATTTTCTATTGTGTTATTGACTGTACGTTTTTGATTATTCCATATGATTATTCCATATTTGATTATTCTGTACTCCTGAGTGGCGCAGTGGTCTAAGGCACTGCATCAAAGTGCTAACTGTGCCACTAGAGATCCTGGTTCGAATCCAGGCTCTGTCGCAGCCGGCCGCGACCGGGAGACTCATGGGCGGCGCACAATTGGCCCAGCGTCGTCCAGGGTAGGGGAGGGAATGGCCGGCAGGGATGTAGCTCAGTTGATAGAGCATGGCGTTTGCAACGCCAGGGTTGTGGGTTCGCTTCCCACGGGGGGCCAGTATAAAAAAATATGTATTCATTAACTGTAAGTCGCTCTGGATAAGAGCGTCTGCTAAATGACGTAAATGTAATGTAACTCTGTGTTGTTGTTGTTTTTAAATCGCACTGCTTTGCTTTATCTTGGCCACTGGCTTACCTGGTTAAATAAAGGTAAAAAAATAATTAATAAAAAAACATTGGGAGGCTGAAATGATTCAAATAAATGTATTACTTACAAAGGACACTTCGCAGTGCAGAATACTTTAACACATAAATATTTGGTAGATTTAGCATGAACATAGATTACAGTGCTTGAGTTAAACATTTTGGTGCGTATATCAATTTTAGGGCGTATATCATTAAAAACACTTTCTCCTGAAATAGGGACTCGAGAAAAACAGAAATGGACTCCTTTACTAAAACCACACGTGCCAACTAAAAAAAAAAAGTGGGCCTCACACAGAAATACTTAATTGTTACTTTCTATCAAATTTATAAAACATGCATTGGCCCAAATGAGTGAATACTGTGCACTTGGGGTCATTCAACTAAGAAAATACACTTCTGATAGTCGTTTAAAGGTAATATTCTAGTTGTTTCTCGTGATATTTTCCCAATATGAAGTTCTGATTTCTTTGACCAATCTCTACGAGGCTGGAAATAACGCAACCACAGAAAAGCAGAACCTCCCCACCACTTACAATAATCATTCTATAGACAGTTACTGAACAGATAAAGTTCTAGCGTCTGGCAAGTCATCAATTGAATTTGAATCATAAAAAAAAAAAAAACAACACCAGTGTCAAAGGGAGAACGCATCACTGACAGGTGAAAAACGGTGGTCTTGCACGTATAGCAGACACATGCATATAAATTCGTAAATAAATAGCAGGCACTCAATTTGAGATAGAGTAGTAGTGTTGACTTTTTAAACAAAGAATTCTAATTTCTAGTGGCAGCTACAGCATCACCCACCACTTGAGGCTTGTTGTGAGCAGTTACCATATCCAGACTAAGGCAAGTCCTAGACTAAAAAGCGTGCTCAATGGAAACTTGCCATTAAAAGTGCTTTTAGTTAAGGACTACGCTTAATCTGGGTGAGGTAAACTGGCACATCGTGTTGCAAAGCGTAAGTGACAGAATAAAGAAACACCTTAAATGTGTGGCCAATGCAGACAGCCTTTGGTTTGCTTGAAGCATTCTTTGGTTCAGACTAAATACTGGCATGTAAATTACATGGGGAGCTGAAAATGACAGCATAACGTTGTAGGGACAGGGGATAGTGTGAGAAGAGACCAAGTGGACTTTACTGCAATGTGGTAGACCCCTTTCTGAAAACGCTCCTCCAATAACCACCATTAGTCAAATCAGACAGATGTAAACAAAAGATGCAGCTAGTTTAGTTTTACGTAGCTTTAGCTAGCCACTTTATACTATTTTTAAGACACTTGATTAAGCCTACATACAATGGATTCGGAAAGTATTCAGACCCCTTAACTCTTTCCAAATGTTGTTATGTTACAGCCTTATTCTAAAATTAAATTGTTTCCCCCCCCCCCCCTCAATCTACACACAATACCCCATAATGACAAGGCAATAACAGGTTTAGATTTTTTTGCAAAAGTATTCAAAATAAAAAACGGAAATATTTTAATTTACATAAGTATTCAGACCCTTTACTCAGTACTTTGTTTAGTACTTGCGATTACAGCCTTGAGTCTTCTTGGGTATGACGCTACAAGCCTGGAACACCTGTATTTGGGGAGTTTCTCCCATTGTTCTCTGCAGATCCTCTCAAGCTGTCAGGTTGGATGGGGAGCGTCACTGCACAGCTATTTTCAGGTCTCTCCAGAGATGTTAGATCGGGTTTTTCTTCCCAATTTCGATCTTGTCTAATCGCTGCAACTCCCCAACGGGCTCGGGAGGCGAAGGTCGAGTCATGCGTCCTCCAAAACATGACCCGCCAAACCGCGCTTCTTAACACCCGCCCGCTTAACCCGGAAGCCAGCCGCACCAATGTGTCGGAGGAAACACAATTCAACTGACAACAGAAGTAAGCCTACAGGCGCCTGGCCCGCCACAAGGAGTCGCTAGAGCGCGATGAGCCAAGTAATGCCCCCCCGGCCAAACCCTGCCCTAACCTGGACGACACTGAGCCAGTTGTGCGCTGCCCAATGGAACTCCCGATCACAGCCGGTTGTGATACAGCCTGGGACCAAACCCAGGTCTGTAGTGATGCAGTGCCTTAGACCGCTGCGTCACTCGGGAGGCCCAGTCTGTGCCTTTTCAAATCATGTCCAATCAATTGAATTTACCACAGGTGGACTCCAATCAAGTTGTAGAAACATCTCAAGGATGATCAACGGCAACAGGATGCACCTTAGCTCAATTTCAAGTCTCCATAGCAAAGGGTCTGAATACTAATGTAAATAAGGTATGTTTTTTATTTGTTATAAATGTTCAAAAAATGTTTTACCTGTTTTCAATTTCTCATTATGCGATATTGTGTGTAGATTGATGAGGGGAAAAAACTACGTAATCCATTTTAGAATAAGGCTGTAACGTAACAAAATGTGGAAAAAGTCAAGGGCTCTGAATACCTTTAAAATGCACTGTAAATTCAGTGATTCTGTCCCTTCATAGGACACAAAGAGGGTGAGGGGTCTCTAGAGAATAGAGGGTAGATGGAAACCGCAAGAAAAATATATTTGGTTCATTCTAGAAACAAGAGGCTTATTTCCCAGATGTTTTAAAAACTAGCAAACTAAACAACTAAAATTACTGAAACCTTGACAAACACATAGAAAAGTCGGTGTCAATTCTCAGTGCCATAATCACCCAACAGATTATGTGTGCATTTAAGCGGTTGGCCATCGGGTACAGTGGTAAAATGAAAGATAATAGAAACATGCATTAATACACTGAAGAACAAGTTAGGTTCTCTGTTAAGTTGGTGGTACTGCTCTCTGCCCCACTCTCTCTTTTAAATTATATCTATATCTATCTATATAACTAGGGGCGAAAGCACATTGCAATGGCCCACATAGCTAAGGCCAATGGCACAGAGACCATAGCCCAGTGTAGGGTATTAGGTATCAGGGTATGCCAAGGAACATTTTAGAAAATGTTTGGCAACGGAAAATTTGTTTATGTTTGTCTGTTTTCTTCCATTTGGTGCCTAAGGAACATTATCCTATTATTAGGCAGGTGACTTAGCACCAAAGCAGAGTGGAAGGGAGGCACCATTTTCTTAGGGAGGAACTGAAACGTCAGGGTGAATCTGCTGCATGCTGGATGGATGCTGGGTATCCTTTGATGTGGAGGGCCTGGTCTGTTCTGGTCTGGTGGTATTGGCACAGGAAGAGAGAGATGTGGTTGGGAAATGAGAGAAGGAGGACGAGGACAGCACAGTTTCCCAGGCCACAAACTCCAGACAGTAGTGGCTGTAGCTTAGCATAGCATAGCCTTTCCTAGCCAGCGCTGAAGGGACCGAGACTGCAGCTTGCCCTTACTAGAGAAACCGCGCCCATTTTCCCTTTCCCAGGATCAAGCCTCAAATCAGACAAAGGATAGAACAGAGATGTCATAGAAAATTGTTTCAGTTGGTTACCTTCACCAAAGCAGAGAAAGGAGCCCTCCTAGAGAATCTTGACAATCTATGTCATCATCCTTCCTCTAAGCCTTGAACTAGACAGGCCATGGCTGGCTAGGTTAACGGATGCTGGCTGATGCTAGCTGTAAGGCTAACTGCAAGGCTAGTAAGTTTTTAAGGCTTCAAGCTTTTGAGGTTGGTTCCCATAATGAGCCTAAAGGCCCAGCTGTGGTCAAGTGGGACTGCTGTCAATTGGTCCATTATTACAGTCATAATGTGCTCTTAGATTAATGATGGTGTTCACTCATTAATTATGGTGTCCACCATTTTATTAGTCTTAACATTGTCCTCCATAACAACAACAGTCCTACTGCTGTCCTTGGGGGGAGAACACGGCCCAATTTAATAGTTCATCAGCTCAGTCAGTGTCCGTAATGGGGTTCCAGTTTCTATATAAGCCCAGAGGTGGGGAGGAAACTGTGCTCAGGGCTGCCAGGGCTTCCTGTCTTTGCCCCTCTGTTCGGAAATGTGTTTGTAGCGACACTTGTCCCCAAAATGGCAGCCGGTGGTCCTCCAGAAGTAACACTCATCTCCGTTCACTGGGCCACGACGTCTGGGACTGGAAAAGGGGCAAGGTTGGAATGTTACATAAAACTGATTTTGGGATGAAATGATACACCTTTTCAAGTAGGCAACATCGCTCATCCGCAACTGATTTCCTCTTGGTTTATAAAGAGTTTATTTTAAGGGATAACTATTCCACCTTTTCAAAGTTTTAGCTTATTCTCGACTTACCTAGGGTGTTGAAAATAGGCTAAAACAAAATAAATTGGATTATCCCTTTAAAGTTGCAGTGAAACTGCCACGTCCGTTTGCAGTATTACAACAGAGTATGTACTAGTTCTATTTTTTATTATGTTGCTGGTGGCTAATCTCCTTTTCAAAAAAAATAAAAGATGCGCCTGGGGGGCGATCAGTGGCACCGTTTTACATTTAGCATATCACAGCCTTAAAAGGGTGTGGTTCCTTACCCAGTAGCAGCAGCTGCCTGTTGCGATGCGGGGGGGCTAGTCTTGATGGGGATTGGCAGAACCCTCTGGGTGTGACGGTCTGGGTAGCGAACCACCAACCTTGTGTTCTCTATACTGTAGCCCTGTGGGGGAACACACACATACACCCACAAAATACAAATCCATTAAGATCAATAGAATATAATACTTTATTGTGCATTTTTGTGAGAATCAGAAAGATAAAAATAAATTTAAAGAAAAAGTTTTAAAACAAGACCTACAATATACAAAACAGAAAAGAGAGCCAAATTAAAAGGCCACAGCATCTTATGACGTCAGAGAAGGCCACTCACATTGAGTTTCTCCATGGCCCGCAATGCCATGTTGGCGTTCTTGAAGTTGACAAAGGCACAGAACCGCTCGTGGAGAACTCGTATGCTGTCTATCTCCCCATAGGTTTTAAAGAGGTCCAACAGGTGTTTCTCAGCAAGCTCAGCGGTCACGTTCCCCACCCAGAGAGACGCACACAGGGACCTGAAGGAAAGAAAGCGAGACCGAAAAGACATCACACTTACGTCCACACAGACGTCATGTTACACACACACGTCCACACCAAATACAGAAATCAAAATCAGAGGCCATGACCCCCTGACCCTTTTTGGGTAAACATGATTGGCTAATATCCACCTACCCTGGCAGGCCCAAGGAGGAGTCCTGGCTCACCACTGAGGAGAGAGAAGACAATAACTGAATTAGAATGTTTTTTTTTTTTTACATTACTTATGTGCAACCTTCACATTTCAGAGCAATAACTCATAGAAAATGTGTCGCTTTCCTTCCCAGTCATTGAAATTAGACTAATTCCTGACATTGCTGCCCTCTAGGGTTTAGACGAGAAATGTAATGTACTGGCACAGCCTGGATGGTGGGTGGGAGGTGGTGTGTGTGCTTGCATAAGACGAAGGCAAAGCAGCTAGCAAGGTACTGCGCCGTGTCAGCTGTCATATGCAGTGTAGCTCTATAGAAGGTGCTATCTACAGTCGTGGTCAAAAGGTTTGAGAATGACACAAATATTAATTTTCACAAAGTCTGCTGCCTCAGTTTTTATGATGGCAATTTGCATATACTCCAGAATGTTATGAAGAGTGATCAGATGAATTGCAATTAATTGCAAAGTCCCTCTTTGCCATGAAAATGAACTTAATCCACAAAAAACATTTCCACTGCATTTCAGCCCTGCCACAAAAGGACCAGCTGACATCATGTCAGTGATTCTCTCGTTAACACAGGTGAGTGTTGACGAGGACAAGGCTGGAGATCACTATGTCATGCTGATTGAGTTAGAATAACAGACTGGAAGCTTTAAAAGGAGGGTGGTGCTTGAAATCATTGTTCTTCCTCTGTTAACCATGGTTATCTGCAAGGAAACACGCGCCGTCATCATTGCTTTGCACAAAAAGGGCTTCATAGGCAAGGATATTGCTGCTAGTAAAATTGCAACTAAATCAACCATTTATCGGATCATCAAGAACTTCAAGGAGAGAGGTTCAATTGTTGTGAAGAAGGCTTCAGGGTGCCCAAGAAATTCTAACAAGCGCCAGGACCGTCTCCTAAAGTTGATTCAGCTGCGGGATTGGGGCACCACCAGTGCAGAGCATGCTCAGGAATGGCAGCAGCAGGTGTGAGTGCATCTGCACGCACATTGAGGCAAAGACTTTTGGAGGATGGCCTGGTGTCAAGAAGGGCAGCGAGGAAGCCACTTCTCTCCAGGAAAAACATCAGGGACAGACTGATATTCTGCAACAGGTACAGGGATTGGACTGCTGAGGACTGGGGTAATCCCCTTTCCGATTGTTTGGGGCATCCGGAAAAAAGCTTGTCCGGAGAAGACAAGGTGAGCGCTACCATCAGTTCTGTGTCATGCCAACAGTAAAGCATCCTGAGACCATTCATGTGTGGGGTTGCTTCTCAGCCAAGGGAGTGGGCTCACTCACAATTTTGCCTAAGAACACAGTCATGAATAAAGAATGGTACCAACACATCCTCTGAGAGCAACTTCTCCCAACCATCCAAGAACAGTTTGGTGATGAACAATGCCTTTTCCAGCATGATGGAGCACCTTGCCTTAAGGCAAAAGTGATAACTAAGTGGCTCGGGGAACAAAACATCGACATTTTGGGTCCATGGCCAGGAAACTCCCCAGACATTAATCCCATTGAGAACTTGTGGTCAATCCTCAAGAGGCGGGTGGACAAACAAAAACCCACAAATTCTGACAAACTCCAAGCATTGATTATGCAAGAATGGGCTGCCATCAGTCAGGATGTGCCCCAGAAGTTAATTGACATTATGCAAGGGCAGATTGCAGAGGACTTGAAAAAGAAGGGTCAACACTGCAAATATTGACTCTTTGCATAAACTTAATGTAATTGTCAATAAAAGCCTTTGACACTTATGGAATGCTTGTAATTATACTTCAGTATACCATAGTAACATCTGACAAAAATATCTAAAAACACTGAAGCAGCAAACTTTGTGAAGACCAATACTTGTGTCATTCTCAACTTTTGACCACGACATCCATAAGTGTCCAAATAGCCATGCTCTTTGAAATGGTTGAATCCTTCTCAACTGTAATGTAATTTGTGGATTCAAATACAGTATTTAAAATGTGTGTGTGCGTCCTCACTAGGGCTGTTGCGGTGACCGTATTTCCACCACACAGGCAGTCATGACCGCAGTAAAATTCCACGTGACAGTTGAGTCACAGTAACTTCCTCTTATGCACTCTGGACATGTGCACTCTGGACTTATGCACTCTGGACATGAAGAAAGAAGTTCAACAACAGGTTGAAACTGAGTGGAAAACATGGTCGCTGTGGATGTTGTTTCAAAGCCTAACAACAAAATGGACAGCGCTTTCTAAGGTGATGATCAATTAAAATCACCATACGCATATTAGAGCTTATGCATATGAATAGGCTTATGAGCCAAAGCCCCCCCCCCCCAAAAAAAACTAAATTAAAATAATGATTGTGCCGTTATACAATACATAGCCTACCGCATATTATGCATGGCAGAATTAAAAAAAAATAAAACCGATTTAAGATTTCTTTGGTACATATTTGGTCTAGCCTATACTCCAAAATTAAACAAATTCTAGTAATCACCTTTGAGTGTGGACCGTATTATTATGCATATTGGATGGGCCTTACTCTATGCTCTAAACTTTTTATCCATGAGTCTGGGAGAGAATGTATAGGCCTAGGCGATGTGGTTGGTTCATTGATTGTATTTTCATAATTAATAGGCTGGCACATTCCCTTTAGCTACATAATATCTCACCACTGTGCATTTCCATCTCCTCCTCCATTCCTTTCTCGAGCGCGCAGTTTAATGAAATATGTTTTGTTGTGAAAACATGTTACTATCGATATTCCCGAACAGATTTCCCTTGGTTTCCCAAATTAAGCACTTGGTAGCTGCTGGAACAGGTTTGGAGAGACCATGGCATACAGAGTATTATTACCTGTCACGCAGCGAGAGGCTGCATGCGCCTCAAACGGTGGTTAAATCATGGAGTGAAATAACCAGCATGATTGAAAAACAAACCAGCTTTTCCAGTGCATATGGATGACGTCTTTATTCCCCTGCCCCTGTTCCTGCCCATTTGATAATGGGCCATTCTAAATTAAAACTCATTTTAAATATTAGTAAAGACACAAATAAATAAGATCACATCGTGTGCAGGCTGAGACAAGGAACGGAGCAAGCTTTTTCCCCCGACTCAAATCATCAATAGCCTATAGTCGCATCATGCAGCCCATATATGTTTTGATTTCTAAGACAGTCTAAGGTCTGTATCATTTACAACTAAAGTTGCCAAATAACTAAATCTAGCGTATAGGACCTGTTTAAAATGATAGCCACCTCATATGCGCACTCATTCTGGAATGGGAAAAATATCATTTTTATTTTATTCAGCTAAGTTCAATAATATTATTTTTTCTATAAAATCATATAATATAAAATAATGACACAGGACTTGGAGCATAGCCAGATAACATACAGTAGGCCAACTCATTCTGTTCTTCTGAAATTATCTTCATATCATGATGCTTCTTTACACCTACCTAAAATAAATAATGGATTTATTGTTATGGTGTATATTAAATTGATTTATTAGATTTTTTTTAAATGTAGATGTTCGAAAGGCACACATCAGCGGCTTGTATGCGTGGAGGCCTGGAAATGCTAAACGTGTCTATGTTAATTAACGGTACATTACCGTGAGACCGGCAGTCTTTTGCTTGACAATAACCGGCTGACAAAATGTCATGACCGCCACAGCCCTAGTCCTCACCCCTAGAAGCCTCAGGTGAGGCCAGTACAGCCTGTACAGTGGTGAATCTCTCCAGCAGCAACACACTCTGCATCTCCTCAAAACCCAGCTCCTAGAGACAGAGAGAAAAGGAGAGCGAGACAGAGGGAGAGAGAGTTAGGAGGCAAGACTAAGGATCCATCCCAACAGTCTAGTGGCGTCCTCTCGTCTGCTTGGAGAGTGATTGGAGAGTTAAAAGCAAACTTTGTTAAGAATGCAGCACAATGCTTTCCCCTGTCCTGTGTTTTCAGATCAGTGCAGATGTAGGAGACCACTTTAGACTATTGAGATGACCCTAAAACTTAAGGACAAAGTGCATGAACACTTGTGTGCACACTAGCTCAGTGGTTTTCAAACTTCTCTTCCGGACACCTTGATGTTTCACAATTTTGTTGTAGCCCTGAACTAACTCCCCTGATTCACCTATTCAAGGAATTGATGATTAATTAACACGTTGAATCAGGTGTGATGTAGTTAGAATACATGGAACGGCTGGGGGTCCCAGAGGAGCGGTTTGAAAACCTGACCTAAACTCCAGTCTTCCTGTCCTTAGCTGCTTGTCATGAAGGAAAGGAGACAGGGAAAGGAAGCAGTGTAGGCGATCTGGAACATAACCATACTCTGCCATTTCACATACGTATTGTGTGCCCATGGACAGCACATCAGCACGTGTGTGTGTGTGTGTAGGCTTGAATTGTGTGTATTAATATTTGATGTAGTACTCTGAAGTCGAAAAGGCTGTGTGTGTGTGTGCGCAAGGGAGAGAGAGAGGCTGAATCCAAAATCACTCCCTTCTCCTTCACCTCGCCCCTCCACTTAAGCGTTCACATGCGCCTCCGCCATATGCACAAGTGTCCAAAGCTGAGGGAGTGAAAATTATCAAGGGTGTAGGGGCTAATTAGACCCTCCGGTAGCCACTTCGGCCAAGCCAGCAAGGTGGCAGGCTTCAGAGCGAAGTGCTATCCCGACACGCAATTTGAAAAGAATGGAGAGGTGTGCCTAATTATATGCCATGTGCATTTGTTTATGTCTCATTTCGAGACTTGACACATGTAACAGATTAAATGCCTCCCAAATTAAATGTTTAAACGCCCTGTGCCGTCACAAATGTGATGTTCCTGTGTTTTACATATATTTCCACACTATGAGGTTGGAATAATGTGAAAATTATGATAATGTCCTTTTAGTGTAAGAGCTGTTTGAAAAGACCACCTGAGATTTCAGCGTGTAATGGTGGGATAGAGTTTTGCCCTGCCTGGTGCAATCATCAGGAGGTAAATTAGTTAATAGACCAATAAGAAAGACCGTTCCAAACCTCTCTACCAATAACAGCTAGTTTTCAGTTTCCCCCTCCCCACTCAGACCACTCCCAGACAGTCATAGAAAATCTCTTGCTTGAGAGATTGCTCTTTGCTAAGAAGCTATTTATTTTTGACCATTTTGATTGAAAACAATCACAGTAAGTTACTTCATTGTTACAAAGAAATTATTTGATATTGAGATAAAAGTCCAATGCAGCTGTTTTTAACTACTACTGAGGTTTACATCTTGTAAAACAACAGGGGTGATTTGTTAATTAGAATTTCATGCTATTTTATTATTTAAAAGTGGAACATGAATTGTATCATTCAAGCCACGAGTGTGTCCCGAAGTTGATGGGTTAATTGATCCCCTCGCCACTCTCTGGAAGTCACCCTCTGAGTTTCGTCAGCAACAGAGCGCCATCCAAGACAGTTGGTAGGGGCAAGGGGGTGGTTTGGGATTCACCAAGAAAGAGTGTGAGCGAGCGAGAGTGCGTGTACCATAAGCTGTAGGACTTTGCAGTTGAAGAGATCGTTGACGGCCTCCTCACAGTCTTCATCCAGCTTCAGCACCTGTTCCATGGCTTTCTCCGCCTCACTGTACCTCTACACACACACACACGCGCGCACACGCACACACACGCACACGCAGACACACACGTTTAGAGGTCAAGACACAAAAGGCCGGCATAAACATATATTATAGAATTGATGAATAAGCACTAAATGCAGAATATGCGTCCTATAGAATAGATTACAATACATGACAATAGAATAGGACAGGAGAGTTAAGTAGTCTGTGGCCCACCTTCATGCCAATGAGTGCGCTACCCTTGCGGAAGTGTCCTTTAGGCCAGTCAGTTGCCAGCTGGATGGACCTCTCAGCATCAGACAGGGCCTGGGGGTACTGCTCCAAACAGCTATAACAGTACGACCGGTTCCCAAAGAACCTGGAGATATAGACAAACAGACATATGCATACAAATACACAGGTGGACAGAGGATAAATTGTTGTTAATTATCAATGTCATGTACACTGCTGCCAATGTATTGATATCGGCTATACAATAAGTGTATTGGCGTTAGAGGTAGGGTTGCAAAGGGAGGGTACATTTCTTGAAACTTTCAAAAGTTTACCAGTGAACTACCAGAATTTGGGTAACTTTACATTTTTGGGGGGGATTTTATTAGTTGACATCTAGTGGCCTTTGTGGGTACTTCAGATTATCACAGGTGTGTAATTATCTCTGGCCATCTGTGTGGCCTTATCACGTAAAATAAACAAAATAATCAAATAAAATGATTTTAAAATTTAAAATAGAATGACCAAGCTGTAAAACATTATCCTAAACATAAACCATCAACTTAGTGAACTTTGTCTTTGTTGTTAATGTTTTGGTGCATAAACTGGTGGCAGTTGTGAAAAAAGTCAATAGTTGGAAGAGTTGCAGAGTTAATTGAAAATGCCACTGACTAGATGCTTTTTCAATTAATTAGGCTATTATCTCTTGAACCATATGGTCTATCCACTAAACTCATAATATGGACACAGATATTATATATATATTTTTTCTAAAAAGTTTTTCAAGTATAAATTACCAAAGTTAACATAGATTGCCATAAACTTGTTAATTACCAAAATTACAGGAGATTCCGGTAAATTACCGGTAGGTTTGCAACCCTAGTCGAAGGACATGCGGTAGTGAGTAGTGCTGAGCAACTAGTGCTTTTTGAGGTCGTTTCGGTTACATTATAAAAAATATTCACGATTTTCAATTTCCATTTCAATTATTATTTTTAAATACACTATGCATTGTGGGTTGAATGCTGTAACACAGAATAAAACGATTAATAAAAGTCCCATGATGGTAGTGACTGCCCATGACTGCTTATCGCTTATTAACCATCAGTTATTCACATTAATACAATATTTCAGTTGTGTATCACATTTTATATTTTTGACTACTATTATTTCATTAAAAGTCATCATCTCATCTCTATAGAGCTGCTTCCTATGCTGTCTGACAAAATTACTATTTTAGTAGTTCTTCAAAGTAAATTAGGCATACTTTTATGACCGCAGAAATCCCAATAGCCCGCGAAGCAACTGCTCTCTATGCATCTCCTCTTGATCACACATTCTTCTGTTTCTTACATAGCAGGCGTAAAAGAAACGGACAAGTAGCCGCGCAATGGATTATGGTCATTGTAGTTAATTATCATGTTTTCTGCGCTTAACTATGTAGAACATTGGCCTGTTGGAAACTACAACTCCATACTATGTCGCACAGTTCGGGCATGATCGGATTTATCTCTAGAGAAACCGCAGTGCAATGTGCACATTGAGCTCACAGAAAAAGAAAATGTCAATTTGTTGTTTCAAAAACAAAAAAATAACCGACATTTCGATTAATTGCTCAGCACTATTAGTTAGTGATATAATGTAGCTATACAACATGTAATGGTGTGATATTACCTGTAATCCTTTGGGTCGTATCTGATGGCTTCTGTAAACATACTGACTGCCTGAGAATACTGGCCCTCCTGGACCAGCTTGATCCCCTTTTCTACAGGACACACACAGTCAGAGGCTCAAGTACACAAACAAAATCTGAGCATGTTTGTACAGCAAGGTGTGTGTGTGTGCACGAGAGTGTGTACAGAGGAGTGTGTGTGCGCGCGTGTGTAATTGATCACTGCCTAACGGTTCCGCACACTCCATTTTCAACATGTAACCTGGATGGACATAAACACTCACCTGTCAACAAGGCGCTTCTCTTGGTCACAGCATCTTTTTCATTAACCTAGAGTGAAACCAGAGAAACAATTTATATCGATCAAATTGTTGGTCACTTCCGACCCAGCAACTCGAGTGACCATGCTCTAGACTGCGCACTAGACTGCGCACTGAGGTCAAACACACAAACATTCCAAGAACTGTTTATCATGCCTTGCAGGTCCAGAATTCGCATTAGGGAGCACATTGAACCTGCACAACCTACAGCTAGCCATCAACACTAGTGGAGACCGAGCCTAAACACTTTTTGCCTTTTGCTTATTTATGAAAAGATAGATTAATAATATTCTTATACATTACACGCTGTAACTACGTTTCTAGGACATACCAGTCATTTACAAATTAAACATTGGCGGAAGTGACATTTTTCAATTCACCCCGTAGGCAGGGTTAAATTCAACAGGCTGCAGGGCAGTGTTAATTTTGTCAATAATAAGTATGACGAAAAATATTAGTCAACTACCTATTTTTCCTGACGAAAAATGAATGACGCTAACAAGACGCCCTGAAAAAAAACACAGAAATTACTTTTTATTTTAGTTGACGTAACGAGACTTCCACGTGAGACTAATGGACATTCAATTTGACATGAAGCTTCTTTTGATCATAAGCATGCATGCCTTTGCAGACTAATGCAATCCTCTCATTGGCCGATAACGTATTTCAGTTGCTCGGGCTGATTGAGCAAACCCGGCTCTCCCACACGTACAGCTCCAGGGCGGGCACTTCAATCACTCGTCTCTTTTGAACTGATGTGCAACAATGACACTTAAATTGTAATTTACCACAATTAGAAACAAATGTATTTGATAATCTTTTCTTTCATATATACTGAGGGAAAAAATTATTTTATTTTATTTTGTATGTTTGCCCACTGACAAAGAAATGATCACTCTATAATTTTAATGGTAGGTATATTTGAACAGTGAGAGACAGAATAACAACAAAAATCCAGAAAAACGCATGTAAAAAATGTTATAAATTGATTTGCATTTTAATGAAGGGAAATAAGTATTTGACCCCCTCTCAATCAGAAAGATTTCTGGCTCCCAGGTGTCTTTTATACAGGTAACGAGCTGAGATTAGGAGCACACTCTTAAAGGGAGTGCTCCTAATCTCAGTTTGTTACCTGTATAAAAGACACCTGTCCACAGAAGCAATCAATCAGATTCCAAACTCTCCACCATGGCCAAGACCAAAGAGCTCTCCAAGGATGTCAGGGACAAGATTGTAGACCTACACAAGGCTGGAATGGGCTACAAGACCATCGCCAAGCAGGTTGGTGAGAAGGTGACAACAGTTGGTGCGATTATTTGCAAATTGAAGAAACACAAAAGGACTGTCAATCTCCCTCGGCCTGGGGCTCCATGCAAGATCTCACCTCGTGGAGTTGCAATAATCATGAGAACGGTGAGGAATCAGCCCAGAACTACACGGGAGGATCTTGTCAATGATCTCAAGGCAGCTGGGACCATAGTACCAAGAAAACAATTGGTAACACACTACGCCGTGAAAGACTGAAATCCTGCAGCGCCCGCAAGGTCCCCCCTGCTCAAGAAAGCACATACACAGGGCCGTCTGAAGTTTGCCAATAAACATCTGAATGATTCAGAGGATAACTGGGTGAAAGTGTTGTGGTCAGATGAGCCCACAATGGAGCTCTTTGGCATCAACTCAACTCGCCGTGTTTGGAGGAGGAGGAATGCTGCCTATGACCCCAAGAACACCATCCCCACCGTCAAACATGGAGGTGGAAACATTATGCTTTGGGGGTGTTTTTCTGCTGAGGGGACAGGACAACTTCACAGCATCAAAGGGACGATGGACGGGGCCATGTACCGTCAAATCTTGGGTGAGAACCTCCTTCCCTCAGCCAGGGCATTGAAAATGGGTTGTGGATGGGTATTCCAGCATGACAATGACCTAAAACACACGGCCAAGGCAACAAAGGAGTGGCTCAAGAAGAAGCGCATTAAGGTCCTCGAGTGGCCTAGCCAGTCTCCTGACCTTAATCCCATAGAAAATCTGTGGAGGGAGCTGAAGGTTCGAGTTGCCAAACGTCAGCCTCGAAACCTTAATGACTTGGAGAAGATCTGCAAAGAGGAGTGGAACAAAATCCCTCCTGAGATGTGTGCAAACCTGGTGGCCAACTACAAGAAACAACTGACCTCTGTGCTTGCCAACAAGGGTTTTGCCACCAAGTACTAAGTCATGTTTTGCAGAGTGGTCAAATACTTATTTCCCTCATTAAAATGCAAATCAATTTATAACATTTTTGACATGCGTTTTTCTGGATTTTTTGGTTGTTATTCTGTCTCTCACTGTTCAAATAAACCTACCATTAAAATTATAGACTGATCATGTCTTTGTCAGTGGGCAAACGTACAAAATCAGCAGTGGATCAAATACTTTTTTCCCTCACTGTAGGCCATTTTTGCTCTGATCACATCATAAGCTCAATTTTTCCATGTGTACATTTATTCATCTTTGTTGCCGCTCACGTGGTCCAAATGAGAGTTGCGGTTGCTTTTTTTCATTGGAAAAGCTAATGCTATTTTCTGAATATTAGGAGTACAGTAATACTTCTGGCATTGTTGGAAATCTCAGATTCTCCACTTTAAGGAATTCACTCTCATTTACCCCATTCCAATGGTTATGATGGGAATAAAATCAGAGCTGTAAATTGTTTAACCTGTAGCCAAGGCTTATAGCCATATTGTTAATTATGGCTGGCATTGGTTACAATCTGCCACAATAGCAATGTTGCCAGCTAAGGTACACGAGGGGATAGTAGGCCGAGTTGGACAAGGTTATCTGAATGTCCACGATAGAAGCTAGTGGTAAATATGAATTATTTAACAAAAAAACTAGACAATTTTCCAGAGTTTAAGTCGACTGATAACTCCAACTAATGACTAAAATGTGAAATGATTAAAATGTGACAGACTAAAAAAGGTATTTTAGAATTACAACTAAGACTAAAACTAAATCTAAAATAGCTGCTGCAGGGTTAGATGTAAAAGCATAAAAATACACAGAGAATATTCTTATTTATTTATAATATGTTCCTTTTTTTCCCCTTTTTATTTTATTCACTCCAAAAACAAACATAAATACGAACAACAACTTACAGACACACACACAAACAATGACTACATCTCATCTGCCCAGACCCGCTTGCTCACACCCCCATCCCTAGTGCCTGTATTTTTTTTGCCACTTGGCCTTAAATTGTAATCATTTATTTTTCCTCGGTCACCCATGCCATTTCAATATTTCAATAATAAATAATTTGATTTTTCCATTGTCTCAATGATGGCGGATTGATTGACTTCACGTTTTTAGTATACGTTTTTTCAAGATGAGTGATAAGAGAATCGTCCAGGCAATTGGTTCTCTCACTACACCCCCATATGCCATGTCTTGAACTATGCAGACAGACGGATTAAAAGTTTACATTGTAATATTTCTGACAGCCAACTTTATAGCTCCACCCACAACTTCCAGACTTTATAGCATTCCCAGAAAGCATGGATTATGGAGTCATTGTTAGTTTTACACTTGAGACATGACTCTGCCGTTGTGCTGTAGAATTTGTGAATTTTGTCTCTTGTAAAATAAATTCTATACATTAGTTTATACTGGATTAAGCGTACATTTTAATTAACTGTAATTTCATTAGTTATGCTCCAACTTTCCCTCAATCTTGTGCCAACATCAGTTCTTAAGTCTTGGTTCTAATAGTTAATACTTTTTCCCTAAGAGATTGTCAGTTGGATCTGCTCTCTGCAAGATTTCGTACATCTTCCCCATCATATGAACATAATTTTCTGACATCATGTTTAAGATTCCCTCAAGGTTGCTCTGATGGCCAAAAGATTTCAAATCGAAATTTCATGATATGTAACTTTTAAGTTGCATGTATTTGAAACTATTAGTCAGTCCAAAATGTATTTTTAATTCTGTCATGGAAATAAATGTATTTCCTGTTACAAAGTAATTTACAGTTTCTTCTCTTGCTAGAGCAAAAGTACGTACCTGCTGTGCACTGACCTGGTACCGACGAAACTGCCGTTTCTACTTGTAGAATCGCAATGCTCGGCAGTGGCCGACAACTTTACTTTGAGCCAATCAGAGAGCATGAACCTCCACGTTAGGGAGCCGACAGAATTGACAAGGAGGAAAAGAGGGCACTTTTCTGGTCTAATCCACTCTTTTCATCAGAATTGTTCTAACTAAAACAAAGCTGCAAACAATTAAGTGGCCACTGTAGCTAGTAAAAATTAAATCACAATGGTTTCCATAAAGCAGCTGGCTGAAGCTGGTTGCCGAGAGTCAAAGAAGTGTCTTTACCTAGCTAGCTAGCGAATTATGCTAACAATTTAGCTAACTTTAGCCAGCTAGCTAAAAATGTATCTATGGGCTGTATGCAATTATGGAGAGTGAATTAAATTGTTTCTTTGTCATCTTGCTAACTAGTTATCTAGCTGTGGCCATCTGGCTAGTGTCAATAAGGGCTTTCTACAACAATAGCAACATTAGCACAGCTAGCTAGCTAACAGACTAGACCAGGGGTATTCAACTCTTACCCTATGAGGTCCGGAGCCTGCTGGTTTTCTGTTCTAGCTGATAATGAATTGTGTCCCAGGTCTAAAATCAGTCCCTGATTAGAAGGTAACAATGAAAAACCGCATTGGAACTGGCTTCGAGGTCCAGAGTTGAGTTTGAGGGGACTAGACCATAAAGCAACATTCTGACATGCATTGCAAAACACTACTGCCACCTTCTGGTTTGGAGTATTTTAACAAGCCTGAGTGGCTGACGACTTCAAGGTCTTTGCTGTGTGAACAAACGTTTGACAATCCTACCAGTGTATGTGAGCGATAACAGTCTTCAGTGGTAAAAATGAGTGGTAATTGAAAAATGTAATGATTTGAAAATTGATATTTGAATGAAAACACACTTAATTGACCAAACATATTTTCATTTGATCTTTTAGGCATGTCCTATTGACAAAAGTATCCAAAATAGTAGCCAAAATGTTGTGTACAGAAGTATGAATTTGACTTTTTTTTCAATTTTTCTAAGGTATTATCTTAGTTGTACTCGTAAACTTGATGTAAAGAAGTGAAATTCAATATAATTATGTGAATGTGTCTAAATACCATATAAAATAACAGACTTTAGGTAAGGGGTACATTTGACCCCCAATTACTAATTTGAGTCTAATGAGAAAGTACAATAATCATTATTTTCAATTATACCAATCAAAAAGCTCTTCTTACTGATAGAAATGATATGATTAGATACATGGGGAACGTTCCACAGGTCAATAATTAAAAAAGGGAGGCGGCACGAATATTCACTTTAGGCCTAAAAAAAAGAGACACTTTTGTCAATAAAAAAAAATTATAGTAATTTGACGGGTACGCATAAAACTTCAGGTATGTGGACACACTAACCAAGCATTAGCACATTGAATAACAACTTTTCTAAATGGTTTCTAATTGAGTTTAGCCATTTCAACTGACCCCGTATTAGCCCCAGTCTCCCCTACTACAGCAGACAGTTAGCTATCACCAACACTCCTACTACTGACAGCAACCTATCGCCAACACTCCTATCACAGTAAATAGCTACTGTACCTAGCTATCCACTAACCCAACACTTCTACCAGAGAACACAGCTATCACCAACACTCCTACTAGAGAGCAAGCCATAATCAAAACTGCTACCACAGCTATCAAACAGCAAACTTTCACCAACTAGCTAGCTACCTAGCTATCCTTAGCGCCAACGGCATTCCTATAACATTTACATTTTAGTCATTTAGCAGACGCTCTTATCCAGAGCGACTTACAGTTAGTGAATACATATATATTTTTTATACTGGCCGCCCGTGGGAATCGAACCCACACAGTGACTTCTAGCAAGCAAGTTATTCTAAGCATCAGAAAAGGATATTCACATAGGTAAGATAAACAAAACCTTGCAGAGAGCCTATCAAACTGACAATCTCTTGGAAAAATATATAAACTATTGTTACCAGGACTTAAAAAGAAGCGATATTGGCACAAGATGAAGGGAATGTTTGAACATAATTAACAAAATTACAATTAACAAAAATGTTCACTTAATCCAGTATAAAGTAATGTATATAACTATTATTATACAAGGGAAGCCCTGATCTAAGTCAGTCAATGTTAAAATTTGTAAAATAAATGTTTAAGGAATTCAGTCCATACTAGAATGCATAAGGTGCAATTTCGAAAATGGGGTAGTGCATCATCAGTTTTCCTCATCATCTCATGTCAGTCATTGCATACCTTTTTATAACTTGTCAGAAATGTCCAGATCAATTAGCTCAAGTCAGCTAATTGGTTTTCAGCTAGGTTTTTTTTGCCCATAGATTTTGTTGTAATGTTTGAGTCACTGAAATATCACATGAATACACAGACATGGCAAAATGTATAGAATTGCAAGAAAATCTGCTTTAAAACTAAACTAAATTCTCTGCACCCCATGACAAAATGTGTAGTATTTCAGGAAATAAGCTTTAAATCTGCAACAATTTCTCACCACCAACAAGAGGGGTGTAAACAGTTTGTCATGAACAGTGCTTGGGCCCATAGAAATAGACGTTGGGGGCGCGGGATGTTCCCCAATGCTGGAAGGGGAGCCCAGAGTTAAAACGTTTGGGAACCCCTGATCTAAGTGATTGATAGTTGGTATTCAGCAGTCATAAAAGTATGTCTTATTTACTTTGAAGAACTACAAAAATAGTGATTTTGTCAGACAGCATATGCAGCAGCCTAGAGATGAGATGATGACTTGGAGTGAAATAATAAAGTCATCGAATAAAATAAATGGAATATACACAACTGACATTTTTTATTAAAGCAATGTGAATAGATTATTGTTAAGTGATAAGCAATAATGGGCAGTCACTACCATCATGGGACTTATAGTCATTGTTTTATTCTATGCTGTTATAGCATTCAACCAAAATAATCTAAACCAAAATTGAAAACCATGATTATTTTTTAAATAATTGAACCAAGACCAAACAGACCTCAAAAAGCACAAAATCGCTCAGCACTACTAAATTATCTTAAGACATTAACAGTGATTCGTAGTTTCCTTCAACTTTCTGAAGAGGCAATGCGGGAATGCCCCTGCCTGTGTGAACAGTGTTGGCAATATTTTTATTTAGTGAGTTTTCAGACCCCTCCAGTGACTTTTGTTGGTAAAAGAGGCTAGCGACAAATTCTTGTGGGAGTTTTGCCACAGAGAGTTTCTATGGTTTATATAGCATATAGCAACTTTACCCACTCAATTCTACCACAAAAGAGACTGGGAGAAGCCGTCTGTGCAACAGAAGTCATAGCAACGGTGCACACACAAGCAGAGAAGGACAGGGGCAGGGGGTGTGCGGCGGTGAAAACTCTACATCAGGGACCGCAGCTGTTTCGCACCAAGGCAAATCGGTGCTGTGACGCCATCGCAGCATCACGTCTTCTAGCAACTAATCAAGGAGCCACTAGCGATTCTCACTGAAAAATTACTACAGCGAACATAGCAGATGCAAGGAACACAAAACACTGAACACAATCTTGAGAAATTTGTGTCACCTGTACACAGAGCAGGAAATTAATCAGCTGGGTTGTCTGGTCTTAATAGTTGGTAACACTGTCTGTGTGCATTTGTATACCACTTTGAGTAGCTGTTAGCGATGATGCTAATGATAACCATCAATTAAAGAGTCTCCTGATGTGGTTTAAGCATCGGTGTGATTCAGAGGGAAAACCTACAAAAACAGAAAAATCTGAAACCTCAAAAAAAGTTTTACAAAAATGATTTTATAGTGCCCTATAGCCACCAACACTTCTACCACAGAAACAAGCTAGCTAGCCAGCCATCCTTAGCCAACAACACTCCTACCATAGCAACTTCAAAGTAGCTAGCTAGCTATCCTTGGCCCCAACACCTCTTACAGACTGACAGCTATTGACAAAACATCCACCACAGCAACTATCTAGCTAGCTAGCTATATCCTGGCTATCACCACTCTTACAATAGCAAGTAGTCAGCAATGTAGATATCCCAAAACTCAGGGACCACTTACCTCTCTGGTCCTGCCCTCGTTCTCCTTATTCTCTTTGGACTTGCGGCCAGGTTTGGTCCAGCCTTTTGGCCTGATGTAGCTAGCAGCGTTAGCAAAGAACGCACTGCTCACATCCCACTCCGGTTCCTACAGGAGAGAGGGACTGGTTTACTAAGGTGCCCATCAGCTTGTATATGAAGACTCCTTCTCAAGTACACACAGCTCCCCTAAAAACTAGCCAGGGGAAGACTGCTCATAATAATGGCTGGAAAGGAGTCAATGGAATGGTATCAAACATGTATTTGATGTGTTCGATACCATTGTATTTATTCCGTTCCAGCCATTACTATGAGCCCGTCCTCCCCAATTAAGGTGCCACAGCACAAACAGATCTTGGACCAGGCTTCTACGCCATTGCTTTACCAAGATGAATGAGTCAGTCTGTCCCTACCTCTTCAGAGGTTTGTGCAGCGGTCTTCTGGGGTCCTTTATTTCCTGAGGGGGCTGGCGATGGGACGGGGGGCTGCTTGGAGCGAGGGATGGCTGCTTTATCCTCTTCTTCCTCTACCTCCTCTTCAGACTCACTCTCATCTTTCTCCTCTTCCTCCTCAGATTCACCATCATCATCTTCCACATCCTGGAAAACACAGTAGAGACAGCATATCATAAACTACCTGAAATGCAAACGGTCCATTCCTTTTTACACACATTTGTTTTCAAATTACTGTAAATGAGGCTGTTAAGCATCGCATGATTCAGATTAATTCAGAATACATATAATACTGGTTTGTAGTTTACCTGGTCAGTGCTCTCCGGCTTCTTCACCTGCTCAAGCTTCTTGCGCTCCCGTCGACGCTGAGTGGAACATAGAAACAGCATCATGCATCAGGATACACAGATTGGGTGCTGACTATGTGGTTCACTATGGACTGAGCAGGTCCATCATAGTTTTTAACCAAATACTACGGCTCAGGAAGAGTTGGTGTGTGTAGGTTTATGAGTATGCGTGAGCATGTGTGTATGTGCGTGCGTGCGTGCGTGTATGTACAGTCTGTATAAATTAATGTTAGTGTGTTGCCTACCTTCCTCTTGGCTCTGCGTCGTGCCGCTCTGTGTTTGGCCTTCTCCTCCTCGGACAGACCGTCCTCTCCACTGATGTCCTGTTCCTAACACACAAATTCATTAATAAGTGCCTCGACGATGTTGTCCCCACAGTGACCGTACGTACATTTCCCAACCAGAAGCCATGGATTGAAGGCAACATCCGGACTCTTATAAGAAATCCCGCTATGCCCTCTGACGAACCATCAAACAGGCAAAGCGTCAATACAGGACCAAGATCGAATCCTACTACGCCAGCTCTGACGCTCGTCAGATGTGGCAGGGCTTGCAAACTATCACGGATTACAAAGGGAAACCCAGCTGCAAGCTACCAGACGAGCTAAATACCATCTGTGTTTGCTTCGAGGCTAGCAACACTGAACCATGCATTAGAGCACCAGCTCTTCCAATCTCCGTAGCCGATGTGAGTAAGACCTTTAAACAGGTTAACATTCACAAGGCCGCAGGGGCAGATGGATAACCAGGCTCAATACTCCAAGCATGCGCTGACCAGCTGGCAAGTGTCTTCACTGACATTCAACATCTACCTGACCCAGTCTGTAATACCTACATGCTTCAATCAGACCACCATAGTCACTGTGCCCAAGAATGCCAAGGTAACCTGTCTAAATGAATATCAACCTGTAGCACTCACATCTGTAGCCATGAAATGCTTTGAAAGGCTGGTGGTGGCTCACATCAAAACCATCATCCCAGACACCCTGGACCCACTCCAACTCGCATACCGCCACAACAGATCCACAAATGACGCACTCTATTGTACTCCACACAACCCTTTTCCATCTGGACAAAAGGAACACCTACGTGAGAATGCTGTTTATTGACTACAGCTCAGTGTTCTACACCATAGTGCGTGGCCACGCAGTCGTGGGTGAACAGGGAGTACAGGAGAGGACTAAGCACCCACCCCCATCGGGCCCCATGTTGAGGATTAGCGAAGAGGTGGTGATGTTGCCTACAATGACCACCTGGGGGCGGCGCGTCAGGAAGTCTAGGATCCAGTTACAGAGGGAGGTGTTCAATCCCAGGGTCCTTAGCTTAGTGTTGAGCTTGAAGGGGACAAATGGTGTTGAAAGCGGAGCTATAGGAAATAAACACCATTCTCACATAGGTATTGCTCTTATCTGGGTGGGTGAGGGCAGTGTGGAGCGCAATGCTCGTCGAACATCTCATTCCAAAATCATGGGCATTAATATGGAGTTGGTCCCCCCTTTGCTGCTATAACAGCCTCCACTCTTCTGGGAAGACTTTCCACTAGATGTTGGAACATTGCTGCGGAGACTTGCTTCCATTCAGCCAATAAGGGCATTAGTGAGGTCGGGCACTGATGTTGGGCGATTAGGCCTGGCTCGCAGCCTGCGTTCCAATTCATCCTAAGGGCTCTGTGCATTCCAGTCAAGTTCTTCCACACCAATCGACAAATCATTTCTATATGGGCCTCGCTTTGTGCACGGGGCATTGTCATGCAGGAACAGGAAAGGGCCTTCCCAAACTGTCGCCAGAAAGTTGGAAGCACAGAATCGTCTAGAATGTCATTGTACACTGTAGCATTAAGATTGCCCTTCACTGGAACTAAGGGGCCTAGCCTGAACCATGAAAAACAGACCCAGACCATAATTCCTCCTCCACCAAACTTTACAGTTGGCGCGATGCATTGGGGCAGGTACACTGCTCCGGGGTCCAATGCCAGCAAGCTTTACGTCACTCCAGACGACGCTTTGCATTGCGCATGGTGATCTTAGGCTTCTGTGTGGCTGCTCGGCCATGGAAACCCCTTTCACGAAGCTCCCAACGAACAGTTCTTGTGCTGACGTTGCTTCCAGAGGCAGTTTGGAACTCGGTAGGGAGTGTTGCAACCGAGGACAGACGATTTTTACACGCTTCAGCACTTGGCAGTCACGTTCTGTGACCTTGTGTGGCATACCACTTCGCAGCGGAGCCATTGTTGCTCCTAGACGTTTCCACTTCACAATAACAGCAATTAGTTGTCCCGGGCCAGCTCTGGCAGGGCAAAAATTTGACGAACTGACTTGTTGGAAAGGTGGCATCCTATGACGGTGCCACGTTGAAAGTCACTGAGCTCTTCAGTAAGCCCATTCTACTGCTAATGTTTGTCTATGGAGATTGCATGGCCTTGTGCTCGATTTTATACACCTGTCAGCAATGGGTGTGGCTGAAATAGCCGAATCCACTTATTTGAAGGGGGGTCCACATACTTTTGGCCATGTAGTGTATATACACACACACTTAAACTTCAAGACCACAATGATCTGAACACTGTCAAACAGAGTACATTGTCCTTCAGTGTAACATATCTTTACCTAGGACAGTGTGACATCATCATTACCTTACCTGTGTGACATCGTCAGTGGGATCAGCGGTAGCTGCTCCACATTCCATCTCCTCCTGGCGCTGAGCACTGGGGGTTTCTGGGTAAAAAGCACAACATACATCAGGGTTCGATCCTTACGCTACATGCTGAAAGAGAACCTAATCAATGTCTGGTGTAGAGAATGGGTTGAAACCAAGCTAAAGTCAACATCTGAACTGTGAAAGGTAAGTCAGATTTGGTTTGTACCCGGTCACGGCTTCGCTGCGGTCTGATTCAAAACAGTCAGTCACGCACAGAAGTCTAATGACCGAACAGTTCCTTTTGCAGAAGGAGAACAGTTTTTTTTGTTTACTATGAAAGCATGCCTTAAACCAACAGGAGTCAATCTTTTGTATTTTTACATTTCAAACAATTGAATTCTGATGGAGACCAATAGACCAAAACGTGGGCATTCAAAAGACGTGAAATGGCAGTCAAGAGGTGTACATGTGACTGCTCTAGAAATATGTCCTTGATAAGATAACCTTACACAGGGATCAACTTTGTATGGCTTGCAGTTAGCTTTTCAGTGATAGCCTGGCTGTGACACCATGCCCCACGTTGATCTCAGTGGACTATGAGCTGTGTGTGAAAACTAGAGAACAACCAATATGGATTCTTTAGGGCCGATGCCGATTTTTGGGGGTCAAGGAGGCTGATCGCCAATATTTTAGGCCGATATTCAATATCATTAAATTCGAAAATGTTGATGACAAAATTTCCCAGAGACAGCCATGTATGCATCAATTTTAAAATCAAACAAATTTGACTTTGTTTCTACCAACCTAACTACATAACATAATGGTAATCATTTTATTTGAACGGTAAATCTCTTGATAAACTGGGTAAATTAAGACGCCATACTCACAATATAGGTGAATGCATATTCAACAGGAGAGTGAGCATGCATTCCGTTATTGAGCTTATTTTGGCAAATGGTCCAATGTAACGTCATGATTTGTGATCACGGATGCTAATGGAACTAGTATTTTTTGTCATTTTCCATGATCTGAATTTTTTTTTTAAAGCTGTCAGGACATATCTCTAAACAACTCGGCTGCCAGGACAAAATTCGAAACGACTCAATTGGCTAGTTCAGCTATCTGTCAAGTGGGCGGGTTGTAACTTGATCCTACTGCTACGATTGGATAGAGTGAGGCTGTAACTCTGCTCCCTTTCACATACAGTGCATTCGGAAAGTATTCAGACCCCTTGACTTTTTTCACATTATGTTACAGCCTTATTCTAAAATGGATTCAAATACTTTTTTCCCCTCATCAATATACACACAATACCAAAACAAAAACAGGTTCTCAGAAATGTTTGCAAATGTATTTAAACAAAACAGAAATAGCTTATTTACATAAGTATTCAGACCCTTTGCTATGAGACTCAAAATTGAGCTCAGGTGCATCCTTTTTCCATTGATAATTCTTGAGATGTTTCTACAACTTGATTGGAGTCCACCTGTGGTAAATGAAATTGATTGGACATGATTTGGAAAAGCACACACCTTTCTATATAAGTTCCCAAAGTTGACAGTGCATGTCAGAGCAAAAACCAAGCCATGAGGTCGAAGGAATTGTCCATAGTGCTCCGAGACAGGATTGGGTCGAGGCACAGATCTGGGGAAGGCTACCAGAAAAGTTCTGCAGCATTGAAGGTCCCCAAGTACACAGTGGCCTCCATCACTCTTTTATTTTATTTTATTTCACCTTTATTTAACCAGGTAAGCCAGTTGAGAACAAGTTCTCATTTACAACTGCGACCTGGCCAAGATAAAGCAAAGCAGTGCGATAAAAACAACACAGAGTTACATATGGGGTAAAAAAACAAAGTAAAAATATACAACAGAAAATATATATACAGTGTGTGAAAATGTAGCAAGTTCTGGAGGTAAGGCAATAAATAGGCTATAGTGCAAAATAATTACAATTAGTATTAACACTGGAATGCTAGATGTGCAAGAGATTATGTGCAAATAGAGATACTGGGGTGCAAAAGAGCAAAATAAATAACAATATAGGGATGAGGTAGTTGGGTGGGCTAATTTCAGATGGGCTGTGTACAGGTGCAGTGATCGGTAAGGTGCTCTGACAACTGATGCTTAAAGTTATTGAGGGAGATAAGAGTCTCCAGCTTCAGAGATTTTTGCAATTCATTCCAGTCATTGGCAGCAGAGAACTGGAAGGAATGGCGGCCAAAGGAGGTGTTGGCTTTGGGGATGACCAGTGAGATATACCTGCTGGAGCGCAGACTACGGGTGGGTGCTGCTATGGTGACCAATGAGCTAAGATAAGGCAGGGAATTGCCTAGCAGTGATTTATAGATGGCCTGGAGCCAGTGGGTTTGACGACGAACATGTAGTGAGGACCAGCCAACAAGAGCGTACAGGTCACAGTGGTGGGTAGTGTATGGGGCTTTGGAGACAAAACGGATGGCACTGTGATAGACTACATCCAATTTGCTGAGTAGAGTGTTGGAGGCTATTTTGTAAATGACATCGCCGAAGTCAAGGATCGGTAGGATAGTAAGTTTTACGAGGGCATGTTTGGCAGCATGAGTGAAGGAGGCTGTGTTGCGAAATAGGAAGCTGATTCTAGATTTAACTTTGGATTGGAGATTCTTAATGTGAGTCTGAAAGGAGAGTTTACAGTCTAACCAGACACCTAGGTATTTGTAGTTGTCCACATACTCTAGGTCAGACCCGTCGAGAGTAGTGATTCTAGTCGGGTGGGCGGGTGCCAGCAGCGTTCGATTGAAGAGCATGCATTTAGTTTTACTAGTGTTTAAGAGCAGTTGGAGGCTACTGAAGGAGTGTTGTATGGCATTGAAGCTCATTTGGAGGTTTGTTAACACAGTGTCCAATGAAGGGCCAGATGTATACAAAATGGTGTCGTCTGCGTAGAGGTGGATCTGAGAGTCACCAGCAGCAAGAGCGACATCATTGATATACACGGAGAAAAGAGTCGGGCCCAAGAATTGAACCCTGTGTCACCCCCATAGACTGCCATAGGTCCAGACAACAGGCCCTCCGATTTGACACATTGAACTCTATCTGAGAAGTAGTTGGTGAACCAGGCGAGGCAGTCATTTGAGAAAGGCCAGGTCGATGAAGACGGCTGCACAGTACTGTCTATTATCGATCGCGGTTATAATATCGTTTAGGACCTTGAGCATGGCTGAAGTGCACCCATGACCAGCTCGGAAACCGGATTGCATAGCGGAGAAGGTACGGTGGGATTCGAAATGGTTGGTGATCTGTTTCTTAACTTGGCTTTCAAATACTTTTGAAAGGCAGGGCAGGATGGATATAGGTCTGTAACAATTTGGATCTAGAGTGTCACCCCCTTTGAAGAGGGGGATGACCGCGGCAGCTTTCCAATCTCTGGGGATCTCAGACGTTACGAGAGAGAGGTTGAACAGGCTAGTAATAGGGGTTGCGACAATTTCGGCGGCTAGTTTTAGAAAGAAAGGGTCCAGATTGTCTAGCCCAGCTGATTTGTAGGGGTCCAGATTTTACAGCTCTTTCAGAACATCAGCTGTCTGAATTTGTGAGAAGGAGAAGCGGGGGGGGGCATGGGCAAGTTGCAGCGGAGGGTGCAGAGTTGGTGGCCGGGGTAGTGGTAGCCAGGTGGAAAGCATGGCCAGCCGTAGCAAAATGCTTGTTTAAATTCTCGATTATTGTAGATTTATCGGTGGTGATAGTCTTTCCTAGCCTCAATGCAGTGGGCAGCTGGCAGGAAGTGCTCTTATTCTCCATGGACTTTACAGTGTCCCAAAACTTTTTGGAGTTAGTGCTACAGGATGCACATTTCTGTTTGAAAAAGTTAGCCTTTGCTTTCCTGACTGCTTGTGTATATTGGTTCCTAACTTCCCTGAAAAGTTGCATATCGCGGGGGCTATTTGATGCTAATGCAGTACGCCACAGGATGTTTTTGTGCTGGTCAAGGGCAGTCAAGTATGAGGAGAACCAGGGGCTATATCTGTTCTTAGTTCTGTATTTTTTGAATGGGGCATGTTTATTTAAGATTGAGAGGAAATTACTTTTAAAGAACAACCAGGCATCCTCTACTGACGGAATGAGATCTATATCCATCCTGGATACCAGGGCCAGGTCAATTAGGAAGGCCTGCTCGCTAAAGTGTTTTAGGGAGCGTTTGACAGTGATGAGGGGTGGTCGTTTGACCGCGGACCCGTTACGGACGCAGGCAATAAGGCAGTGATCGCTGAGATCCTGGTTGAAGACAGTGGAGGTGTATTTAGAGGGTAAGTTAGTCAGGATGATATCTATGAGGGTACCCATGTTTACGGATTTAGAGTTGTACCTGGTAGGTTCGTTGATAATTTGTGTGAGAATGAGGGCATCTAGTTTGGATTGTAGGATGGCCGGGGTGTTAAGCATATCCCAATTTAGGTCACCAAGCAGTACGAACTGAGGATAAATGGGGGGCAATCAATTCGCATATTGTGTCCAGAGCACAGCTGGTGGCTGAGGGGGGTCTGTAGCAAGCGGCAACAGTGAGAGACTTATTTCTGGAATGGTGGATTTGTAGAAGTAGAAGCTCAAACTGTTTGGGCACAGACCTGGATAGTATGATAGAGCTCTGCAGGCTAACTCCACCCCCTTTGGCAGTTCTATCTAGACGGAAAATGTTATAGTTGGGGATGGACATTTCAGAATTTTTGGTGGCCTTCCTAAGCCAGGATTCAGACACTGCTAGAACAGGGTTGGCGGAGTGTGCTAACGCAGTGAATAACTCAAACTTAGGAAGTAGACTTCTGATATTAACATGCAAGAAACCAAGGCTTTTGCGATTACAGAAGTCAACAAATGATAGCGCCTGGGGAGTAGGAGTGATACTGAGGGCTGCAGGGGTTAGCCTCTACATCACCAGAGGAGGACTAGAATAAGGATACGGCTAAAGGCTTTAAGAACTGGTCTTCTAGTGCATTGGGTACATACAGTGGGGAAAAATTGTATTTAGTCAGCCTCCAATTGTGCAAGTTCTCCCACTTAAAAAGATGAGAGGCCTGTAATTTTCATCATAGGTACACTTCAACTATGACAGACAAATTGAGAATTTTTTTTCCAGAAAATCACATTGTAGGATTTTTAATGAATTTATTTGCAAATTATGGTGGAAAATAAGTATTTGGTCACCTACAAACAAGCAAGATTTCTTGCTCTCACAGACCTGTAACTTCTTCTTTAAGAGGCTCCACTGTCCTCCACTCGTTACCTATTAATGGCACCTGTTTGAACTTGTTATCAGTATAAAAGACACCCCTCCACAACCTCAAACAAACAGTCACACTCCAAACTCCACTATGGCCAAGACCAAAGAGCTGTCAAAGGACACCAGAAACAAAATTGTAGACCTGCACCAGGCTGGGAAGACTGAATCTGCAATAGGTAAGCAGCTTGGTTTGAAGAAATCAACTGTGGGAGCAATTATTAGGAAATGGAAGACATACAAGACCACTGATAATCTCCCTCGATCTGGGGCTCCACGCAAGATCTCACCCCGTGGGGTCAAAATGATCACAAGAACAGTGAGCAAAAATCCCAGAACCACACGGGGGGACCTAGTGAATGACCTGCAGAGAGCTGGGACCAAAGTAACAAAGCCTACCATCAGTAACACACTACGCCGTCAGGGACTCAAATCCTGCAGTGCCAGACGTGTCCCCCTGCTTAAGCCAGTACATGTCCAGGCCCGTCTGAAGTTTGCTAGAGTGCATTTGGATGATCCAGAAGAGGATTGGGAGAATGTCATATGGTCAGATGAAACCAAAATATAACTTTTTGGTAAAAACTCAACTCATCGTGTTTGGAGGACAAAGAATGCTGAGTTGCATCCAAAGAACACCATACCTACTGTGGAGCATGGGGGTGGAAACATCATGCTTTGGGGCTGTTTTTCTGCAAAGGGACCAGGACGATCCGTGTAAAGGAAATAATTAATGGGGCCATGTATCGTGAGATTTTGAGTGAAAACCTCCTCCATCAGCAAGGGCATTGAAGATGAAACATGGCTGGGTCTTTCAGCATGACAATGACCCCAAACACACCGCCCGGGCAACGAAGGAGTGGTTTCGTAAATAGTATTTCAAGGTCCTGGAGTGGCCTAGCCAGTCTCCAGATCTCAACCCCATAGAAAATCTTTGGAGGGAGTTGAAAGTCCGTGTTGCCCAGCGACAGCCCCAAAACATCACTGCTCTAGAGGAGATCTGCATGGAGGAATGGGCCAAAATACCAGCAACAGTGTGTGAAAACCTTGTGAAGACTTACAGAAAACGTTTGACCTGTGTCATTGCCAACAAAGGGTATATAACAAAGTATTGAGAAACTTTTGTTATTGACCAAATACTTATTTTCCACCATAATTTGCAAATAAATTCATAAAAAATCCTACAATGTGATTTTCTGGAATTTTTTCTCTCATTTTGTCTGTCATAGTTGACGTGTACCTATGATGAAAATTACAGGCCTCTCTCATCTTTTTAAGTGGGAGAACTTGCACAATTGGTGGCTGACTAAATACTTTTTTTCCCCACTGTAGAATAAAGGGGGCAGATTTCCGGGTGTTGTAGAATAGATTCAGGGCATTATGTACAGACAAGGATATGGAAGGATATGAGTAAAGTGGAGGTAAACCTAAGCGTTGGGTAACAATGAAAGAGCTCTCATCACTGGAGGCACTGATTGAGTCGGTCTCCGCGTGTATGGGGGGGTGGGACAAAGGAGCTATCTAAGGCAGGTTTAGCTGGGCTGGGGGATCTACAGTGAAATAGTACAATTAGAAATAACCGAAACAGCAATAAGCAAACCATATTGACATGGGAGAGAGGGATAAAGCAATCACAGGTGTAATTTGAGAGAGCTAAGACAACAGCTGAGGCTAAACATAAACAGGATGCGGTACCGTAAAAAGGAACAGTCCAGCAGTCATTCAGCTGTATAGCTGAGTTATCATAAGGTCCGGTGAACAGCAATAGGATAGTTCGGAGGTAGTTCGGGGGCTGCTAAAGCACTAGCGAGCAAGAGGCCACGGCTAGCGCGTGCTAGCGGGCCGGGGCTAGCAGATGGAATCTTCGTGGTTGACGTCGTAACAGGAAGCCTGTTGTAACCACATCAGACGATTTCGTCGGCAGACCAGTCGTGTAGGATCGGCGGGACTCCGTGTCAACACTAGGTGGTCCCGTCCAGTTGACAGAGAGGTAGATAGCCGGGAGATGGGCCTAGCTCAGGATGATTAGCCAAACCACAATGTCCATTTTGTTGCAGCTAGCGATGAATCCGGAGTTAAAGGTCCAGTGATTCAGTGATTCCGGCAGAAAAACGTATATGTTCTGGGTCGATAACGCACTGTACAGACAGTGCAGACTGGCCGAATAATAGTCCAGGCTAGAGATGGCTGGTAGGTGGTGCAGGCCACGGATAATGGTGAAAAACCGCTAACGGTAGCTAATAGCAAGTAGCTAGTTAGCTGGCTACTCCCGTTCGGTAGACCGAGAGGTAGATAGCCGGGATATGGGCCTGGCTCTAGGCTAGCTCGAGGCTAACTGGTGCTTGCATCGGGGGCAGTGGTGATTAACTAAACAGCAACATCCATTTGGTTGCGGCTAGCTAGTTGCGATCCGGTGATTAATGTCCAGTGATTAAATTATTCCGGCAGAAAAATCCAATGTTCTGGGTGAAATACCGCTAACTGTGGCTAATAGCAAGTAGCTAGTTAGCTGGCTAGCTAGTTTCAACTGGAGATAAAAGGTAAGTCAATAATAGAATCTGTTCCACATTGAGTGAGGCGGGTTGCAGGAAAGTATATTTTGTAGAACGATGAAAAGTCTGATAGGGAAATATGTAAGAAAAATACAAAAAAACAGGGTATTTACAGGCTATTTACAGACACACGAAAAAAACAGGACTGCACTACTACGCCATCTTGAATATCCCTTTCTTAAATGGAAGAAGTTTGGAACCACCAAGACTCTTCCTAGAGCTGGCTGCCTGGCCAAACTGAGCAATCGGGGGAGAAGGGCCTTGGTCAGGGAGGAGCCCAAAAACCTGATAGTCACTGACAGAGCTTCAGAGTTCCTCTGTGGAGATTGGAGAACCTTCCAGAAGGACAACCATCTCTGCAGCACTCCACCAATCAGGCCTTTATGGTAGAGTGGCCAGACGGAAGCCACTCCTCAGTAAAAGGCACATGAGAAACAAGATTTTCTGTTCTGATGAAATCAAGATTGAACTCTTTGGCCTGAATGCCGAAGTGTCACATCTGGAGGAAACCTGGCACCATCCCTATGGTGCCCCATCCAACCTGACAGAGCTTGAGAGGATCTGCAGAGAAGAATGGGAGAAACCCCCCAAATACAGGTGTGCCAAGCTTGTAGCGTCATACCCAAGAAGACTCAAGACTGTAATTGTTGCCATAGGTGCTTCAACAAAGTACTGAGCAAAGGGTCAGATGACTTATGTAAATGTAATATATTTCCTGTTTTTGCTTTGTCGTTATTGTGTGTAGATGGATTAAATCGTAACAAAATATCACTTGCTGGCTGCAGTTTTCTGCTACTATGATAACTAGCTCAATGGCAATGACATTTGCTACCAAGCCATAAATGTGCATAATGTCTAACAAGGAGAGCGAGGGTAGGAAAAAAGATTAAACGACGATGCACTTTGTCTGAATGACTCAAGTTTGAGAAGTGAGAATGCGCACATGCTGGCGCTGATCTAAAGCTTTCTTGGTCCATAAACATGCAGGGAGATTCTTAGGTAGCTAAACCTATAGCCAACCTTTATATGGCATTTTAAAACACTTCCTTCTTTCCCTATTACGACAATCATCTAATCCGACTGTCAACAGTCAATTTACGGATACGGTTGCGGCTGGTCAGATGAGCACACCAGTAAATATCTTACGTTACACCAAAGAGGTTTAGAAACTCTGGTTACATGGCAAGTCAGATGGCTCGTTGCCAAAAATGGTGCATGTTCAAAATGATAACCAGCTAACGTTAGCTAGCTACATTGGCTATGAACTCCTATCTGATATCTTAGCACAATGTTTATCTAGCCAGCTAGCTAGCATAGTAGCTAATATAGCTAGCTAGCTAACGCCACAGATGAAAGGGTTAGTTATCGTAATCTTTGCTAACAGGTCACATAGCTATCTGCTTAGTTAGCTAGCTAGCTTGCTTATTGAATGCATGTCGGGCACGTCGACACAAGCCTTATTAGTGACTAACTAAACTGATATTTGCAACAGGATTTTGGTCACTGTGTCAATTCATACGTTTCTCAATACTGCACCTTTCTGTTGGAGAATGAGCTAGCTTGCTGCTGATGTTTCTCCCAGCTAAACATTCCTTGGCATTGTGCAGTGCTCATGGCTCAGGCGGTGAGTGACAGCTGGCATGGCAGCAGTTTTGCCATGTAGAGGGACTATCGGCAAAGCCGAGAAGGGCCGATAGCAGATAGAAAGGACTAGAAAAGGCCAATATCGGCACAATTTTTTTCACATTTTACTCACTCAGCAGACACTCTTATCCAGAGCGACTTACAGGAGCAATTAGGGTTAAGTGCCTTACTAAGGGCACATTGACAGATTTTTCACCTAGTCGGCTCGGGGATTAGAACCAGCGATCTTTCGGTTACTGGCACAACGCTCTTAACCACTAAGCTACCTGCCGCCTATATATGTATATATATATATATATATATTGGCTTGACCGATTATCGGTCGTTCTCTAGTGAAAACAGCATATCTGAGGAGCTCTCAGAGACAAGCCTCCACTCCCACTAATCAGTATAGCAGAGAGAAAAAAGGTTATATTCAGTAGGCAAATGTTGTGGAACATTTCAGATAGAAATGCCATGAATAGAGCTGACAAACTCTTATTCTAAACCATCTTAGCCTCCCCACTTGTACCATCAACCCCATGCAACTTATACAGAATGCTGCAGCCCGCCTGGTATTCAACCTTCCCAAGTTCTCCAATGTCACCCTGCTCCTCCGCACACTCCACTGGCTTCCAGAGAAGTAAGAGGAACTGCCCCTTCCTACATTCAGGTTATGCTCAAACCCTACACCCCAACCCGAGTACTACGTTCTGCCACCTCTGGTCCTTGGTCCTCCCACTTCTACGGGAGGGCAGCTCTCGCTCAGCCCAGTCAAAGCTCTTCTCTATCCTGGCACTCCTAAGGTGGAACCAGTTTCCCTGAGGCTAGGACAACAGAGTCCCTGCCCATCTTCCGAAAACATACATCTTAAATAATCCCACAGCACACCCTCTGTGAACTAACACTCATGAGGACCGCCACAGGAAAGGAAGACCCAGAGTTACCTCTGCTGCAGAGGATAAGTTCATTAGAGTTAACTGCACCTCAGATTGTAGCCCAACTAAATGCTTCACAGAGTTCAAGTAACAGACATCTCAACATCAATTTTTCCGAGGTGACTGTGTGAATCAGGCCTTCATGGTCGAATTGCTGCAAAGAAACCCCTACTAAAGGACACCAATAAGAAGAGATTTGCTTGGGCCAAGAAACACGAGCAATGGACATTAGACCAGTGGAAATCTGTTCTTTGGTCTGATGAGTCCAAATTGTCTTTGTAAAACACAGAGTAGGTGAACGGATGATCTCCGCATATGTGGTTCCCACCGTGAAGCATGGAGGAGGTGGTGTGATGGTGCTTTGCTGGTGACACTGTTGGTGATTTCTTTAGAATTCAAGGCACACTTAACCAGCATGGCTACCACAGCATTCTGCAGCGATACGCCATCCCTTCTGATTTGCGCTTAGTTGGACCATCTTTTGTTTTTCAACAGGACAATGACCCAACACACCTCCATGCTGTGTAAGGGCTATTTGACCAAGAAGGAGAGTGATGGAGTGCTGCATCAAATGACCTGGCCTCCACAATCACCCAACCTCAACCCAATTGAGATGGTTTGGGATGAGCTGGACCGCAGTGAAGGAAAAGCAGCCAACAAGTGTTCAGCATATGTGGGAACTCCTTCAAGACTGTTGGAAAAGCATTCCAGGTGAAGCTGGTTGAGAGAACATCAAGAGTGTGCAAAGCTGTCATCAAGGCAAAGGGTGGCTACTTTGAAGAATCTAAAATATATTTTTATTTGTTGAACAATTTTTTGGTTACTATATGATTCCATATGTGTTATTTCATAGTTTTGATGTCTTCACTATTATTCTACAATGTAGAAAATAGTAAAAATAAAGAAAAGCCTTGAATGAGAAGAAGGTGTGTCCAAACATTTATGTAGGAATCATTTTATGAGAAAACTAAAGGGTGTGCAACATGCCTTTCTATATAAAGAATAATAGATAGTCGAAATTAGGTTGCTAAATTACATGCTTGAAGAGCTATTGAAATGTTACATTTTCAAATATTTATATAAAAATTGTGTATGCGCTTAATGGGGAAAACCAAAGGGTGTGCAATGTGTCCCTACCCTGTGAACATTCTGAAGTTGGTTTGTGGTGTCTAGGTCACATGGTCAAGGAGTGACTGAATATTGTGATTTTGTATCAAATAAATAAATGAATGCAGGAATATTTTGAGCCCTAAAAGGTGTGCAGCTTGCCTCTATGTAAGGAATAATGGACCATTTAAATGAGGTAGCTAAGTCACATGGTGTAACAGCTATTGAATATAGCTGTTTTTGCTAAATTTGAATATTGTGATAATGCACTTTGTTGACGGTCCCTAACTAGTTGCATTGACAGTGCTCCAGGCTGTCTACACTGTTGCTGTGTGATTATGAAACTCGGGTCGGAATCGGGAAAATAAGAACTGTGCAATGTTGTACACTTTTATTGCTTCATAAAGAGCCTAACCTGATGTATGTAACTCAAACTGTTCGCGAGCTATTGAAGTTTGAAGGTCCGAATGTCTGGCGAATATCGAATCAAACCAACTTTTATCAATGTGAGAGTTGTAGCCCCTTCGCTCGGTCGACCACCGCATTAGACCAATGTAGCAGAAAAGGCTAGCGGGAGAGCGTCATGTGTAGCCCTATTATTTGAATGCATTTCAACTTCTAAATCATCAACAAGCAACAAAAGCGCCGAACTTTGTTACCAAGTAGCTATTCTACCCGTGTAACTAGTCAAATGTTACAAACACTCCATAAAATTGTTACAATCCTAGTTCAAAGGCCAAGGAAAGTTCGAAGAGTTGGAAAAAGTGAAGATTTCTTACCGCTCCCAAGCCCCAACAGCCTGCAAATGTCCCGTGTGAACCGCATGACTGCGACCTTCTAGCATTATCGTCTCAAATACCCGCTAATAAAACCAAAACACATTGTTACAAAGTAAACACGATTAGAACATGGGAACAATTGATGTCTGCGGGAATCTGGGAGGTTTTGTCCAGGCTTCCTTCTTCTTCTTCTTCAAATATGAATTGGCGGATCGCAACCAAATGAAAGGTGCATATACCGCCACCTACTGTACTGGAGTGTGAGGTCAGTCATATTTCTCTTATCTAGCCCCGTGTTTCCGCCTACTGTTCTGGAGTGTGAATTCATTACACTTTGTGACCAAAAAAAAAGGAACGGGAAAAAGGACAGGGAAAGGGGAAGAAAAATTGGCCAACCAACTAAATGCTTCAGCATGCTTCAGTTCAGCTGCCACGTAGGCTGGCACCTAGCTGAATCGAATGAGTCATTAATTTTGACGTTTTTGCTGAAGAGATCTTTGTCTCGCAATTTTACATCTAACTTTTTTAATGAAAAACTTTGAATGAAAACGTTGTTGTCTCGTTGAATGACAACAAATACTTTATTGAAGAATCCCTAGTGTTGTCCAATCACTGACTAAGTGGCGTAGACTTCGGCTCCGAATTTCGGCATGCCTCCAGAAAACTCTACACCCATTAAAACCTCCCCACTATTCCACTACTTGGCCCTATCTGATCCTACACTAGGCCGGCAGCATGGGAGGACAGGACACCACACCCGTCGCTATGGGCGTGCCATAGGGGGCCGGGCCCGCCCCCCCCCCCACCCCCACCCCAACCCCACTTGAGGGAATTTATTATTAAATATACGGACTGTAGGCTAATAATAATTGTGCCCTGCCCTCCCATGCATTTCATATGCCCCCCTTAAGACTGAGGTCTGGCGACGGGTCTGCAGGACACTATCATTCAACACACCTTGTAACTCCTCTGCAATAAAATATTGTACACCGAAGTACTTCTCTGCAGCTGCCACCACAACGTCTATTTTCTGTTATTTACGTTCAATTTCTGTGGTACACTTGTTAAACATGGCTATGAGTGCTAAGAAGCCAACCTTACTGAAACACGTTGTTCCTATCACTCTCTATTGGCCTCTGCCTACTCACATGGAGCCTCTTAGGATTCCTCGCCCTATCTTCCTCTACTTCTCTTCACTGCTCGACCTGCCTTTCTCTCACCGGACACTTCTGATTTCAAGCACGATGGGTACCCCTACAGTTAACACACACAGCTTTTTCCACCGATAATACACATTCCTTTGTCTCATGCCCTCCTGCACACTTCTCACATCTAGGAATCTCCCTTCTACACACTGATGCAACATGACCAAAAGCTTGGCACCTAAAACACCGTAATTGTTTGGAACAAAAACTCTCACGGGATAACTGACACATCCTAACTTGACTTTGTCAGGTAAAGACTGCATCAAAACTCAGCAGGACAGACAGTTTCTTCTTTGTTTCACCACACTCTCCACCGGGTCTGCGTCACACCAAACGGTGGGCATCACAGACACCAGGAATCCTCTATTTCAGTTGGTCCTCCTCAACACTTCGCTCCACTCCAGTTTTCACTCCTTCCAAAGGCGCCCTGCTCCGGAGAGCAAGCAAGTCACAGGTCTTGTCCCGAAACGCGTGGTGCCTTCTGGACAGAAGAAACACAAAAAAATCAGCACAAGTCCACTTTGAGTTACTTTCACCAATTCAACAGTCTCCAACCTCTTCTCCACCCATCTGGACACCACATATGGGTCAGCCAGAAGGCAATGATCCATTCTCTCCAAAAATATCACTCCCACTGGGCCAGAATCATCCTTGTCATCATCGGAACTAGGCCCGAACTCGGCAGTCTACACCGCACCTGCCACTGCCGGTAATCCATCCTCACTCTTGTCAGGTTCAATTTCTGAGATACCGGAGTAGTCGGAGCTTCCTGGGCATCGGCATATTGTCGTTGGTGGTACAGCACAATGCCAACTAGTGATGGGTTGTTCGCGAATGAACGGCTCTTTTTGAGCTGATCTTTTTGGTGAACGTCGGGAACCGAATCGCATTGGAGAAAAGAGACGTTCATTTGGCTCCCTGATTTGCATACTGGTACTACTGCTTTTTGAGCTCAAAACAACGTTTTTCTGCAGATAAGTTACAAAATAATTCTCTAAAGAGGGTGAATCCTCACTGCAGAAACAATAAATAGTTGGGAGAGCGCGTCAATCAGTACCACGCTCATTTCTTCGGTGTGTTTTTGCAGGCCATGTTTTTGCAGGCCATCTAATAATTTGGACAGCTAGAAATGTATTTGAATGTGCATTTCACGATCTGACATAATGGTAGCCTACCTTTTGGGCTTTGAGATTTGCAATATTTTTCATGGTTCTAGGTCGATTTTTAAGCATTTTGAACGAAGAGCCATTTGGGACCCAAATGAGACTGTTCTTCTACGTGAATGGAGCCAAATGAGCTGGCTCACCATTCACTCAAATCCAATGTTTACAGAAGTTTTTCACATCGAAATAGAATCTAGAAACAGAAAGAGTACCTTCAATCTGTCCTGTGATTTTTTTAGTTAACTCAACTGACATTAGGCTAGCCTGGATACCAGTCTGTTTAGCTTTCATTCCACTCCTTGTACTCCCTGTCATTGCCAAAGAGTTCTCAATGTTCAATATGCAGCTGGATTTACAGCAGAGTTGCTGATTGGTTGTTAAACATAATATAAAAAATTCCATGACAACATGTAGAGTCTCGAAAATAGAATTAGAATCATAACAACAAAGTCAAAAACAAACATTTAGCCGTTTGCTAGGCAAGTTGTTGTATGTATTTAGTTGTGAGCTAGCAACTTTTAACAGACTCAGACTGGTTTATAGTCTGGAACACTGAGGTATAATAAGAATGTCTGGACAGAGTCGACAAACAAACGGTTGCTTAGCAACTGAATACCAACATGATAAAAAGTTATATTTGCATAATCGTTGTGATTGGATGATAGCTGTGAGGGTTATCAATCAGGATAAAATCCTCTGTTCTCCTCAAGCTCATTAATGATAGAATGTTCATATTTGAAAATGGCAGAAAGGCCAGTCTGTTTAGCATGACAAGGAGTGGCAATGAGTGGAATGATAGCTAAACAGACTGGTACCCAGCCTAACATTAGGCTACAACAAATACATTCCATTCCATGAGCCACATCAGTTAGCATAATTTGAATTAATATTCTACATTATCATGTAATCCAGCGTCAGTGATAGAACATTCCATATTACCATGGAAACGATTGCATAGTCAAATAGATGCGGTAAAGAGGTCAATTGAACTCGGCCAAAACAATGTAATTGCCATGGAAACGCGTGGGGAAAAGGGCTGCCAGGGAAAGATCCCGAATCTCCTCATTGCCCCCCAGCAAAATTAGCCTACATTTTGGCTATTGTTTATATGAGTATTTCACACTATGTTTAAATAAAAATAGGAGTATAATGCTTGTATGGATGTCAATCCCAACACATGTTCATGTCATCTTCATCAATCAACTGCATTACAATTAAAAACAAATTTGACTACTGCCACCGATTTCTGTAAGCTAGCTATGCCAACCAGCTGCCTTCAGGCCCAAGGATCATTTTGTTGTTTGATTTTGCATTTTCAGACCTCTTGAAGTAGCAAAGAAATATATAAAACAATGTTTTGTCCTGACTGCTATTAGCCCATACAAAGGTGTTGAATAACAGATTCACTACATGGAACAACAGATAGTCCCCCCCAAAAAAAAATCTAAAGGAAGTTTGTTCTGAAGTGTCTATCCTATATCTGAGAGATATAGGATAGAACCTCTTATTTTTGTCACTAAACAGTCTCCATATACAGTGCATTCGGAAAGTATTCAGACCACTTCCCTTTTTCCACATTTTGTTACGTTATAGCCTCATTCTAAAATTGATTAAATATGTATTTTTTTCAGCAATCTACACACAATACCCCATAATGATGAAGAAAAAACAAATTTATAAAAAATAAAAAACAGAAATACCTCATTTACATAAGTATTCAGACCCTTTGCTATGAGACTCGAAATTGAGCTCAGGTGCATACTGTTTCCATTGATCATCCTTGAGATGTTTCTACAACTTCATTGGAGTCCACCTGTGGTAAATTCAATTGATTGGACATGATGATTTGGAAAAACACATACCTGTCTAAATAAGGTCCCACAGTTGACAGTGCATGTCAGAGCAAAAACCAAGCCATGAGGTCGGAGGAATTGTCCGTAGAGCTCCGAGACTGGATTGTGTCGAGGCACAGATCTGGGGAAGGGTACCAAAAAATGTCTGCAGCATTGAAGGTCCCCAAAAACACAGTGGCCTTCATCATTCTTAAATTGAAGAAGTTTGGAACCACCAATTTTCTGTGGGTGATTTAGTATGGGACTACAGTTTGTTTACAGAGATGATCAGAGATTTACTACGAGGTCTAATCCAAAGATACATCTAATTTCATTTAATTTCAGAACAACGACAAGTACATGCGGCAAACCCTTCATTGTTGCATCTTCGGTCGTCGTGGGAAAGACACATCGTTAAAACATTTGTAAACAACTGCTTGCAGTTCTGAGCCAACCTGGATACTAAGGAGATCCTGAGGGAAATCGATAAGTATCAACAGCTTTATGCTATGGAGGAACAACATACTCCATCGTGAAAAGATCCGGCTACCTCACAACATAACTCTAACCTGACAAAAAAAGAAAGACAGATTCATCTACAGACACGGACAATTTACTCACTGTTGAAGTAGAGGCTAGTGCGCTTGTTGGAATCCATGCAACACTGGAAAAGTTCTGTGAGGAGGTAGCAGGTCTGAGGGGGAGTTTGGAGTTTAGCCAGAGTGAAATTCTCACGCTCCAAGGAGAGAACAAAGCACTCCCAGGTCACAGCCAAGGTAAAAACCCTCGATTCCAACATGGATTGTCTACTCAGCAAAAACAGGGTGATGAGGGAGTCATTACTAGATGCTACTAAAAAACAGAAATACCTTATAAGTAATCAGACCCCTTCCGGATGACTATGTGATCACGCACTCCGTAGCCGATGTGAGTAAGACTTTTAATCAGGTCAACATTCACAAGGCCGCAGGGCCAGACGGATTACCAGGACGTGTACTCCGAGCATGTGCTGACCATGGGCGGTGTGTTCAATAGGGCGATATGGGCGACGCACTGCCAAACGGGAAAAGGAAGGGATTTTTTTTCTAATCAATTATATCACGGCAACAGTAGTTCAGTGTTCACGTCTGATCTGCCAGCCACTAAATGTCCAATCAGGCTAAAGTCGTGCTTCAAATGTCCCCGCCCGTTTTGGGGCGATTTCAGTCAGGTTGAAAATCGCCCAGAAGTCTCTCATAGCCTCTAATGTAAAATATTTTTTTTTCAAATTTCTGAGCTTTCAATACAATCTCTATGGGTGTCTGAGGGCTTGCACTTACGCGCTTTCGTCATACGTAACGTAACGTAACCATGAACATAACTAAGAAACTACTCTTTCACCCTGAAGGCGGCACGGCAGACAGCAACGCTTGGACAGCGACTGGTGTAACCGACATGCACCATCTTTCAGAAAAGATTAAGAAAAATGAGCTGTCAAAGACCCACATTGATAGCTGTTTGAGATTGTCTGCTTTGGGGAGAGTGAATATTGCCACTCAACTGGATGAGGGATACAGGGTAGCTGTCCGCCGCCACAACGATGAGGTTAGCAACAGCAGAGTCGTGAACACTGTCTACGAGAATCGAGACGACCTCATAGAATGTTTTGAAGCCATCCGGACGGGTTCATTGGGTTCATTTGACCAGCCCACCGTACCAAAAGCTACAGAAGAAGGACATCGATGCTGTCTTTATCAAACGTGCCCTCGACAGCTTCGCAAGCAGTGTGCAGGCCATAAGGTAAGATAAAGATTAAACAATATCATTCGATCTTTCTCAAAGCAGAGCTTTATTTGAAAATGTATGCATGAAAGGAGACTGCATTTGTGTTTGAAATTACATTATTCTCATTATATATGGCCAGTGGTGTAATCTATCTTATTTTATATACTATGTGTACTGTACAGTGGTGCTCATAAGTGTATGAACACATTCTAAAGCTGACTAAAAAGAGGAATAAAAAAATAAAAAAATCATCTTTTGGAAATTGATCTTAATGACTTAATTAAAAAAGTTGGAAAATCCAACCTTTAAGGACACCAATTTTATTTTCTTTTTTATTCCTCTTTTTAGTCAACTTTAGCATGGGATCATAAGCTTATGAGCACCACTGTATACTGTGCTGAACATCCAGGCTATGTGAGACACAAAGGCTAACTTAAACACTAAAGACTTTATGCATCCCTGCCCATTTTAAGTGGAACTGAAGTATTTGTACTATACATGGATACATTGCATATACCTGTGCATCACGTAGACAACAATACTGTACAAAGCCAACAAACACATTGGTCTGTTTGCCTTCAGGGACTCCTCTCAACAGCAGCTGCAAGAAGCAACAGGAGCCAAAAGACCCAGAACAGCTTTGAGAGAAGAGGAGAAGCAGAGGCTGTCTGAAGAGGTCTGCAACACCATCCTGGATCACACGAAAGAAAGGTTCTCTTTCTCTGGCCACCTTGTGAGTGCTACCTTACTGCAAGCAGACATGTTTGAAAGGTACTGCCATTAAAAAAAATAAAAAATCTGTTCATGTTCATTTTTACAAATCTATACAATTGGCCAGAATATGGTTGTTCATATTTACAAATCTATACAATTGGCCAGAATATGGTTGTTCATTTTTACAAAGCCATACATATTGTTTATGCAGTGTTGAGGAATGTGAAAGAACACCCTTGATTATTTTTACTGTGATAACTTATTTTGCTTTTGTAAGCCAACAGTTTTGAGATCAGTCAACAAATGCTTCTGGTATTGACTTATATGCCGCCCCTGTCTTCATGTTGTTGCTGGACATATCTTTTTAAAAATGTGTGTAGGTCACCTAAATCATCAGAAAAATTGCCCCCCCCGAGAATTTTTTCAGGAGCCGCCACTGGTGCTGACCAACTGGCAAGTGTCTTCACTGACATTGTCAACATGTCCCTGACTGAGTCTGTAATACCAACATGTTTCAAGCAGACCACCATAGTCCCCGTGCCCAAGGACACTAAGATAACCTGCCTAAATGACTACCGACCCGTAGCATTGACGTCTGTAGCTATGAAGTGCTTTGATAGGCTGGTCATGGCGCACATCAACACCATTATCCCAGAAACCCTAGACCCACTCCAATTTGCATACCGTCCCAACAGATCCACAGATGATGCAATCTCTATTGCACTCCACACTGCCCTTTCCCACCTGGAGAAGAGGAACACCTACGTGAGAATGCTATTCATTGACTACAGCTCAGCATTCAACACCATAGTGCCCTCATAGCTCATCACTAAGCTAAGGATCCTGGGACTAAACACCTCCCTCTGCAACTGGATCCTGGACTTCCTGACGGGCCACCCCCAGGTGGTAAGGGTAGGTAACAACACATCTGCCACACTGATCCTCAACACAGGGGCCCCTCAGGGGTGCGTGCTCAGTCCCCTCCTGTACTCCCTGTTCACCCATGACTGCATGGCCAGGCACGACTCCAACACCATCATTAAGTTTGCCGACGACACAACAGTGGTAGGCCTTGTGGGGATCTATTTTCTCATAACTGGATGGGATGACTAACTTACAAAGAATGCATTAATGATTAAAGCATATAAGGTTTATACTGTACTGATATGAATTGTTTCACATAACAAGCTGTGATTCATGTGAGGAACGTTAGGGGCTAGGATGAGATAAAACTTGTATTTCTTACAGATAAGACTTGTATTTCTTACAGATACAAACACTGCCTCTTTGTTGTCTGTGAACCGTCCTTGAACGTAGGTACTTACAGTACAGTGGAACGGTGTCTATGGGTGATGACTCTACAGGTTGTTATGATAGCAACTTATGCCTGGCAACAGTGTGCAACAGTGGAGCGCCAAGGGGCTGGGACCAGCCGGTGCGCCAACGGATTGGCTGAGTAAGTCTAAACCACGCTCAGTCTCTACTCTGATAGGCCCAGCAGGGAGCGGGAACTATCTCTGTCAGAGTATTTTAAGAAGAACTCATAACAATGGATTAGTTCTCTGTCTGCCCTGCGTGGTATTTCAGTGAGCCCGTATACGAACCAACATACTTATCATACATACATTTTGCATATAATAAATTTAGCTTGGATTGAATATCTCTTGATTATGTTTTCTCTTATTCCAATACCAGATTTGAATTACGCAATTTCTAACAGCCTGATCACCGACAACGATGAGACAGCCTATAGGGAGGAGGTCAGAGACCTGGCCGTGTGGTGCCAGTATAACAACCTCTCCCTCAACGTGACCAAGACAAAGCAGATGATTGTGGACTACAGGAAAAAAAAAGAGGACTGAGCACACCCCCATTCTCATCGACGGGGCTGTAGTGGAACAGGTTGAGAGCTTCAAGTTCCTTGGTGTCCACATCACCAACGAACTATCATGGTCCAAACACACGAAGACAGTCGTGAACAGGGCACGACAAAGCCTATTCCCCCTCAGGAGACTGAAAAGATTTGGCATGGGTCCTCAGATCCTCAAAAAAATCTACAGCTGCACCATCGAGAGCATCCTGACTGGTTGCATCACCGCCTGGTATGGCAACTGCTTGGCCTCCGACCGCAAGGCACTACAGACGGTAGTGCGTACGGCCCAGTACATCACTGGGGCCAAGCTTCCTGCCATCCAGGACCTCTATACCAGGCGGTGTCAGAGGAAGGCCCTCAAAATTGTGAAAGACTCCAGCCACCCTAGTCATAGAGTGTTCTCTCTGCTACCGCACGGCAAGCGGTACCGGAGTGCCAAGTCTAGGTCCAAAAGACTTCTCAACAGCTTCTACCCCCAAGCCATAATACTCATGAACAGCTAATCATGGCTACCCGGACTATTTGCACTGCCCCCCACCCCCACCCCCCACCCATCTTTTTACGCTGCTGCTACTCTGTTAATTATTTATGCATAGTCACTTTAACTCTACCCACATGTACATATTACTTCAACTACCTCAACTAGCCGGTGCCCCGCACATTGACTCTGCACCGGTACCCCGCCTGTATATACAGCCTCCCTACTGTTATTTTATTTTACTTCTGCTCTTTTTTTTCTCAACACTTTTTTGTTGTTGTTTCATTTTACTTTTTTTATTTAAAATAAATGCACTGTTGGTTAAGGGCTGCAAGTAAGCATTTTACTGTAATGTCTGCACCTGTTGTATTCGGCGCATGTGGCCAATAAAATTTGATTTGATTTGAGACTTGAAATTGAGCTCAAGTGCATTGTTTCCATTGATCATCCTTGAGATGTTTCTACAACTTGATTGGAGTCCACCTGGAGTAAATCAATTGATTGGATATGATTTGGAAAGGCACACACCTGTCTATATAAGGTCCCACAGTTGACAGTGCATGTCAGAGCAAAAACCAAGACATGAGGTCAAAGGAATTGTCCGTAGCGCTCCGAGACAGGATTGTGTCGAGGCACAGATCTGGGGAAGGGCACCAAAAAAATTCTGCAGCATTGAAGGTCCCGAAGAAAACAGTGGCCTCCATCATTCTTAAATGGAAGAAGTTTGGAACACCAAAGACTCTTCCTAGAGCTGGCTGCCTGGCCAAACTGAACAATCGGGGGAGAAGGGCCTTGGTCACAACCCAATGGTCACTCTGACAGAGCTCCAGAGTTCCTCTGTGGAGATGGGAGAACCTTCCAGAAGGACTACCATCTCTACAGCACTCCACCAATCAGGCTTTTATGGTAGAGTGGCCAGACGTAAGCCACTCCTCAGTAAAAGGCACATGACAGCCCACTTGGAGTTTGCCAAAAAGGAACCTAAAGGACTCTCAGACCATGAGTAACAAGATTCTCTGGTCTGATGAAACCAAGATTGAACTCTTTGACCTGAATGCCAAGCGTAACGTCTGGAGGAAACCTGGCACCATCCCTACGGTGAATCATGGTGGTGGCAGCATCATGCTGTGGGGATGTTTTCCAGCAGCAGGGACTGGGAGACTAGTCAGGATCGAGGGAAAGATGAATGGAGCAAAGTACAGAGAGATCCTTGATGAAAACCTGCTCCAGAGCGCTTAGGACCTCAGACTGGGGCTAAGGTTCACCTTCCAACAGAACAACAATCTTTAGCACACAGCCAAGACAACGCAGGAGTGGCTTCTGGAATAGTCTCTGAATGTCCTTGAGTGGCCCAGCCAGAGACCGGACTTGAACCCGATCGAACATCTCTGGAGAGATCTGAAAATAGCTGTGCAGCGACGCTCCCCATCAACCTGACAGAGCTTGAGAGGATCTGCAGAGAAGAATGGGAGAAACTCCCCAAATACAGGTGTGCCAAGCTTGTAACGTCATACCCAAGAAGACTCGAGGCTGTAATCGCTGCTAACAGTTCTTCAACAAAGTACTGAGAAAAGGGTCTGAATACTTATGTAAATGTGATATGTTTTTTTTATTTTCAATACATTTGCAAAAAATTCTAACAACCTGTTTTTGCTTTGTCATTATTGGGTATTGTGTGTAGATTGATGAGTGGGAAAAACAATTTAATCTATTTTAGAATAAGGCTGTAACAAAATGTGGAAAAAGTCAAGGGGTCTGAATACTTTCCAAATGCACTGTATACTTCCATAAATTTGTGAGGCCTGTGGACATCCTAGAGCAAAACAACTGACATGTACGTGTTCGTGAGAGTCATATTAGTGTGTAACCCAAACTGTTCGGACGCTACAGACAGAAGTTGGCAAATCGGCTGTACCGAGACTCTTGTGTGGGATCATAGAGCAAAATGGAGAACACCATCGTGTTCATGAGCGTCTTTCTGTTCGGACACTACAGACGATTTTGTGAGAAGAGAAATTTTCGGGATGTCTCATGGTCTGACAAACACCGCTCTAGCTCTGTCACCTTGCACCGCAGATGTGGTATTGTTACATAGGCGGATGTGGTGAATTGAGACATATCCAATGCATAAAACACATCTCTCTAGCTTAAACTGACAGATTTTATGGGGCTGTTTTTATTATGCTAATTAGATTTTCAACCTTAGGGCAAGTAACATAATAAGTTGCATGGACTCACTCTGTGTGCAATAATAGTGTTTAACATGATTTTTAAATGACTACCCCATCTCTGTAACCCACACATACAATTATCTGTAAGGTCCCTCAGTCAAGCAGTGAATTTCAAGCACAGATTCAACCACAAAGACCAGGGAGGTTTTCCAATGGTTGCAAAGAAGGGCCCCATCTATTTGGTAGATGAGTAAAAAAAAAATGCATGGTGCAGTTATTAATTACACTTTGGATGGTGTATCAATACACCCAGTCACTACAAAGATACAGGCACCCTTCCTAACTCAGTTGCCGGAGAGGAAGGAAACCGCTCAGGGATTTCACCATGAGGCCAGTTACACAGTTTAATGGCTGTGATAGGAGATAACTGAGGATGGATCAACAACATTGTAGTTACTCCACAATACTAACATAAATGACAGAGTGAAAAGAAGGAAGCTTGTACAGAATAGAAAAATGACAAAACATGCATCTTGTTTGCAACAAGGCACTAAAGTAATACCGAAAATTATTTGGCAAATAAATGAACTTTTTGTTGTGAATACAAAGCGTTATGTTTGGGGTAAATCCAACACAACACATCACTCTTCAAAGTTTTTTAGGATAAAAAGAAACGGAATAGAGCTATACACAGGCAAAATCCTAGAGGAAAACTAACCTTTCAGCGGGACAATTACCTAAAACACAAGGCCAAATATACACTGGAGTTGCTTACCAAGATGACATTGAATGTTCCTGAGCGGCCTAGTTACAGTTTTGACTTAAATAGGCTTGAAAATCTATGGCAAGACTTGAAAATGGCTGTCTAGCAATGATCAACAACCAACTTGACAGAGCTTGAATAATTATTAAAATAATAAAATGGGCAAATATTGTTCAATACAGGAGTGCAAAGCTCTTAGAGACTTAACCAGAAAGATTCACAGCTGTAATCGCTGCCAAAGGGGATTCTAACATGTATTGACTCAGGGGGTTGAATACTTATCTAATCCAGATATATTAGACGAATAACTTTGAGGCTATTAAAATCATTTTATTCTGGAAAAACCCCAGGGCTTGATGTCCTACCGGTAGAGGTATATCAAGCAATTTTTTAATATACCCAAAGCTCAATTTTTAGCTTGTTTTAATTAATCCTATAGGAATGGTAGTCTGTCAGGTACTCAGCAGGAAGTTCTGATTTCACTATTACTAAAACAAGACCCAGATGGCAAATCTTATATCTAAAACACTGGAAGCCTCTTACACCGAATTAAAAAGGTTTTACTGGGTATTGTTCATCCTGATCAGACAGGTTTTTTACATGGACGATACATTGGAGACAATATACGACAACTACTTGAAATAATAGAACAACATGAAACGTCTAAGAAGCCAGGCCTGGTATTTATAATGGATTTTGAAAAGGCCTTTGATAAAGTACGACTGGATTTGGTGAGTCTCTAATTCAATAGGTAAAAGTAATGTATAGCAACCCCAGGTGTAAGATAGTATATAATGGCTACTTCTCAGAGAGTTTTGAACTGTCAAGAGGAGTTAAACAAGGGTGTCTGCTGTCACCATATATATTCATTATGGCCATCAAAATGCTAGCTATTAAAATCAGATCAAATAACAACATTAGGGGATTATACATCCAAGGCTTAAAAACAAAGGTGTCTATGTATGCCGATGACTCAAGTTTTATATTAAGTCCGCAAGCTCGATCCCTGCAATGTCTCATTGAATATCTAGATAACTTTTCTGGCCTCTCTGGACTCAAACCCAAATATGATAAGTGTCCCATATTACGTATTGGATCTTTAAAAGACACAACATTTATATTACCCTGCAGTTTACCTATACAATGGGCTGACGGTGAAGTAGACATACTTGGTATTCATATCACAAAATATGAGCTCTCCACAATGAATTTCAATAGAAAATTCAAAAACATTGACAAGATCCTGCAACCATGTAGAGGTAAATACCTCTCTATTTATGGAAAAAAAATTCACTGACTAACTCGTTATTCATATCTCAGTTTACTCACTTACTTATGGGGCTGCCTACTCCTGATGACTCGTTTTTCAAATTATATGAGCAAAAAATATTTTGCTTTATCTGGGATGCTAAACCAGACAAGATAAAGTGTGCCTATCTATATAATGAATATGAACTGGGTGGGCTGAGATTATTAAATATAAAAGCACTAATCCTCTCTCTAAAAGCTTCACTTATACAAAAGTTTTACTTGAACCCAAAATTATTTACATTTTACATTTTAGTCATTTTAGCAGACACTCTTATCCAGAGCGACTTACAGTTAGTGAGTGCATACATTATTTTTTTTATTTTTCATACCCCCCATGGGAATCGAACCCACAACCCTGGCATTACAAACGCCATGCTCTACCAACTGAGCTACATCCCTGCCAGCCATTCCCTCCCCTACCCTGGATGACGCTGGGCCAATTGTGCGCCGCCCCATGGGTCTCCCGGTCGCGGCCGGCTACGACAGAGCCTGGATTATTCTCAAGTAGATTACTAAGAAAAGCCCATCCCTTGTTTAAAAATTGCCTTTTTACATTTGTTCAGATGGTCATTTCTCCTTTTTGATTAATTGAAAATTAAACCGTTCAAAGTATCTCTCTTTTTCAAACAAGCAATGCAGAGCTGGTTACAATTTCAATTTCATCCCCCAGAAATGATAGAACAAATATTACAACAAATATTATGGTTGAACGCAAATGTACGGGTTGAAAAATACCTGTATTTATGGAAATATGTTTGAGAAAGGTATTTTGTTTGTAAATTATATTGTAAATTGGAATGGTAGAGTTATGTCTTTCATGGAGCTATCGCAAATATATGGGAAGGTCTGCTCAATCCAAGATTACAACCAACTGATTACAGCACTACCCCAAAAATGGAGGAGGTAGGTGGCAGAGGGAAAAGGTAAGGAACTGGACTGTCTGCCCAATATAAACAATCAAAACTGGCAGTGGAACAAAAATAGCATAAATGGGAAAGTATACCAGTTTCATTTGAGGACCAGGATGTTGACAGCTGTGCCCATCCTGGTCCTCAAATGAAACTGATGTACTGATTCCATGGCACAGTGTATATAAAAATTATGCAAGATTCAACACTTCGTGCTTTTCAGCTAAAATTATTTTACAGAATTCTTGCCACCAACAAAATGTTGAATATTTGGGGCATACAACCATCGCAGCTCTGCAGAATTTGTTGCGAGGATACAGAATCAATAGAACATTTGTTTTGGTATTGCCCTCAGGTAGCCTGTTTCTGGTCTCAGGTTCAGGAATGGTTGAAAAAGCTTAATATTAAACTAAAATTGACCCTAGAAATAGCATTGTTCAGAGATTTGGAGAGACCTGGTCAGTGAATCACTAATACTCTTAGTAAATGTATTTATCTTCAACTCGCAATCTGCAGATTCTATTCGATTAGATATATTAAAATGTTATGTTTAACATCACAGCATAGTTGAAAGATATATGGCACGTAGAAATCCGAAGAGGCTGGCCAGCAGAGATAGGTGGGATGGGCTGAGGGAAACTGAGGGTTGGGATGTGGAACTGGAGACAAGTGGGAGTGAAGTTGCTGGCTGGGGAGAAGAATGACGGTCAAAGATAAAGTCAAAAATAAAGTCAAAATAAACAAAGTTTAAATGACTCTAAACAGGAACATTGTTACATCCAATGCCTGTTTGCCTGTGGCTGATGCCACACAAGTGCTTGTAACCACGTACACATGCACACACACGCACTCGCATTCAAGCACGCACACACACGTACTGTAACTAGTGCCACACAAGTTACACCCTAATTTACATGGACAGGTGGGGGATTCCCAAACCTAGCCTAATGCCTTGAAAGTAGCTTTCAACTCAAGATGTTGAAGAATTACCCTTATAAGCTCAACATAAAGCAACTATAACTATTCCTCACAGATTTCCTATTAAATTACTATGTAATTATATGGATTCCTACTTGTTGCATGATATATTATCATTTAATAGATAGAATGGAAACAATTTTGTCAATCTGAAAACACGGTTTTAATTTGGACCAGAATATTCAATTGAGATCTTCACAAAGAGACAGAAAGACAGAATGACACAGACAGGCACACAGACAGAGAGATATCTGCACATCTGCATGGCATTTCAGATGTATTAATTTGGTGCAAAGTTCTTAAAATGTTTAAACATTAGAAATTGATTTTTTTACTTAAAGATTCCTCTGGTGAGTTTTATTCACAAAACACATACACATTTCAATGTTTAACACAATCAAAACAGTAATTGATGTCATACTGATACTTATTTTGTTTACCTCTTTGATACGTTTTCTTTTGCAGAATATTAATTGTGTGTGTGTGTGTGTGTGTGTGTCTGTCACGTAGAGCAGGTAGCTTAGTGGTTAAGAGCGTAGTGCCAGTAACCGAAAGGTCGCTGGTTCTAATCCCCGAGCCGACTAGGTGAAAAATCTGTCAATGTGCCCTTAGTAAGGCACTTAACCCTAATTGCTCCTGTAAGTCGCTCTGGATAAGAGCGTCTGCTGAGTGAGTAAAATGTAAATGTAAATGTATACCAATTCCAGTACCCCCAATGGTAGCCCTGGACAAAGCACACCTGATTCAACTTGTCAACTCATCAGCAAGCCCTCTGAGTTGATCAGGTGTGTTTGTCCGGGGCTACAACAAAAATGTGTTTTGTTGGGGGTACTGGAGGACTGAAGTTGGGAAACACTGATGTACAGTGGCTTGCGAAAGTATTCACCCCCCTTGGCATTTTTCCTATTTTGTTGCCTTACAACCTGGAATTTAAAAGAACAAAATTATTTTTGGGGGGGTTTGTATCATATGATTTACACAACATGCCTACCACTTTGAAGACGCAATTTTATTTATTTATTGTGAAACAAACAACAAATAAGACAAAAAAACATAAAACTTGAGCGTGCACAACTATTCACCCCCCAAAGTCAATACTTTGTAGATTCACCTTTTGCAGCAATTACAGCTGCAAGTCTCTTGGAGTATGTCTCTATAAGCTTGGCACATCTAGCCACTGGGATTTTTGCCCATTCTTCAAGGCAAAACTGCCCCAGCTCCTTCAATCAATCAATCAATTTTATTTTATATAGCCCTTCTTACATCAGCTAATATCTCGAAGTGCTGTACAGAAACCCAGCCTAAAACCCCAAACAGCTAGTAATGCAGGTGTAGAAGCACGGTGGCTAGGAAAAACTCCCTAGAAAGGCGAAAACCTAGGAAGAAACCTAGAGAGGAACCAGGCTATGAGGGGTGGCCAGTCCTCTTCTGGCTGTGCCGGGTGGAGATTATAACAGAACCATGCCAAGATGTTCAAAAATGTTCATAAGTGACAAGCATGGTCAAATAATAATCAGGAATAAATCTCAGTTGGCTTTTCATAGCCGATCATTAAGAGTTTGAAAACAGCAGGTCTGGGACAGGTAGGGGTTCCATAACCGCAGGCAGAACAGTTTAAACTGGAATAGCAGCAAGGCCAGGCGGACTGGGGACAGCAAGGAGTCACCACGGCCGGTAGTCCCGACGTATGGTCCTAGGGCTCAGGTCTCTCAGTTGGCTTTTCATAGCCGATCATTAAGAGTTGAAAACAGCAGGTCTGGGACAGGTAGGGGTTTCGTAGCCGCAGGCAGAACAGTTGAAACTGGAATAGCAGCAAGGCCAGGCGGGTTCCGCTTCAAGTTGGATGGGTTCCGCTGGTGTACAGCAATCTTTAAGTCATACCACAGATTCTCAATTGGATTGAGGTCTGGGCTTTGACTAGGCCATTCCAAGACATTTAAATGTTTCCCCTTAAACCTCTCGAGTGTTGCTTTAGCAGTATACTTAGGGTCATTGTCCTGCTGGAAGGTGAACCTCCGTCCCAGTCTCAAATCTCTGGAAGACTGAAACAGGCTTCCCTCAAGAATTTCCCTGTATTTAGCGCCATCCATCATTCTTTCAATTCTGACCAGTTTCCCAGTCCCTGCCGATGAAAAACATCCCCACAGCATGATGCTGCCACCACCATGCTTCACTGTGGGGATGGTGTTCTCGGGTGATGAGAGGTGTTGGGTTTGCGCCAGACATAGCGTTTTCCTTGATGGCCAAAAAGCTCAATTTTAGTCTCATCTGACCAGAGTACCTTCTTCCATATGTTTGGGGAGTCTCCCACATGACTTTTGGCGAACACCAAACATGTTTGCTTATTTTTTTCTTTAAGCAATGGCTTTTTTCTGGCCACTCTTCCGTACAACCCAGCTCTGTGGAGTGTACGGCTTAAAGTGGTCCTATGGACAGATACTCCATTCTCCGCTGTGGAGCTTTGCAGCTCCTTCAGGGTTATCTTTGGTCTCTTTGTGGCCTCTCTGATTAATGCCCTCCTTGACTGGTCCGTGAGTTTTGGTGGGCGGCCCGCTCTTGGCAGGTTTGTTGTGGTGCCATATTCTTTCCATTTTTTTAAATATTGGATTTAATGGTGCTCCATGGGATGTTCAAGGTTTCTGATATATTTTTTATAACCCAACCCTGATCTGTACTTCTCCACTGACCTGTTTGGAGAGTTCCTTGGTCTTCATGGTGCCGTTTGCTTGGTAGTGCCCCTTGCTTAGTGGTGTTGCAGACTCTGGAGCCTTTCAGAACAGGTGTATATATATATACTGAGATCATGTGACACTTAGATTGCACACAGGTGGACTTTATTTAACTAATTATGTGACTTCTAAAGGTAATTGGTTGCATCAGATATTATTTAGGGGCTTCATAGAAAAGGGGGGGAATACATATGCACGCACCACTTTTCCATTATGTACTTTTTAGAATTTTTGAAACAAGTAATTTTTTTTCATTTCACTTTAACAATTTGGACTATTTTGTGTATGTCCATTACATGAAATCGAAATAAAAATCCATTAAAATTACAGGTTGTAATGCAACAAAATAGGAAAAACGCCAAGGGGGATGAATACTTTTGCAAGGCACTGTAGAGTGCAAAGTCATTTCTACCATTATAATTAGGCTGAGAGCTTTTGAGTTTGAGCTTTTGTTCAGTCATTCATGTTCTATTACAGAATTCAACTCCTTATAGTGTTATATTCTACAATTCTAGTTTGCTAAGGATTTAATTAGCTGCCCTTTGGGATGTCATCAGTCGGAATCAGTTGAATGTTCAATAAATGACGTGTCATGGCGTCACAGTACCATACAAGTGGATGGAAATGGATGGAGATCTGTACTTCTTCATAGGGTGTTGAGGTCTGTGGATGCGAGATCGTTCCTCTAGAAACAGAGTGTTCGTTTTAGCTCACCAAGTGCACCAGGTGGGCAGAGTTTGCACATTTGAAATCATTTCATTATTCCTAAAGTTAAAACTCTGCCCAAACGGTGCACCGGGCTATGAAGCACCTATAGCTGGGAGGGCAGTGTTGAGACATAGGCATGGATGTCCATATCTCCCTCCCTCCATATCTCCCTCCCTCCCTCCCTCCCTCCCTCCCTCCATCCATCTCTCCCTCCCTCCCTCCATCTATCTCTCCCGCCCATCATCCCACCAGAGCGGGTTAAGGTTTCAGCCACATTTCAGGTCAGCCATGGCAGCCAGAGCAGCATTCCACCCTGGAGACCCCATCACTCCACCACCTTAGGAGAAACACACACACTATTACATTTACATTTTAGTCATTTAGCAGACGCTCTTATCCAGAGCGACTTACAGTAGAGTGCATACATTTTATTTTTCTTCGTACTGGTCCACACACTCAGCTGAGAACAGAATTAACACATACACCTGAGCACTATATACGACTACATACTGTACATTAATTCACTTACTTAAGAATGGAACACACACACACACAACTGAGAACACACACTCACTCAAACATTTTCTCCTGTCACAGAGTACACAAAACTGTGTCCATTTTAGTAATTCTATTTCTTTGTGTTGCATATGAGAACAGCTGCAGTAACAGCAGTAACATATCCCCATTGACCAAGTTATCTTATCTTAGAGAAGTTGTATCTAACACAGTACAAAGGTCCAAAAGTCACATCACTGTACACCTCCAAAAATCTGGTGCTAAGTGTAACACACTCGTGCAGATACTCACACAGACACACACACACACACAGATGTAGGGTCTTAATTTGATCACTCTTTGGTTGCTGAGAATTTGCAAACTTTTGTAGTGTATTTGAGTTTTATAAAGGCTTCCAAAGTTTGTCATTTCCATTTTGACATTTCAGACTTGATTATATACCCTACAAAAATGTCCATTAATTATATTCGACATAATAATTCACAGTTCCTGTTGCTGCAGGATTATTTTCCTGCTGTAGCAAACTGGCTCGAATGAAGATCCTACATCAGTACACACACACACACATACATTAGAATGACTAGGAGCTGGCATCAGATAGAACTCCAATAAACCATTTACACCCAATCACAAACCTGGATGGGAGCCGCTGCCACAAAGATAAAGCCCTTTGATTGGTGAACGGTAGTCTGAAAGGGAGGGCAGAGGTCGAGCGAGGTAGAGCTGATCCAATGACATTGCTCCGTGGAAGATATTCTGTGGAGGATAAAATACCATTCTACATAAACCCAAGTCCAATTTGCCCTCTTCTCCCTAAAGTGCACTCTTGTTCAATTCCCCACAATGATCTAAAAGCATTGGATTGGTGTGAGCATGGGCTAGGAAGAGTTTCAACCATATTCCATTCCATTGAACCTCTTAGCCATCAAAGTAGATTAGGGAGTTTCTGATAATATGGATTTGCTCTAGGCCTAGATCCATGAGAAGGGGGGGGGGAATAGATGATTGAAATCAGGGAACAGAGGGAACAGTAAGGGTTTAGGGCATAACTTTGCTAACCCTACTTCTCATTTAGGCATGACTAAGAAGACAGGGGCTTTGACTCACTCATCCACGTCTCTATGGTCGTCCCCTGATGGGGAACTGAGAGAATGGAAAGAACAGGACTGAGTGAAAAAATGAGTAATGGAATTGAGTCCGTGAATGAGTAGATGAGATTGAAAAAGTGAACATAGTCAAGCTGGTAATAAACTTGGGACTTACTAACTGCACTAGTCTTAGACTTAAATCTTTAAACTGCACTTTCAGAGTCCATTCATCGGCTTTGTGAAAGCAGCAGTGTAAAAGCGCACAGTAGTTTAAGCATGCAAAATGAGCCATGAACGAGAAACAAGTGCTTGAACTACTTTGAATAGCAGATATGAACTTTGATTCTGACGGACAGTATCATGGTAACTGTTGGTAACCATAAACCGTTCAATGCCGTTAGTTAGCACACATACACACTCTCTCTCTCTCTGACGAAAAAAAGCAGGAGGAAGAGAGCACTCCTATGTAAATCACTTCCTGGTTCAGAGCCTGTGTTTTGGTGGTATGCATATCAGTTTCTTGTATAAATCCATGCTACTTCCCAGTGGAACACTATCTACTCTACTACTAGCTATTCGCAAATCGACTTGAAATATAGATATGCACGTACATTCTGGATGTGAACCGTCACACACACAGACATTTTCACACACACAAGCACACATACATACCCCTCCAGTTAGGCCAAATATCCTCTCCAGGTCAGGGGGAGTCAGGACGTCTTTGCCAACGATGGAGGATTTGAACCCAGGGGCATACTGCTCAATCCAGCTAAATGCTACACAGATACACAGAGACATAGTCAGTTTCATATAGGTTCAATAATGCCTGTGATGAGCAGTAAAATGTTATACAAAATCTACTGAGGATGAACACTTTCTGGGTGGGTGACAATGTTTTTGTTACTAGCATCAGTGGCAACTGCTCTAAGAGTGTCTCCACGTGTGTGCGTGTGTGTGTCCGTGTGTGTGTGTGTGCGTTCTAACCTGAGTCTGCGAAGGCCTCTCTGTCCTGTTCTGTCCACGCTCTCCCTCCCTCCAGACGATATGGAGTAAACTGGGTGAACAGCGACACCACATGACTTCCAGGGGGCGCCAGTGTTGGGTCCAACACCGATGGAATGGTCATCTCGATCATGGGCCTGTAGGGGAGAGAAAAGGAAGAATGTGTGTGTGTGTGCGAGCGTGCGTGCAGTATGTGAACCTGTATGGACATGTGTGTGTCCCTGGATGTGAGTGTGTCCGTACGTGCGTGCCTGTGTGCGTGTGTACCTGGACGAGGGCCGTCCCTCCTTGCAGTCTTTGTAGGCTGTCTGTAACACCTCCACACTCTCACAGTTAAGGTGGATGGAACACTGGTGGTGTGGTCCAGGCTTGCCGTCTGGTGTGGGGGCCGCTAGGAAGTCAGGAAGCTTATCCACTGCCACTGTTACAGAGAAAAGAGAGCAAGAGAGTGAGAGAGAGAGCGAGAGAAAAAGAGAGAGAGAGAACAGAGAAGAGATAAGGAAGAGAGAAAAGTGATGAGAGAAGAGAGAAGGAGGTGACAAAGACAGAGAAATAGGGAAAAAGAGTGAAGAAAGAGAGATATAAATAGAGTCCACACCAGTGGCGACCCGCCATTCAGGGCAGCTGGGGCAGAGCAGCTCAAGCCCTGGTTCACCTGGAGAAGACTGACCCCAAGAGAAACATGTAAGAAGGGGTGTGTTCTGATGAGCCTCTGTTGGCTGTCATGGACAAAGTGGAGTTTTTAATTAATACCTGTCACATATCAGTTCGCAAAAAATGTAAAAAATAAATAATAATTGAGATAATAAAGCTGCGTACAAACATGGTCTCTTTTTAGCTTTCTTGAGTAAGGCAGCTCCAAAATGCAGGTGTTTCAGCCTAGCTCAGTAAAATACGGAGCGTAGGGGTTGGTAATGTTCTCTAGTTGCGCTGTGATTGGCTCAGTATTCTGTCACTCATGGGGACACCACAGCACCGCAAAATCTACAGGAAGAGCTCAAAACTTCAAGTCCCTTGGGTGCTGCCATAGATTTACATTAGAAATCCCCATCCAAGAAGGCTCAAAGTCATTGGTCACCGATAAGATGATGTCAAATCACGTTATATCTACCGTAGCTTTGATTGGACTGATCATGTCAACATCATACTTTCAAAATCTTAGCTAGCAAGCTAGACAAGCAGTCATCATCATGAATCAAGTCAACAATCTACTGGCAAATCCTTTTCAATCCTTGTCATAAGAAGTGAAATTATAGATAAAACGTATCAGTGCTCATCGGTCTAGGGTCTCTTTTCCAAACTTAAAAGGATAAACATTCACAGACAACATCATGGGCCAGAAAAGGTTGGATACATTGGCCATGCTGTCAATCCAGCATGACTTCTGCCGCGTTCAAAACAACTGGAAACTCATAATTGGGAAATCTCAGACTTCAGTGAGTGCAAGACAACTGGGAACTTTGAAAAAAACGAGCTCCGACTGGGAAAATACGTTTTGAACGGTCATCAAACTCGGAATTCCAAGTCGGGAACTCGGGCCTCTTTCTAGATCTCCGACAAGAAGATCACTGACGTCATGATTCAACCTTGTTTTTTTCAGAGTTCCCAGTTGTCTTGAAAGCACCATAAATCCAGAGAATGCCAGACATTGATGACAAAGTTTGATGACAAAATTTGCCCACAACAGGGACCGCCGCACCACCTTCCTGTTCAAGTGATCACAGAACAACAAGGTGAGTCCAAAAATGTATTGTATGCTGTTGCATTATGATGTAATATGCCAGGGAGATATGTATACTGTAGCTAAGAAAGTAATACTAAGTGTATGTTGTGTAGTAAGCTGTTAGTAGCCCATGTGCCTCACGCTAATAATTTGGTCCCTTTCCCCCTCTTAACTTAGCCTACTGTTCTGACTTGGTGGTGCACATGTAGCCTATAGCCTGTTTTAGAGAAATGTAATCATTGAATATTGTAAGAGCTTTCATTGTCTGCTTATATGACCCCTTTATTTATCCTACGGTTCTGACTTGGTGTACAGAGAGAATACTGTAAGAATGGCCCATGTTCTGAATTCTGTCGCTGTACATTTCAAAAGTGCTGAACAAATAGTTATATTGACTACGTCCGTCCTAGCTCGCTCATTAATATCTTAATCGAAATTACGGATTGCCTCTTATCCGCTCGTCGTTCTCTAATGCCATAGTTTGTACATCTCAATTGTCAGTAGAAACCACATTTGTTTAAGCATGTCAGCCATATCAGCTATGTTTTAAAAAAAGGCAGTAAATGAGTCTGAATGAACTGTTTCGCTGCCAGACAAGGCTCCGCTGATAGCCAGGTGTAGCAGTGGTAAGGTGTTGGGACTGCTGTTGGGACTCTGCTGTTGGGACAGCTTTATGTATATATAATATAATATAATATGCCATTTAGCAGACGCTTTTATCCAAAGCGACTTACAGTCATGCGTGCATACATTTTTGTGTATGGGTGGTCCCGGGGATCGAACCCACTACCTTGGCGTTACAAGCGCCGTGCTCTACCAGTTGAGCTACAAAGGACCACAATGTAGGCCCTAACAGTTTGTGGGCACCATTTGTCACCATTATAGAGCAATTAATGTATTGTTTAGTGTTGTGTTGTGTATTGGCTTTGCTGGCATGCATCTTAAAAACATTTTTTTTGTTTGCACCACCAACATTTACATGCTAAAATCGCCACTGGTCCACACATACACAACTCGCAGTAAACTACATTTCTTAACCCTCTAGATTCTAAGCCCTGTCTAATCTAGTGGAGGGGGGGTTCTAAGCGAACATAAGGAATTTTTTTAAGATGGTCATACCAAGGATAACTTAGCTATTTGATTTTGAATTTTAAGACCACTAAAGGTATACAAAAATTTGATGAAACATTGAATTTGACATTATTGCTATTAGCCAATAGAAACGTGTTGAATAACAGGTTCACTACATGGAACAACACATTTATCTACATCCCTATTAGTGAGCATTTCTCCTTTACCAAGATAATCCATCCACCTGACAGGTGTGGAATATCAAGAAACTGATTAAACAGCATGATCATTACACAGGTGCACCTTGTGCTGGGGACAATAAAAGGCCACACAACACAATACCACAAATGTCTTAAGTTTTGAGGGAGCGTGCAATTGACATGCTGACTGAAGGAATGTCCACCAGAGCTGTTGCCAGACAATTGAATGTTCATTTCTCTACCATAAGCCGCCTCCAACGTCGTTTTAGATAATTTTGCAGTACGTCCAACTGGCCTCACAACCGCAGACCATGTGTAACCACGCCAGCCCAGGACCTCCACATCTGGCTTCTTCACCTGCGGGATCTTCTGAGACCAGCCACCCGGACAGCTGATGAAACTGAGGAGTATTTCTGTCTGTAATAAAGCCCTTTTGTGGGGAAAAGCTCATTCTGATTGGCTGGGCCTGGCTCCCCTGTAGGTGGGCCTGGCTCCCAAGGGGGTGGGCATATGCCCTCACAGGCCCACCCATGGCTGCGCCCCTGCTCAGTCGTGAAAATCCATAGATTATGGCCCATTTATTTCAATTGACTGATTTCCTTATATGAACTGTAATTCAGTAAAATCGTTGAAATTGTTGCATTTATATTTTTGTTCAGTATATTTATCCCATTATTTTAGGCACTAAACTATCTCCATATACACTACCAGTGAGAAGTTTGGACACACCTACTCATTCAAGGGTTTTCTTTATTTTTACTATTTTCTACATTGTAGAATAACAGTGAAGAGATCAAAACTATGAAATAACACATATGGAATCATGTAGTAACCAATAAAGTGTTAAACAAATCAAAATATATTTTATATTTGAGATTATTCAAATAGCCACCCTTTGCCTTGATGACAGCTTTGCACACTCTTAGCATTCTCTCAACCAGCTTCATGTGGTAGTCACCTGGAATGCATTTCAATTAACAGGTCTGCCTTCTTAAAAGTTAATTTGTGGAATTTCTTTATTTCTTAATGCGTTTGAGCCAATCAGTTGTGTTGTGACAAGGTAGAGGCGGTATACAGAAGATAGCACTATTTGGTAAAAGACCAAGTCCATATTAATGCAAGAACAGCTCAAATAAGCAAAGAGAAACAACAGTCCATCATTACTTTAAGACAAGAAAGTCAGTCAATACAGAACATTTCAAGAACTTTGAAAGTTTCTTCAAGTGCAGTTGCAAAAACCATTGAGCACTATGATGAAACTGGCTCTCATGAGGCCCACCACAGGAATGGAAGACCCAGAGTTACCTCTGAATACTTTCCAAATGCACTGTATACTTCCATAAATTTGTGAGGCCTGTGGACATCCTAGAGCAAAACAACTGACATGTACGTGTTCGTGAGAGTCATATTAGTGTGTAACCCAAACTGTTCGGACGCTACAGACAGAAGTTGGCAAATCGGCTGTACCGAGACTCTTGTGTGGGATCATAGAGCAAAATGGAGAACACCATCGTGTTCATGAGCGTCTTTCTGTTCGGACACTACAGACGATTTTGTGAGAAGAGAAATTTTCGGGATGTCTCATGGTCTGACAAACACCGCTCTAGCTCTGTCACCTTGCACCGCAGATGTGGTATTGTTACATAGGCGGATGTGGTGAATTGAGACATATCCAATGCATAAAACACATCTCTCTAGCTTAAACTGACAGATTTTATGGGGCTGTTTTTATTATGCTAATTAGATTTTCAACCTTAGGGCAAGTAACATAATAAGTTGCATGGACTCACTCTGTGTGCAATAATAGTGTTTAACATGATTTTTAAATGACTACCCCATCTCTGTAACCCACACATACAATTATCTGTAAGGTCCCTCAGTCAAGCAGTGAATTTCAAGCACAGATTCAACCACAAAGACCAGGGAGGTTTTCCAATGGTTGCAAAGAAGGGCCCCATCTATTTGGTAGATGAGTAAAAAAAAAATGCATGGTGCAGTTATTAATTACACTTTGGATGGTGTATCAATACACCCAGTCACTACAAAGATACAGGCACCCTTCCTAACTCAGTTGCCGGAGAGGAAGGAAACCGCTCAGGGATTTCACCATGAGGCCAGTTACACAGTTTAATGGCTGTGATAGGAGATAACTGAGGATGGATCAACAACATTGTAGTTACTCCACAATACTAACATAAATGACAGAGTGAAAAGAAGGAAGCTTGTACAGAATAGAAAAATGACAAAACATGCATCTTGTTTGCAACAAGGCACTAAAGTAATACCGAAAATTATTTGGCAAATAAATGAACTTTTTGTTGTGAATACAAAGCGTTATGTTTGGGGTAAATCCAACACAACACATCACTCTTCAAAGTTTTTTAGGATAAAAAGAAACGGAATAGAGCTATACACAGGCAAAATCCTAGAGGAAAACTAACCTTTCAGCGGGACAATTACCTAAAACACAAGGCCAAATATACACTGGAGTTGCTTACCAAGATGACATTGAATGTTCCTGAGCGGCCTAGTTACAGTTTTGACTTAAATAGGCTTGAAAATCTATGGCAAGACTTGAAAATGGCTGTCTAGCAATGATCAACAACCAACTTGACAGAGCTTGAATAATTATTAAAATAATAAAATGGGCAAATATTGTTCAATACAGGAGTGCAAAGCTCTTAGAGACTTAACCAGAAAGATTCACAGCTGTAATCGCTGCCAAAGGGGATTCTAACATGTATTGACTCAGGGGGTTGAATACTTATCTAATCCAGATATATTAGACGAATAACTTTGAGGCTATTAAAATCATTTTATTCTGGAAAAACCCCAGGGCTTGATGTCCTACCGGTAGAGGTATATCAAGCAATTTTTTAATATACCCAAAGCTCAATTTTTAGCTTGTTTTAATTAATCCTATAGGAATGGTAGTCTGTCAGGTACTCAGCAGGAAGTTCTGATTTCACTATTACTAAAACAAGACCCAGATGGCAAATCTTATATCTAAAACACTGGAAGCCTCTTACACCGAATTAAAAAGGTTTTACTGGGTATTGTTCATCCTGATCAGACAGGTTTTTTACATGGACGATACATTGGAGACAATATACGACAACTACTTGAAATAATAGAACAACATGAAACGTCTAAGAAGCCAGGCCTGGTATTTATAATGGATTTTGAAAAGGCCTTTGATAAAGTACGACTGGATTTGGTGAGTCTCTAATTCAATAGGTAAAAGTAATGTATAGCAACCCCAGGTGTAAGATAGTATATAATGGCTACTTCTCAGAGAGTTTTGAACTGTCAAGAGGAGTTAAACAAGGGTGTCTGCTGTCACCATATATATTCATTATGGCCATCAAAATGCTAGCTATTAAAATCAGATCAAATAACAACATTAGGGGATTATACATCCAAGGCTTAAAAACAAAGGTGTCTATGTATGCCGATGACTCAAGTTTTATATTAAGTCCGCAAGCTCGATCCCTGCAATGTCTCATTGAATATCTAGATAACTTTTCTGGCCTCTCTGGACTCAAACCCAAATATGATAAGTGTCCCATATTACGTATTGGATCTTTAAAAGACACAACATTTATATTACCCTGCAGTTTACCTATACAATGGGCTGACGGTGAAGTAGACATACTTGGTATTCATATCACAAAATATGAGCTCTCCACAATGAATTTCAATAGAAAATTCAAAAACATTGACAAGATCCTGCAACCATGTAGAGGTAAATACCTCTCTATTTATGGAAAAAAAATTCACTGACTAACTCGTTATTCATATCTCAGTTTACTCACTTACTTATGGGGCTGCCTACTCCTGATGACTCGTTTTTCAAATTATATGAGCAAAAAATATTTTGCTTTATCTGGGATGCTAAACCAGACAAGATAAAGTGTGCCTATCTATATAATGAATATGAACTGGGTGGGCTGAGATTATTAAATATAAAAGCACTAATCCTCTCTCTAAAAGCTTCACTTATACAAAAGTTTTACTTGAACCCAAAATTATTTACATTTTACATTTTAGTCATTTTAGCAGACACTCTTATCCAGAGCGACTTACAGTTAGTGAGTGCATACATTATTTTTTTTATTTTTCATACCCCCCATGGGAATCGAACCCACAACCCTGGCATTACAAACGCCATGCTCTACCAACTGAGCTACATCCCTGCCAGCCATTCCCTCCCCTACCCTGGATGACGCTGGGCCAATTGTGCGCCGCCCCATGGGTCTCCCGGTCGCGGCCGGCTACGACAGAGCCTGGATTATTCTCAAGTAGATTACTAAGAAAAGCCCATCCCTTGTTTAAAAATTGCCTTTTTACATTTGTTCAGATGGTCATTTCTCCTTTTTGATTAATTGAAAATTAAACCGTTCAAAGTATCTCTCTTTTTCAAACAAGCAATGCAGAGCTGGTTACAATTTCAATTTCATCCCCCAGAAATGATAGAACAAATATTACAACAAATATTATGGTTGAACGCAAATGTACGGGTTGAAAAATACCTGTATTTATGGAAATATGTTTGAGAAAGGTATTTTGTTTGTAAATTATATTGTAAATTGGAATGGTAGAGTTATGTCTTTCATGGAGCTATCGCAAATATATGGGAAGGTCTGCTCAATCCAAGATTACAACCAACTGATTACAGCACTACCCCAAAAATGGAGGAGGTAGGTGGCAGAGGGAAAAGGTAAGGAACTGGACTGTCTGCCCAATATAAACAATCAAAACTGGCAGTGGAACAAAAATAGCATAAATGGGAAAGTATACCAGTTTCATTTGAGGACCAGGATGTTGACAGCTGTGCCCATCCTGGTCCTCAAATGAAACTGATGTACTGATTCCATGGCACAGTGTATATAAAAATTATGCAAGATTCAACACTTCGTGCTTTTCAGCTAAAATTATTTTACAGAATTCTTGCCACCAACAAAATGTTGAATATTTGGGGCATACAACCATCGCAGCTCTGCAGAATTTGTTGCGAGGATACAGAATCAATAGAACATTTGTTTTGGTATTGCCCTCAGGTAGCCTGTTTCTGGTCTCAGGTTCAGGAATGGTTGAAAAAGCTTAATATTAAACTAAAATTGACCCTAGAAATAGCATTGTTCAGAGATTTGGAGAGACCTGGTCAGTGAATCACTAATACTCTTAGTAAATGTATTTATCTTCAACTCGCAATCTGCAGATTCTATTCGATTAGATATATTAAAATGTTATGTTTAACATCACAGCATAGTTGAAAGATATATGGCACGTAGAAATCCGAAGAGGCTGGCCAGCAGAGATAGGTGGGATGGGCTGAGGGAAACTGAGGGTTGGGATGTGGAACTGGAGACAAGTGGGAGTGAAGTTGCTGGCTGGGGAGAAGAATGACGGTCAAAGATAAAGTCAAAAATAAAGTCAAAATAAACAAAGTTTAAATGACTCTAAACAGGAACATTGTTACATCCAATGCCTGTTTGCCTGTGGCTGATGCCACACAAGTGCTTGTAACCACGTACACATGCACACACACGCACTCGCATTCAAGCACGCACACACACGTACTGTAACTAGTGCCACACAAGTTACACCCTAATTTACATGGACAGGTGGGGGATTCCCAAACCTAGCCTAATGCCTTGAAAGTAGCTTTCAACTCAAGATGTTGAAGAATTACCCTTATAAGCTCAACATAAAGCAACTATAACTATTCCTCACAGATTTCCTATTAAATTACTATGTAATTATATGGATTCCTACTTGTTGCATGATATATTATCATTTAATAGATAGAATGGAAACAATTTTGTCAATCTGAAAACACGGTTTTAATTTGGACCAGAATATTCAATTGAGATCTTCACAAAGAGACAGAAAGACAGAATGACACAGACAGGCACACAGACAGAGAGATATCTGCACATCTGCATGGCATTTCAGATGTATTAATTTGGTGCAAAGTTCTTAAAATGTTTAAACATTAGAAATTGATTTTTTTACTTAAAGATTCCTCTGGTGAGTTTTATTCACAAAACACATACACATTTCAATGTTTAACACAATCAAAACAGTAATTGATGTCATACTGATACTTATTTTGTTTACCTCTTTGATACGTTTTCTTTTGCAGAATATTAATTGTGTGTGTGTGTGTGTGTGTGTGTCTGTCACGTAGAGCAGGTAGCTTAGTGGTTAAGAGCGTAGTGCCAGTAACCGAAAGGTCGCTGGTTCTAATCCCCGAGCCGACTAGGTGAAAAATCTGTCAATGTGCCCTTAGTAAGGCACTTAACCCTAATTGCTCCTGTAAGTCGCTCTGGATAAGAGCGTCTGCTGAGTGAGTAAAATGTAAATGTAAATGTATACCAATTCCAGTACCCCCAATGGTAGCCCTGGACAAAGCACACCTGATTCAACTTGTCAACTCATCAGCAAGCCCTCTGAGTTGATCAGGTGTGTTTGTCCGGGGCTACAACAAAAATGTGTTTTGTTGGGGGTACTGGAGGACTGAAGTTGGGAAACACTGATGTACAGTGGCTTGCGAAAGTATTCACCCCCCTTGGCATTTTTCCTATTTTGTTGCCTTACAACCTGGAATTTAAAAGAACAAAATTATTTTTGGGGGGGTTTGTATCATATGATTTACACAACATGCCTACCACTTTGAAGACGCAATTTTATTTATTTATTGTGAAACAAACAACAAATAAGACAAAAAAACATAAAACTTGAGCGTGCACAACTATTCACCCCCCAAAGTCAATACTTTGTAGATTCACCTTTTGCAGCAATTACAGCTGCAAGTCTCTTGGAGTATGTCTCTATAAGCTTGGCACATCTAGCCACTGGGATTTTTGCCCATTCTTCAAGGCAAAACTGCCCCAGCTCCTTCAATCAATCAATCAATTTTATTTTATATAGCCCTTCTTACATCAGCTAATATCTCGAAGTGCTGTACAGAAACCCAGCCTAAAACCCCAAACAGCTAGTAATGCAGGTGTAGAAGCACGGTGGCTAGGAAAAACTCCCTAGAAAGGCGAAAACCTAGGAAGAAACCTAGAGAGGAACCAGGCTATGAGGGGTGGCCAGTCCTCTTCTGGCTGTGCCGGGTGGAGATTATAACAGAACCATGCCAAGATGTTCAAAAATGTTCATAAGTGACAAGCATGGTCAAATAATAATCAGGAATAAATCTCAGTTGGCTTTTCATAGCCGATCATTAAGAGTTTGAAAACAGCAGGTCTGGGACAGGTAGGGGTTCCATAACCGCAGGCAGAACAGTTTAAACTGGAATAGCAGCAAGGCCAGGCGGACTGGGGACAGCAAGGAGTCACCACGGCCGGTAGTCCCGACGTATGGTCCTAGGGCTCAGGTCTCTCAGTTGGCTTTTCATAGCCGATCATTAAGAGTTGAAAACAGCAGGTCTGGGACAGGTAGGGGTTTCGTAGCCGCAGGCAGAACAGTTGAAACTGGAATAGCAGCAAGGCCAGGCGGGTTCCGCTTCAAGTTGGATGGGTTCCGCTGGTGTACAGCAATCTTTAAGTCATACCACAGATTCTCAATTGGATTGAGGTCTGGGCTTTGACTAGGCCATTCCAAGACATTTAAATGTTTCCCCTTAAACCTCTCGAGTGTTGCTTTAGCAGTATACTTAGGGTCATTGTCCTGCTGGAAGGTGAACCTCCGTCCCAGTCTCAAATCTCTGGAAGACTGAAACAGGCTTCCCTCAAGAATTTCCCTGTATTTAGCGCCATCCATCATTCTTTCAATTCTGACCAGTTTCCCAGTCCCTGCCGATGAAAAACATCCCCACAGCATGATGCTGCCACCACCATGCTTCACTGTGGGGATGGTGTTCTCGGGTGATGAGAGGTGTTGGGTTTGCGCCAGACATAGCGTTTTCCTTGATGGCCAAAAAGCTCAATTTTAGTCTCATCTGACCAGAGTACCTTCTTCCATATGTTTGGGGAGTCTCCCACATGACTTTTGGCGAACACCAAACATGTTTGCTTATTTTTTTCTTTAAGCAATGGCTTTTTTCTGGCCACTCTTCCGTACAACCCAGCTCTGTGGAGTGTACGGCTTAAAGTGGTCCTATGGACAGATACTCCATTCTCCGCTGTGGAGCTTTGCAGCTCCTTCAGGGTTATCTTTGGTCTCTTTGTGGCCTCTCTGATTAATGCCCTCCTTGACTGGTCCGTGAGTTTTGGTGGGCGGCCCGCTCTTGGCAGGTTTGTTGTGGTGCCATATTCTTTCCATTTTTTTAAATATTGGATTTAATGGTGCTCCATGGGATGTTCAAGGTTTCTGATATATTTTTTATAACCCAACCCTGATCTGTACTTCTCCACTGACCTGTTTGGAGAGTTCCTTGGTCTTCATGGTGCCGTTTGCTTGGTAGTGCCCCTTGCTTAGTGGTGTTGCAGACTCTGGAGCCTTTCAGAACAGGTGTATATATATATACTGAGATCATGTGACACTTAGATTGCACACAGGTGGACTTTATTTAACTAATTATGTGACTTCTAAAGGTAATTGGTTGCATCAGATATTATTTAGGGGCTTCATAGAAAAGGGGGGGAATACATATGCACGCACCACTTTTCCATTATGTACTTTTTAGAATTTTTGAAACAAGTAATTTTTTTTCATTTCACTTTAACAATTTGGACTATTTTGTGTATGTCCATTACATGAAATCGAAATAAAAATCCATTAAAATTACAGGTTGTAATGCAACAAAATAGGAAAAACGCCAAGGGGGATGAATACTTTTGCAAGGCACTGTAGAGTGCAAAGTCATTTCTACCATTATAATTAGGCTGAGAGCTTTTGAGTTTGAGCTTTTGTTCAGTCATTCATGTTCTATTACAGAATTCAACTCCTTATAGTGTTATATTCTACAATTCTAGTTTGCTAAGGATTTAATTAGCTGCCCTTTGGGATGTCATCAGTCGGAATCAGTTGAATGTTCAATAAATGACGTGTCATGGCGTCACAGTACCATACAAGTGGATGGAAATGGATGGAGATCTGTACTTCTTCATAGGGTGTTGAGGTCTGTGGATGCGAGATCGTTCCTCTAGAAACAGAGTGTTCGTTTTAGCTCACCAAGTGCACCAGGTGGGCAGAGTTTGCACATTTGAAATCATTTCATTATTCCTAAAGTTAAAACTCTGCCCAAACGGTGCACCGGGCTATGAAGCACCTATAGCTGGGAGGGCAGTGTTGAGACATAGGCATGGATGTCCATATCTCCCTCCCTCCATATCTCCCTCCCTCCCTCCCTCCCTCCCTCCCTCCATCCATCTCTCCCTCCCTCCCTCCATCTATCTCTCCCGCCCATCATCCCACCAGAGCGGGTTAAGGTTTCAGCCACATTTCAGGTCAGCCATGGCAGCCAGAGCAGCATTCCACCCTGGAGACCCCATCACTCCACCACCTTAGGAGAAACACACACACTATTACATTTACATTTTAGTCATTTAGCAGACGCTCTTATCCAGAGCGACTTACAGTAGAGTGCATACATTTTATTTTTCTTCGTACTGGTCCACACACTCAGCTGAGAACAGAATTAACACATACACCTGAGCACTATATACGACTACATACTGTACATTAATTCACTTACTTAAGAATGGAACACACACACACACAACTGAGAACACACACTCACTCAAACATTTTCTCCTGTCACAGAGTACACAAAACTGTGTCCATTTTAGTAATTCTATTTCTTTGTGTTGCATATGAGAACAGCTGCAGTAACAGCAGTAACATATCCCCATTGACCAAGTTATCTTATCTTAGAGAAGTTGTATCTAACACAGTACAAAGGTCCAAAAGTCACATCACTGTACACCTCCAAAAATCTGGTGCTAAGTGTAACACACTCGTGCAGATACTCACACAGACACACACACACACACAGATGTAGGGTCTTAATTTGATCACTCTTTGGTTGCTGAGAATTTGCAAACTTTTGTAGTGTATTTGAGTTTTATAAAGGCTTCCAAAGTTTGTCATTTCCATTTTGACATTTCAGACTTGATTATATACCCTACAAAAATGTCCATTAATTATATTCGACATAATAATTCACAGTTCCTGTTGCTGCAGGATTATTTTCCTGCTGTAGCAAACTGGCTCGAATGAAGATCCTACATCAGTACACACACACACACATACATTAGAATGACTAGGAGCTGGCATCAGATAGAACTCCAATAAACCATTTACACCCAATCACAAACCTGGATGGGAGCCGCTGCCACAAAGATAAAGCCCTTTGATTGGTGAACGGTAGTCTGAAAGGGAGGGCAGAGGTCGAGCGAGGTAGAGCTGATCCAATGACATTGCTCCGTGGAAGATATTCTGTGGAGGATAAAATACCATTCTACATAAACCCAAGTCCAATTTGCCCTCTTCTCCCTAAAGTGCACTCTTGTTCAATTCCCCACAATGATCTAAAAGCATTGGATTGGTGTGAGCATGGGCTAGGAAGAGTTTCAACCATATTCCATTCCATTGAACCTCTTAGCCATCAAAGTAGATTAGGGAGTTTCTGATAATATGGATTTGCTCTAGGCCTAGATCCATGAGAAGGGGGGGGGGAATAGATGATTGAAATCAGGGAACAGAGGGAACAGTAAGGGTTTAGGGCATAACTTTGCTAACCCTACTTCTCATTTAGGCATGACTAAGAAGACAGGGGCTTTGACTCACTCATCCACGTCTCTATGGTCGTCCCCTGATGGGGAACTGAGAGAATGGAAAGAACAGGACTGAGTGAAAAAATGAGTAATGGAATTGAGTCCGTGAATGAGTAGATGAGATTGAAAAAGTGAACATAGTCAAGCTGGTAATAAACTTGGGACTTACTAACTGCACTAGTCTTAGACTTAAATCTTTAAACTGCACTTTCAGAGTCCATTCATCGGCTTTGTGAAAGCAGCAGTGTAAAAGCGCACAGTAGTTTAAGCATGCAAAATGAGCCATGAACGAGAAACAAGTGCTTGAACTACTTTGAATAGCAGATATGAACTTTGATTCTGACGGACAGTATCATGGTAACTGTTGGTAACCATAAACCGTTCAATGCCGTTAGTTAGCACACATACACACTCTCTCTCTCTCTGACGAAAAAAAGCAGGAGGAAGAGAGCACTCCTATGTAAATCACTTCCTGGTTCAGAGCCTGTGTTTTGGTGGTATGCATATCAGTTTCTTGTATAAATCCATGCTACCTCCCAGTGGAACACTATCTACTCTACTACTAGCTATTCGCAAATCGACTTGAAATATAGATATGCACGTACATTCTGGATGTGAACCGTCACACACACAGACATTTTCACACACACAAGCACACATACATACCCCTCCAGTTAGGCCAAATATCCTCTCCAGGTCAGGGGGAGTCAGGACGTCTTTGCCAACGATGGAGGATTTGAACCCAGGGGCATACTGCTCAATCCAGCTAAATGCTACACAGATACACAGAGACATAGTCAGTTTCATATAGGTTCAATAATGCCTGTGATGAGCAGTAAAATGTTATACAAAATCTACTGAGGATGAACACTTTCTGGGTGGGTGACAATGTTTTTGTTACTAGCATCAGTGGCAACTGCTCTAAGAGTGTCTCCACGTGTGTGCGTGTGTGTGTCCGTGTGTGTGTGTGTGCGTTCTAACCTGAGTCTGCGAAGGCCTCTCTGTCCTGTTCTGTCCACGCTCTCCCTCCCTCCAGACGATATGGAGTAAACTGGGTGAACAGCGACACCACATGACTTCCAGGGGGCGCCAGTGTTGGGTCCAACACCGATGGAATGGTCATCTCGATCATGGGCCTGTAGGGGAGAGAAAAGGAAGAATGTGTGTGTGTGTGCGAGCGTGCGTGCAGTATGTGAACCTGTATGGACATGTGTGTGTCCCTGGATGTGAGTGTGTCCGTACGTGCGTGCCTGTGTGCGTGTGTACCTGGACGAGGGCCGTCCCTCCTTGCAGTCTTTGTAGGCTGTCTGTAACACCTCCACACTCTCACAGTTAAGGTGGATGGAACACTGGTGGTGTGGTCCAGGCTTGCCGTCTGGTGTGGGGGCCGCTAGGAAGTCAGGAAGCTTATCCACTGCCACTGTTACAGAGAAAAGAGAGCAAGAGAGTGAGAGAGAGAGCGAGAGAAAAAGAGAGAGAGAGAACAGAGAAGAGATAAGGAAGAGAGAAAAGTGATGAGAGAAGAGAGAAGGAGGTGACAAAGACAGAGAAATAGGGAAAAAGAGTGAAGAAAGAGAGATATAAATAGAGTCCACACCAGTGGCGACCCGCCATTCAGGGCAGCTGGGGCAGAGCAGCTCAAGCCCTGGTTCACCTGGAGAAGACTGACCCCAAGAGAAACATGTAAGAAGGGGTGTGTTCTGATGAGCCTCTGTTGGCTGTCATGGACAAAGTGGAGTTTTTAATTAATACCTGTCACATATCAGTTCGCAAAAAATGTAAAAAATAAATAATAATTGAGATAATAAAGCTGCGTACAAACATGGTCTCTTTTTAGCTTTCTTGAGTAAGGCAGCTCCAAAATGCAGGTGTTTCAGCCTAGCTCAGTAAAATACGGAGCGTAGGGGTTGGTAATGTTCTCTAGTTGCGCTGTGATTGGCTCAGTATTCTGTCACTCATGGGGACACCACAGCACCGCAAAATCTACAGGAAGAGCTCAAAACTTCAAGTCCCTTGGGTGCTGCCATAGATTTACATTAGAAATCCCCATCCAAGAAGGCTCAAAGTCATTGGTCACCGATAAGATGATGTCAAATCACGTTATATCTACCGTAGCTTTGATTGGACTGATCATGTCAACATCATACTTTCAAAATCTTAGCTAGCAAGCTAGACAAGCAGTCATCATCATGAATCAAGTCAACAATCTACTGGCAAATCCTTTTCAATCCTTGTCATAAGAAGTGAAATTATAGATAAAACGTATCAGTGCTCATCGGTCTAGGGTCTCTTTTCCAAACTTAAAAGGATAAACATTCACAGACAACATCATGGGCCAGAAAAGGTTGGATACATTGGCCATGCTGTCAATCCAGCATGACTTCTGCCGCGTTCAAAACAACTGGAAACTCATAATTGGGAAATCTCAGACTTCAGTGAGTGCAAGACAACTGGGAACTTTGAAAAAAACGAGCTCCGACTGGGAAAATACGTTTTGAACGGTCATCAAACTCGGAATTCCAAGTCGGGAACTCGGGCCTCTTTCTAGATCTCCGACAAGAAGATCACTGACGTCATGATTCAACCTTGTTTTTTTCAGAGTTCCCAGTTGTCTTGAAAGCACCATAAATCCAGAGAATGCCAGACATTGATGACAAAGTTTGATGACAAAATTTGCCCACAACAGGGACCGCCGCACCACCTTCCTGTTCAAGTGATCACAGAACAACAAGGTGAGTCCAAAAATGTATTGTATGCTGTTGCATTATGATGTAATATGCCAGGGAGATATGTATACTGTAGCTAAGAAAGTAATACTAAGTGTATGTTGTGTAGTAAGCTGTTAGTAGCCCATGTGCCTCACGCTAATAATTTGGTCCCTTTCCCCCTCTTAACTTAGCCTACTGTTCTGACTTGGTGGTGCACATGTAGCCTATAGCCTGTTTTAGAGAAATGTAATCATTGAATATTGTAAGAGCTTTCATTGTCTGCTTATATGACCCCTTTATTTATCCTACGGTTTTGACTTGGTGTACAGAGAGAATACTGTAAGAATGGCCCATGTTCTGAATTCTGTCGCTGTACATTTCAAAAGTGCTGAACAAATAGTTATATTGACTACGTCCGTCCTAGCTCGCTCATTAATATCTTAATCGAAATTACGGATTGCCTCTTATCCGCTCGTCGTTCTCTAATGCCATAGTTTGTACATCTCAATTGTCAGTAGAAACCACATTTGTTTAAGCATGTCAGCCATATCAGCTATGTTTTAAAAAAAGGCAGTAAATGAGTCTGAATGAACTGTTTCGCTGCCAGACAAGGCTCCGCTGATAGCCAGGTGTAGCAGTGGTAAGGTGTTGGGACTGCTGTTGGGACTCTGCTGTTGGGACAGCTTTATGTATATATAATATAATATAATATGCCATTTAGCAGACGCTTTTATCCAAAGCGACTTACAGTCATGCGTGCATACATTTTTGTGTATGGGTGGTCCCGGGGATCGAACCCACTACCTTGGCGTTACAAGCGCCGTGCTCTACCAGTTGAGCTACAAAGGACCACAATGTAGGCCCTAACAGTTTGTGGGCACCATTTGTCACCATTATAGAGCAATTAATGTATTGTTTAGTGTTGTGTTGTGTATTGGCTTTGCTGGCATGCATCTTAAAAACATTTTTTTTGTTTGCACCACCAACATTTACATGCTAAAATCGCCACTGGTCCACACATACACAACTCGCAGTAAACTACATTTCTTAACCCTCTAGATTCTAAGCCCTGTCTAATCTAGTGGAGGGGGGGTTCTAAGCGAACATAAGGAATTTTTTTAAGATGGTCATACCAAGGATAACTTAGCTATTTGATTTTGAATTTTAAGACCACTAAAGGTATACAAAAATTTGATGAAACATTGAATTTGACATTATTGCTATTAGCCAATAGAAACGTGTTGAATAACAGGTTCACTACATGGAACAACACATTTATCTACATCCCTATTAGTGAGCATTTCTCCTTTACCAAGATAATCCATCCACCTGACAGGTGTGGAATATCAAGAAACTGATTAAACAGCATGATCATTACACAGGTGCACCTTGTGCTGGGGACAATAAAAGGCCACACAACACAATACCACAAATGTCTTAAGTTTTGAGGGAGCGTGCAATTGACATGCTGACTGAAGGAATGTCCACCAGAGCTGTTGCCAGACAATTGAATGTTCATTTCTCTACCATAAGCCGCCTCCAATGTCGTTTTAGATAATTTTGCAGTACGTCCAACTGGCCTCACAACCGCAGACCATGTGTAACCACGCCAGCCCAGGACCTCCACATCTGGCTTCTTCACCTGCGGGATCTTCTGAGACCAGCCACCCGGACAGCTGATGAAACTGAGGAGTATTTCTGTCTGTAATAAAGCCCTTTTGTGGGGAAAAGCTCATTCTGATTGGCTGGGCCTGGCTCCCCTGTAGGTGGGCCTGGCTCCCAAGGGGGTGGGCATATGCCCTCACAGGCCCACCCATGGCTGCGCCCCTGCTCAGTCGTGAAAATCCATAGATTATGGCCCATTTATTTCAATTGACTGATTTCCTTATATGAACTGTAATTCAGTAAAATCGTTGAAATTGTTGCATTTATATTTTTGTTCAGTATATTTATCCCATTATTTTAGGCACTAAACTATCTCCATATACACTACCAGTGAGAAGTTTGGACACACCTACTCATTCAAGGGTTTTCTTTATTTTTACTATTTTCTACATTGTAGAATAACAGTGAAGAGATCAAAACTATGAAATAACACATATGGAATCATGTAGTAACCAATAAAGTGTTAAACAAATCAAAATATATTTTATATTTGAGATTATTCAAATAGCCACCCTTTGCCTTGATGACAGCTTTGCACACTCTTAGCATTCTCTCAACCAGCTTCATGTGGTAGTCACCTGGAATGCATTTCAATTAACAGGTCTGCCTTCTTAAAAGTTAATTTGTGGAATTTCTTTATTTCTTAATGCGTTTGAGCCAATCAGTTGTGTTGTGACAAGGTAGAGGCGGTATACAGAAGATAGCACTATTTGGTAAAAGACCAAGTCCATATTAATGCAAGAACAGCTCAAATAAGCAAAGAGAAACAACAGTCCATCATTACTTTAAGACAAGAAAGTCAGTCAATACAGAACATTTCAAGAACTTTGAAAGTTTCTTCAAGTGCAGTTGCAAAAACCATTGAGCACTATGATGAAACTGGCTCTCATGAGGCCCACCACAGGAATGGAAGACCCAGAGTTACCTCTGCTGCAGAGGATAAGTTCATTAGAGTTACCAGCCTCAGAAATTGCAGCCCAAATAAATGCTTCACAGAGCTCAAGTCACAGTCCCATCTGAACAGTTGATGGTGAGATGTGTCTGTGTGAATCAGACTTCAAGGTCGAATTGCTGCAAAAAAACCACTACTAAAGGACACCAATAAGAAGAGACCTGCTTGGGCCAAGAAACACGAGCAATGGACATTAGACTGGTGGAAATTTGTCCTTTGGTCTGGAGTCCGAATTGGGGATTTTTGGTTCCAACCGCCGTGTCTTTGTGAGACGCGGTGTGGGTGAACGGATGATCTCCGCATGTGTAGTTCCCACCGTAAAGCATGGAGGAGGAGGTGTTTTGGTGTGGGGGTGCTTTGCTGGTGACACTGTCTGTGATTTATTTAGAATTCAAGGCACACTTAACCAGCATGGCTACCAGAGCATACTGCAGCGATACACCATCCCATCTGGTTTGGGCTTAGTGGGACTATCATTTGTTTTTCAACAGGACAATGACCCAACACACCTCCAGGCTGTGTAAGGGCTATTTGACCAAGAAGGAGAGTGATGGAGTGCTGCATCAGATGACCTGGCCTCCACAATTCCCCGACCTCAACTCAGTCGGACGGCAGAGTGAAGGAAAAGCAGCCAACAAGTGCTAAGCATATGTGGGAACTCATTCAAGACTGTTGGAAAAGCATTCCAGGTGAAGCTGGTTGAGAGAATGCCAAGAGTGTGTAACGCTGTCATGAAGGCAAAGGGTGGCTATTTGAAGAATCTAAAATCTAAAATATATTTTGATTTGTTTAACACTTTTTTGGTTACTACATTATTCCATATGTGTTATTTCATAGTTTAGATTTCTTCACTATTATTCTACAAAGTAGAAAATAGTAAAAATAAAGAAAAACCCTTGAATGAGTAGCCGTGTCCAAACTTTTCACTGGTACTGTAGTTCAACAACACAAAAGAAAAGTATGAGGTAGATGAGAATGGTCGTACCATTAATCTTAGTGACAGGGGAGGTGTAGTCTATCTGATCTACAGCTTTGATGAATGCTGGAGAAAGAGCACTCTGTGAGGAGAAAAACAGAGGGGTTAGGGTTAAGGTAAGAGGACACAAACACAATATTACACTTCTGAGCACAATATTTGTTGTACTATTTTTGTTGTCTTCCTGAATGTAATGTATATAGGCTATTGTCTTTTCTGAATCTTGAATGAAGTTTGATCTATGTAATGTATGTATATGAGCTATGGAATTTTTAGCTTGTTCTCCAACAGGACAGTATCGCATTGCCAGACTCTGTAGTCTCACATTCAATCTGACTGGAGATCAAAGTTAATCACCAGTTTTGAGGTGTGTTAAGATGTGAAAGTGTGTTACCTGTAAAATGCATTACCTGAGGGGTGAGTGTTTTAAATGTGACGTAGGGTGTAGCGTTGGACAGTACCACTCTGCTGTGGATCTCTGTGCCATCCTTCAGGACCACCCCCTTGGCACTGCCATCTGACCCTACCAGGACCTGATGCACATCCTGTAACCCACACATATGCATGCACACCCCCACACACACATATCACACAAGAACACGTTATATGACCCATTAGCTATTATATTCAAAAGGTTGAGTTACCAACTAGGGAACCACTAGTTAACCACTCCTGGGAAAATGAAATCTGTCCTATATGGTTGTATGTATGTTTATGTATTATAATATGATTATATATTATATTATAATCAGCTGGACCATTACAGTTTATCATAAACTGAACAACACTATGGAATAGAACAAATGTGAGAGCAGTGCTTATCCAGCCAGCTGACCTGTTCAGTAAAGATGTCTGCTCCGTGGGAGCGGGCGGAGCTAGCGATGGCCTTGGACACCCCTCCCATGCCCCCCTCCACATAACCCCACGCTCCCTTCTCCTTCTCCAGCTCCCCCATCACATGATGAAGGAGGACATACCTGCAGGGGGGTGGGTACAAAGTTGGAAACTTTATTGTCCACACCATATATACAATATAATGTTCTATTTAATTCTGAGGGATGTGTGTGTCTGTGTCTGTCTGTCTGTCTGTCTGTCTGTCTGTCTGTCTGTCTGTCTGTCTGTCTGTCTGTCTGTCTGTCTGTCTGTGTCTGTCTGTCTGTGTCTGTGTCTCACCCACTGCCCGGGCTGTTAGGGCTGGTCATAGCTCCTATCACAGCATCTGTAGCCAGTGTGGCTTTAAGAGGCTCAGACTCAAACCAACGGTTCAGGATCTGAGAATTAGAAATAAATAGCATAGATATTCAGCAAGGCACAGAAGACGCTGTAAAGCTTTGCAACATGGACACAACTAGAATCAGATGAGGAAGGGTTAGACAGCAATGTCAATATTCTTATTCAATATTGTAGCTATATAGACAGCTCTGACTCAAACCATCGGTTCAGGATCTGAGAAACAGAGTAGAACATATAGTTATTAATATAACTACTGTTCCCTGTAGAAGGGAACAAGGTATAACATACTATGGGGGAGTCAACGACCAATCGTATTCACCTGAAGAAACCTGAAATCACGCCCAACGGATACCGAGCGCGCCCTCGGAAGCCCCGCCTTCCTGGCTAAAATACCAGGGCTCGCATTCATTTCCTCAATTCAGTACCGCTCTTCAGCGAGCTCAAATCACCTGACGGCACAGGCCCAAAATATGTTATACCTCGTTCCCTCCTTTAGGGAACAGTAGTTATATTCAGAACTGTACATTCCCTTTCAGTCAGTCACTCGGTATAACATACTATGGGGATATACAAGCACGGCCCAATCCGGCTCACAGAGTACAAACTAGGAGGCCCACAGCAGCCCAAGCACACACAAGTTCCACCAGCTCCAAAAATGGGTTACAGAAACCACCTTTTCCCCTAATACTTCCCTGAGAAGCCTGAACTGGCAGAGCCCCATATAGGGAACCAGAACCTGCTGCAATTTGGCTATGTGCAGACACGCTGCCACTGCAGCCCAAGTCCATAGAACCCATGGTTCCAAGAACAATACTTACATTGCGAGCCCAAGTCCAAAACAACATATGTATACAACCACAGATGCCATATCTGCGGTCGTGGGTGCCTGGGACAATAGATCCTGACGACACGGAACCCTCCACGGGTCCCAGCCCAACACGTGGATGATCTCCGGGAACCAGGGTTGTCTGGGCCAACTGAATTAGGTCCATCGGATAGAGCAGGGTCTGAGGCCACTGATACACCAAAGCATCTATTCCCAACGGAGCGCCCAGATCCCTCATTCAGATGAACAGACGACAATGCAGGTTTTCTTGAGTAAAGATCTACATCGGCCCTGACGAACCGGTCCCATATAGGGCTATAGTGGTCATGAAATTTTGTCATGCAAATAACTGCCGGTCTCACGGTAATTGACTGTTAATTAGCATAAACACATCTCCTGGCTTCCACGCATAGCCCACAAGCCACTGATGCAGACCTTTGGAACATCTATATTTTAAAAAGTCTAATAAATCAATTTAATATAGCCTACACCATCACAATAAATCCATAATTTATTTTAGACAGGTCTATAGAAACATGATATGAAGAAAATGTAGCCTATTTCAGAAGAACAGAATAGCATATTCTGAGTTGTCCTTATGTTAGGCCCTGATCTGGCTATGCCATTTGGCTGTGGGCTACACTAGTTCATTTAGCAGACAAGATTTGCTTAGAATTCTTTGGCATTATTTTATATAATTTTAAAGTATGAAGAATACAAATGAACATAGCTGAATAAAATATAAACTATATTTTCTCCAAACGATTTCTTAGGGAGTGAGCACATGCGGCTATTCTGTTTAAAGCTGTTAACAAAGAAACAGGTCCTCCTATATGCTTAATTTATAGTTATTTATGCAACTTTAGTTGTGATACAAACGTTAGGCTATATATTTTTATGTTTTATACATTCGAAGGCTGCATGATGCGACTCAAATGATGACTTGAAAAAAGTTGCATGAAAGGCATGAGCTCTGCTCTGTTTCTTGCGCAGGCTGCACACACTTCATCAGTCTCTCATTCACAATTTGACAAGTGCTTGATAATGTTCTATCAGACTATTATGAATTTAATCCGATCTTTACATATAGCTTCCTAATATACAGTGGGGGAAAAAGGTATTTAGTCAGCCACCAATTGTGCAAGTTCTCCCACTTAAAAAGATGAGAGAGGCCTGTAATTTTCATCATAGGTACACGTCAACTATGACAGACAAATTGAGAAAAAAATTCCAGAAAGTCACATTGTAAGATTTTTAATGAATTTATTTGCAAATTATGGTGGAAAATAAGTATTTGGTCACCTACAAACAAGCAAGATTTCTGGCTCTCACAGACCTGTAACTTCTTCTTTAAGAGGCTCCTCTGTCCTCCACTCGTTACCTGTATTAATGGCACCTGTTTGAACTTGTTATCAGTATAAAAGACACCTGTCCACAACCTCAAACAGTCACACTCCAAACTCCACTATGGCCAAGACCAAAGAGCTGTCAAAGGACACCAGAAACAAAATTGTAGACCTGCACCAGGCTGGGAAGACTGAATCTGCAATAGGTAAGCAGCTTGGTTTGAAGAAATCAACTGTGGGAGCAATTATTAGGAAATGGAAGACATACAAGACCACTGATAATCTCCCTCGATCTGGGGCTCCATGCAAGATCTCACCCCGTGGGGTCAAAATGATCACAAGAACGGTGAGCAAAAATCCCAGAACCACACGGGGGGACCTAGTGAATGACCTGCAGAGAGCTGGGACCAAAGTAACAAAGCCTACCATCAGTAACACAGTACGCCGCCAGGGACTCAAATCCTGCAGTGCCAGACGTGTCCCCCTGCTTAAGCCAGTACATGTCCAGGCCCGTCTGAAGTTTGCTAGAGTGCATTTGGATGATCCAGAAGAGGATTGGGAGAATGTCATATGGTCAGATGAAACCAAAATATAACTTTTTGGTAAAAACTCAACTCGTCGTGTTTGGAGGACAAAGAATGCTGAGTTGCATCCAAAGAACACCATACCTACTGTGAAGCATGGGGGTGGAAACATCATGCTTTGGGGCTGTTTTTCTGCAAAGGGACCAGGACGACTCATCCGTGTAAAGGAAAGAATGAATGGGGCTATGTATTGTGAGATTTTGAGTGAAAACCTCCTTCCATCAGCAAGGGCATTGAAGATGAAACGTGGCTGGGTCTTTCAGCATGACAATGATCCCAAACACACCGCCCGGGCAACGAAGGAGTGGCTTCGTAAGAAGCATTTCAAGGTCCTGGAGTGGCCTAGCCAGTCTCCAGATCTGAACCCCATAGAAAATCTTTGGAGGGAGTTGAAAGTCCGTTTTGCCCAGCGACAGCCCCAAAACATCACTGCTCTAGAGGAGATCTGCATGGAGGAATGGGCCAAAATACCAGCAACAGTGTGTGAAAACCTTGTGAAGACTTACAGAAAACGTTTGACCTGTGTCATTGCCAACAAAGGGTATATAACAAAGTATTGAGAAACTTTTGTTATTGACAAAATTGTCAACTTAATTGAGCTATATGCGCTCAGCCATGCATTGAAGTTTTTTTTTTTTTTGCAAACAGTGATTGAGTTATATTATTAGCCTAAATTATGACTATCCAATCTACTCATCACATCAGGAATAATAGGCTATCTTACATAAGTCTGCAAATGCGATTATGCATGTAATGCTTTATTATAAAGGTGCATTATAATTGTACATTTTTTTGCCTCTTTTTCTCCACAATTTCAATCTTGTCTCATCGCTGCAACTCCCCAACAGGCTCGGGAGTCGAAGGTTGAGTCATGCGTCCTCCGAAACATGACCCACCAAACCCCACCCGCTTAACCAGCCGCACCAATGTGTCGGAGGAAACACCGTTCAACTGACCGAGGTCAGCCTGCAGGCGCCCGGCCCGCAACAAGGAGTTGCTAGAGTGCGATGAGCCAAGTAAAGCCCCCCCGGCCAAACCCTCCCCTAACACGGATGACACTGGGCCAACTGAAAGGTTGCTGGTTCAAATCCCCAAGCCGACTAGGTGAAATATCTGTTGATTTGCCCTTGAGCAAGGCACTTAACCCCAGTTGCTCTGGATAAGAGCGTCTGCTAAATGATGAAAATGAAATAAATACCACAGTATGAGAAAGGTAGGATCCTCTTTTAAATAGTGGCCAGTAAAAACTCTGTTTTCACACGCGATTGCACAATGACTGAGTTTATAAGAACACATGTTTCACTAGGCTCTGTAGGCTATGTGCTCTCTAACTATGTTCCAGGGGGTCCTAGGCTTATAGGCTACGTTTGGAGTTATTTGGCCACTTTAGTTGTGATACAAACCTTATAGGCCTATGGGCTAGGCGACTATGATTTGAAAAAGTAGCCAAAAAAAGGCATGCGCTGTTTCTTGCCTTACTGCACACAAGTGATAATACATCATTCACAAGTGATAATTGTTATGTCTGTACAGTAGGACAGTCACCCGAGACGTTATTGTTACAGTGGTTGACCCTAGGGTTATGTTACGTTCTGTATTGTTCAGTTGACGGTATGATTAAACGAGTACAGTTATCTCTGACACCTGTGGTTGTTTCTAACCTTCAAACTTAACATTTGGCGACTAGGATGACTGCATTTTCCCTCCAACCACCCTCTCCCTCGCTGGATTCAATTTTTTCAAACAAACATTACTGCGCTGGGCTTACTAGACGTGAGTGATGCTAGGCTAAAAGCACTGCTGCTACACTGCCTAGGGGCAGAGGGACAGCGTGTGTTCGGGACACTCGGTTATGCTGAAAAATATGGTGATGCTGTGGCTCTCTTGGAGACACACTTCTCTACACCACAAAGTGCCATTCTCCGTCAGTTTCTGTTCCGACGGCGCCATCAGCTGCCTGGTGAGTCTGTACACCAGTATGTGGCAAATCTACGGGGCTTACCTAGCTCGTTTAGATTTGGGGCACTGCAGGACGAAATGGTCCATGACCAAGTAATCGAGCATACAAACAACGAGAAAGTACGTGAAAGACTATTACCCGAACCTGATGATTTGTCACTGGCAAAGGCACTCCAGCTGGCTTTTCAAGTGGAGTCTGCGGCAGAATGTGCTGCAAAGCTAGCCTCCTCTCTCCAGCCACTCGCTCTCACTGACACGGACCGCTCTGACACTATACATGCAGATGCCCCACCCTCAAGTGGAGACCCCCGTCATACAACCTCTACACTGCGTCCCACTGGCCCTGCATGCAGACATCGATTTTATGAGCTCCGGCGCCAGCTAGAGGAAGACATCATAAAGCCTATCGATGCATCCCCCTGCATCACAAACCTGGTGGTTGTAAAAAATAAATCAGGGGCCTGCGTACCTGTGTGGACCTTGCAGCAGCAAATAAGGCCATCATCCCAGACAAATACCCCCTGCCCACTTCAGAAGAGTTCACTGCCCTGTTCTACGGCTCCACTGTGTTCACCAAGTGGGACCTCCGTCAGGGATACCTACAGGTGCTGCTACACCCCAGCAGCCGCAACCTCACAGCGTTCATCATCCACTTAGGGGTCTTTCGCTACAAGCGCATGGCATTTGGATTAAGCTCTGCCCCCAGCTGCTTCCAAAAGATCATGATGTCTTTCTTCGCGGGGATCCCAGGGGTGCCCATCTACCTCGATGGCATCGTTGTTCACGGGCCCACCATCAGGATCCATGATGAGCGCCTACACAGCGTGTTCACTGCACCTGCAAAACACCACCTGTTTCTTCTCCACCCCTGCCATTGACTTTGTGTGATTTCGCCTCTCTGCTGAGGGGATTTGCCCACTCCACTCGAACACTATAGGAGCTCCAGCAGGCATCAGCAGACAACCCCAAGCTGGTGACCTTCATCACACAGGGCTGGCCCAACAAAGCGCCAGAGGAGCTGTCGCCGTACTTCAAGGTCTGAGAGGAGCTGTCCTGCTGGAACGACACCTGTATCTCGCGAGGGCTCTGCGCTGTGGTCCCAAGTGCTCTTCGTGCGCGTGTGCTTGCTATGGCGCACGAGGGCCACTTGAGCATAGTCAGGCTCAAGCAAAGATGTCGCGACCTGGTGTGTAGGCCAGGCATCGACAGGAATATCGAGGCTCTGGTCAGGGACTGCCCCGCCTGCCTTGTTAGCGGGAAAACAAGGCCCCCATCCCATCCCATCCCCCCTGCAGCCACTTGAATCGACGTGCCGCCCTTGGTAACATCTGCAGCTCGACATTCGTGGGGAACTCCATGGAGTCCCGCATCACCAGAGGTTTCTAGTGGTGACCTACGTCCTCCACTCCAAGTGGCCCGAGGTGATGCCGGTTGGCTCGGTCACAACCTTGGTGATTATAGACATTCTTGAGTCACACTTCGTCACACTAACTAAGGCCATCACCACTGACAATGGCCCCCAGCTAGTGTCCAACGAGTTATCTTCCTACCTGGAAGGGAAGGGGATTTGCCACATGCGCACAGCGTACTACCACCCCCAGGGGAACGGGGGGGTTGAGTGTTTCAGCCAGACGCTCAAGAATGGCTTCAGGGCCCACCTCGCACTAGGGTGCACGTTCGCCACCATCCTGCTCCAAACACTGCTGCACTATCGTGCCACGCAGCAGTCCACCACAGGAGTCTCCCCAGCGTCCCTCATGCTGGGAAGTGAGCTGTAGCTGTCCCTGGACAGACTCCGGCCTCATCCTCACCCTCCTCTGACTCAACCACCCACTCACAATCAGTGGTGGAAAAAGTACCCAATTCTCATACTTGAGTAAACGTAAAGATAACTTAATAGAAAACGACTCAGGTGAAAGTCATCCAGTAAAATACTACTTGATTAAAAGTCTAAAAGTACTTGGTTTTAAATATACTTAAGGATCAAAAGTAAATGTAATTGCTAAAATATACTTAAGTATCAAAAGTAAAAGTATAAATCATTTCAAATTCCTTATATTAAGCATAACAGACAGCACCCTTTTTTTACTTTACGGATAGCCAGGGACACACTCCAACACCATTTACAAACAAAGCATGTGTTTAGTGAGTCCGCCAGATCAGAGGCAGTAGGGATGACCAGGGATGTTCTCTTGATAGGTGTGTGAAATAGACAATTTTCCTGTCCTGCTAAGCATTAAAAATGTAACGAGTACTTTTGTGTGTCAGGGATGTATGGAGTAAAAAGTACATTATTTTCTTTAGGAATATAGTGAAGTAAAAGTAAAAGTAGTCAAAAAATAGTAAAGTAAAGTACAGATACCCCCAAAAACTACTTAAGTAGTACTCACAATGCTCGAGCAACATACAAGGCCCACCAGCAGTGGATGAAAGACAATTTTGACAAGTTACAGCGGGTTAGACCACCTGTCATAGCCGCCTCCGACTGGGTCAGGATCAGACGGCCCAACCGCGACAACAAGCTCCAGTCCTTCTGGTCAAACCCTGTTCAGGTCAGACGGCCGCTTGGACCAGCCAAATTCCAGCTTTCAGATGGTTCACGCTGCCATGCTAGCCATCTTCGCAAAGTACAAGCACCTCCCGGCCCAGGGGTTAACACACCCAACCCTGCCGTCTGGCTGGACGCCTGAAGTAGCTGTAAATGCGCCTGAGCCCCAGCCAGTCCGCACTCATACCAGGCCTGGGCGTTTCCGTGACTTTGTGATAGAGTTCCACACCTAGGTTCCTCTGAATTGGGGGGGGGGGGGGGTACAGTAGGACAGTCACGCGAAATGTTATTGTTACAGTGGTTGACCATGGGGTTATGTTAAGCCCCACGTTCTATATTGTTCAGCTGACGTTAGGATTAAACAAGTACAGTGGTCGTTTCTATCCTTCAAACTTAACAATACCATTGTCACCCATCAGACTATTCTTAATTTAATCTTGTCTTTACATATACTAAATCATATATGTGTGAAATTAGTTTATCATGCACCTGTTGGAACAAGGGCAGGGGACAAACACATGTAATCTATGCACTTAAATAGCAAATGGAGGACGCTTCTCCTGTGGTTCATTTTCATGCCAGTCAGGTAGGCTATACTCCTGTTGTAAAGGGAAGCAATGTGCTTAATATTAGGAAAGTTGAGAACGGATCCTCCTCTTTTTAATAGAGGCCATCAAAACTTTTCTCACGCAATTGCATAGACTATAGAAATGTCACGCAATATGAGCTCATGGGCTCTCATGAAGTGTTTGATTTGATTTTCGATAACATTTGCATTGATGTCAGAGTGATTAGAGGGACAATAGAGTGCTGAGTACCAGGCCATTAGCGACTGGCAGTTATCAAGTTTGGCAGGCTACTAATGACCATCAGCAGCATCAGAGGGCAGTTTTGGAAAAGCCTAATTACTGTGACTAAACGGTCACATGGAATTTGACTGCGGTCATGACTCGTGACTGCAGGTATGGCGGTAATACGGTTACATAACAGCCCTAGTCCCATATCTGGGAAACCACCGAGGGGTGATAAGACCCCACCACCTGGAAAGTAGATCCGCACCCACGTTGATAAATCCGGGAAGATGCGTCACTCTGAGTGACAGGAAATGCGCACTGCTCCATATGAGCAGATAACTGGCCAGGTATAGGAGAGAGAGAGAGACTGCGTACCCCCCTTGCCTGTTTTCAGTACGCCACCACCATCCTGTTGTCAGGCCTTATCAACACATGCTGTCCCTCCAACATCTGAAGGAAATGCTTCAGCGCTAGCAAAAAAGTCAGTAGCTCTAGGTCAGGGGTGTCAAAGTCAAATGGACGGAGGGCCAAATAAAACATTTAGCTACAAGCCGAGGGCCGGACTGTTCGAATGTTCATTGAAAAATTTTTAAATGACGCATATAGTCTAGTGAACCTAATTGAACCTACTGAAAACCTAACAAATATATTCCAATATGATCAGATAAATAAAGCAATATTTTCTTATGGCTCTGTCAGTAATCTTTAATTTTCAACAGACACAAAAGACAAATTTCCTTTATATAAAAATCCCCATAACATGAACATTAAATGAAAGAAACCGGTATTCAAGGCACCATCAGTAGCCTATATTTTCTATTTTAGCAAAAGTGGGCTAAATTTACTTCAAAGAAAAAAACAATAATAGCAATTTTCTATCATCCACTCAACTGAAATATTTTTAAAATATAATTGGATTGAAATACAATAAAATAAAGTGCAAAAATCTATTAATCAAAAACAACACTTTGTTTAAGGAGAAGTAACATGCGGTGATTCAAACCTTTGGCTCTGATAAAGTTAACTGTGCGCGTGATGATGCTCATTACATGCTCCATTTTCAAGGCTTTACCGCACAACGCTTCCTGGTGTATGATACAATGATAAGCTGTCAGCTCACCTGTCGCGTTTTCCTCTTGCATCTTTTCCCGTATCTTCGCCACCAGTCCGCTCCTGTGTCCACACATCGCAGGTGCTCCGTCGGTTGTCAAACCCACGAGTTTTTCCCAAGGCAGCTCCATCTCATTTACACATCTTGACACCTCTTCATACAAATCATGCCCCGTAGTTGTGCCATGCATAGGACGTAAAGCCAAAAACTCCTCTGTCACGCTTAGGCTGGAGTCCACTCCGCGGATGAAAATTGACAACTGGGCAATGTCAGAAATGTCGGTGCTCTCATCCACAGCCAAGGAATATGCAATGAAATCTTTTCCCTTTTTCACAAGCTGCTCTTTTAGATTGATGGACAACTGGTCTACTCTCTCGGCAATGGTGTTTCTGCTCAGACTCACATTTAAAAAGAGTTGCCTTTTTTCTGGGCAAACTTCGTCACAAACTTTAATCATGCAGTTTTTGATGAAATCCCCCTCCGTAAATGGCCGGGCTGATTTAGCGATCTCTTCTGCCAAAATAAAACTGGCCTTGACAGCAGCCTGGCCTTGTGATTTGGCTTTTTTGAACAGAGCCTGTCGAGATTTGAGGCCTCGTTTTAATTCCTCTGCCTTTTGTAGCCTTTGTTCCATGTCCATATTCTTGTTTTTGTCCGCGTGTTTCGTTTCATAATGTCGTCTCAGATTATACTCTTTCAGTACCGCCACACTTTCTCCACACAGAAGACACACAGGTTTTCCAGCTACCTCCGTGAACATATACTCCGACTCCCACCTTGTTTGAAACCCCCGGTTCTCAGTGTCCACCTTCCGTTTTGCCATTTTTGATGGGTATCTGAAAGTTAATTTTACTGTGATGCTGACGACTGCTGTGCCAATAAATATTGAAATGAAGCAGCCTACTGCTCGGTGCGTCACCGTTGCATTGTGGGAAATGTAGTATTGGTGCGTGTAAAAGATCTGCGGGCTGCCGGCTTGCTGCGGTCTGCGGGCCGGTTCTAATAATAAATCAAGATCATCCCAGGGGCCGTAAAAAACCTTCTCGCGGGCCGGATGTGGCCCGCGGGCCTTGACTCTGACATATGTGCTCTAGGTGATAGATATGGAGCACCCTTTGCACTGTTGACCAAATCCCTCTTTCCGAGTAGCCCACCCACAGCGCTCCCCATCCCAGTAAGGATGTGTCTGTCGTGATCACCCTGCGGGACACTACCCAGCCCATGAGAACCCCCTGCAACAGCAGTCGCGGGTCCATCCAGGGAGTCAACGCCCTTAGGCACGGCGGGGATACCTTGAGCAACCGATGGCAGTGGCGAGATGCGTCCAGATGCGTAGCAATCACCCAGCGCTGAAAGAGACACATCAACAGAAGTCCCCGAGGCACCACAGCTATCATAGAAGCCATCAGACCCAATAAACGCAGGCACAAGCGAAAAGGCACCAAGTGCCCCAGCTGAAACCGTGCCAGACAGAGACAGAATGCAACCCTTCTCTTTTGGGGAAAAAACACAGGATTCAGAACCGAGTCCAGAACGAGGCCCAGAAACTGAATGCACTGAGCCGGAGTCAAACAACTTTTCTTGTAATCACTATGAACACCAGAGACTGAATATGGGAAACCAGCGTGGCAGTGTGGAGCTCCAACTGTTCCCTCGACTCCGCTACGACCAGCCAATCGTCCAGATAGGCCAATACTCTGATCCCCTGGCACCATAGAAAAGGTGCGGGTGATAGGGAGAGCCCAAAAGGCAGCACCAGAAACTTGTAGGCCACACTCTCCTCAGAAACTTGGGGAGGATGTACAGCCACATGAAATTACGCATCCTTCAGATCTATGGACGTGAACCAATCGCTGGGACGCACCGACTGCAATAGCCGGCAAATTCTGAGCATTTTGAAATTGCAAACCTGTGACGTGCTTATTTAAAACACGCAAGTCCAGGATGGGACTTGGGAACTAAGAAGGACCGGCAGTATCAACCACTCCGTACTTCTAACATGGGGACCACCCGAATTGCCTGCTTTTGAAGGAGAGAGGAAATCTCCTCTCAAGACAGGTGCTAGGACCTCGAGGACCATTGACGTAATGATGCCACGAAAAGGAGGAGGACACACAGCGAACTGCAAACCGTACCCCCTCGGCACTGCCCTCATCACCCATAGTGAAACTGCGCATGCCTGCCACTGGACGGAGCACGCTGCCAGTCTCCCATACATTAAATATAATCAAAATCAAATAAAATGTTATTGGTCACATCCGCCAAATACAATAGGTGTAGACTTTGCCGTGAAATGCTTACTTACGATCCCATTCCCAACAATGCAGAGTTAAAAGTAAGACAAATATTTGCTAAATTATCTTTAAAGTATCTCCTGAAGGGGCACAGCGCCACCATGAGGACTGGGATAATTTGTTTATTTTTTGTCATGTTTGTTTTCATATCCACCACTCTTGACAACCGTGTGTCTGACAACCGTGTGTCAGCCAAGGCTGCCCCTCCTCCTTGCTCGGGCAGGCTTCGCCGTTCGTCGTCACCGGAGTACTAGCTGCCACCGATCTATGTTTCTGTGTTCCACTTGTTTTGTCTTGATTGCACACACCTGATTCCCATCACGTAAATTTGTTTCCCTATTTTACCCTCTGGTTTCCTCATGGTGTTGTGCGTGATTGTTCGTTGTTTTGCTGTCTTTCTTGTGAGGTGGTATTTTCTTCCCTGCGTGGAAGATATGCTCTGTTACTTTTGTTAAGTAAAGTATGTTGTTTACTAAGTTCTGTGTCCTGCGCCTGACTCCGTCCTGCCGCTACACACTGACGCATGACAGAATCACGCACCCATAATGGAGTCAGCAGGCACATCCATTCCTCCAGGATCAGTGGAGGAATGCATCCAGCAGCACTCAACCATGCTACAGACTCTCGGCACAGCCATGGATCGAGTACTACAGTCGATGGAGCGATGGGAGAGAGGGGGTTTGCCTACACCTCCTACCACTACAAATCCCCCCACATCGCTGTCTACTCCTTCACCACCTGGATCCAGTGGGATTCGGCTCTCGCTCCCGAGGGCATATGATGGAACAGCTGCCGGGTGCCAGGGGTTTCTGCTCCAGGTGAAGCTTTACCTAGCAACCATCCACCCGGCTCCCTCGGGATACGAGAGCGCGTCCGCCCTCATCTCCTGTCTGTCGGGGAAAGCGCTCGAGTGGGCCAACGCTGAGTGGGGAGGTATGGACGCAGCATCGGTGCGCTATGAGGATTTCACCCGCCGCTTCCAGGCAGTATTTGATCATCCACCGGAGGGGAGAGCGGCGGGGGAATGGTTGTTCCACCTAAACAGGGGAGGAGGAGTGCACAGGACTTCGCACTGGACTTCAGGTCCTTGGCAGCCAGCGCAGGATGGAATGAGAGGGCCCTTATCGACCATTACAGATGCAGCCTATGGGAGGACATTCGTTGAGAGCTGGCCTGCAGGGACACCACCCTCAACCTGGACCAGCTGGTGGACTTATCTATACGGCTGGATAACCTGTTTGTCACCCGCGGACGTCCAGATCAGGGTCCGTCCAGTCCATCTCCCAGCACATCCGACCCAACACCGATGGAGCTCGGAGGTGCTGATTTAAGGGTTATTGGAAGGGGGGCTGTTTCCTGCACCAACTGTGGCCGCAGAGGACACACTGCTGGTCGGTGCTGGAAAGGGTCCTCAGGGAATCGAGGCAGCAGGCAGGGCACTGGAGGACCATCCCAGATGAGCAGGCACCCGACTCACCCAGAGCTCCCTGTTGCTCACATGTGTGTTCACGTCAAATTTCCTGAGTTTTCCCCGCATTCCCAGCATAAGGCGCTCGTAGATTCAGGCGCAGCTGGGAATTCTATAGACCGTCTATTTGCACATAAATTAGGGATTCCTATTTGTCCTGTTGATGTGCCCTTCCCTATACATGCCTTAGATTGTCGTCCTTTAGGGTCAGGCCTGATTAGGGAGGTCACACTCTGGATGAAAACGCAGGAGGGTCATGAGGAGAGAATCAGTCTCTTCCTGATCGATTGTCCTGCATTTCCCGTGGTGTTGGGGCTTCCCTGGTTAGCCTCTCATGACCCCAATATTTCGTGGCAACAGAGGGCTCTCAAGGGATGGTCACGGCAGTGCTCGGGGAGGTGTATAGGTGTTTCCGTAGGTGCAATGACGGTGGAGAGTCCAAACCAGGTCTCCACTATGCACATTCCCCCCGAATATGCCGATTTGGCTCTCGCCTTCTGTAAAAGGAAGGCAACTCAATTACCACCCCATCGACAGGGGGATTGTGCGATAAATCTCCGGGAGGGCGCTGCAGTTCCTCGGAGTCACGTGTATCCTCGGTCACAGGAGGAAACGGCGGCTATGAAATCATATGTCTCCGAATCTCTGGGACAGGGATACAGTCGGCCTTCCACTTCCCCTGCTTCCTCAAGTTTCTTTTTTGTGAAGAAGGATGGAGGGTTGCGCCCGTGCATTGACTATCGAGGTCTCAATCAGATAACTGTTAGGTACAGTTATCCACTACCGCTCATTGCGAGTATGATGGAGTCATTGCACAGGGTGCGCTTCTTCACCAAATTGGATCTCAGGAGCGCATACATCCTGGTGCGTATCCGGGAGGTGGATGAGTGGAAGACGGCATTTACTACCACCTCTGGGCACTATGAGTACCTCATCATGCCGTACGGGTTGATGAATGCTCCCTCAGTCTTCCAATCCTTTGTCGCTGAGATTTTCAGGGACCTGTACGGACAGGGTGTAGTGGTGTGTATAGATTATATTCTCATCTACTCCGCTACACGGGCCGAGCATGTGTCCCTGGTGCGCAGGGTGCTTGGTCGACTGTTGGAACATGACCTGTACGTCAAGGCTGAGAAATGTCTGTTCTTTCAACAGTCCGTCTCCTTCTTAGGATACCGCCTGTCCGCGTCAGGGGTGGAGATGGAAAATGACCGCATTTCAGCCTTGTGTAATTGGCCGACTCCAACCACGGTAAAGGAAGTGCAGCGATTTTTAGGGTTTGCCAACTACTACCAGAGGTTTATCCGGGGCTTTGGTCAGGTAGCGGCTCCCATTACCTCCTTGCTGAAGGGGGGGACCGGTGCTCCTGCAGTGGTCAGCTGAGGCGGACAGGGCTTTTGGTCACCTGAAGGCTCTGTTCACCTCGGCTCCCGTGCTGGCTCAACCGGATCCTTCCTTGGCATTCATAGTCGAGGTGGACGCGTCCGAGGCTGGGATAGGAGCTGTACTGTCTCAGCGCTCGGGTACGCCACCAAAGCTCCGGTCCTGTGCTTTTTTTTCGAAGAAGCTCAGCCCGGCGGAGCGAAACTATGATGTGGGGGACCGGGAGCTGTTAGCTGTTGTTAAGGCTCTGAAGGAGTGGAGACATTGGCTTGAGGGGGCAAAACACTATTTTCTCATTTGGACTGACCACTGCAATCTGGAGTACATCCGGGCGGCGAGGAGACTGAACCCTCACTAGGCAAGGTGGGCCATGTTTTTCACACGTTTTGTTTTCACCCTCTCGTACAGACCAGGTTCCCAGAATGCTAAGGCAGACGCTCTGTGCAAGGCACCTAGACACCTGCCCAGAGGGAAATTACAACCTCTACCCGTTCCACAACAGCCGTAGTCACACCTATCGGTGGATTTTGTTATGGACCTCCCCACGTCACAGGGGAATACCACGATCTTAGTCGCTGTGCATCGGTTTTCTAAGTCCTGCCGTCTCATTCCTTTGCCCGGTCTCCCTACGGCCCTACAGACTGCTGAGGCCCTGTTTACACACGTCTTCCGGCACTACGGGGTACCTGAGGATATAGTGTCTGATCGGGGTCCCCAGTTCACATCAAGGGAGGGCGTTCATGGACCATCTGGGGGTCTCGATCAGCCTGACCTCAGGGTTTCACCCCGAGAGTAATGGGCAGGTGGAGAGAGTAAACCAGGATGTGGGTAGGTTTCTGAGGTCATATTGCCAGGACTGGCCGGGGGATTGGTCGGTGTACATCCCCTGGGCAGAGATGGCCCAAAACTCTCTCCGCCACTCCTCTTCTGACCTGTCTCCATTTCAGTGTGTACTAGGTTATCAGCCGGTCCTGGCAAAATGGCATCACAGCCAGATCGAGGCACCTGCGGTGGATTAATGGTTTCGGTGCTCAAAGGAGACCTGGAACGCTTCCCATGTACACCTGCAACAGGCTATCAGGCGACAGAAGGCGAGCGCCGACCGCCACCGCAGTGAGGCCCCGCTGTATGCACCGGGGGACCGGGTCTGGCTCTCGACCCGAAACCTGCCCCGTCGCCTGCCCTGCCGGAAGCTGTGTCAGCGGTTTGTGGGGCCATTTAAAGTCCTGAGGAGATTGAACGAGGTATGTTATAGGTTACAGCTCCCTCCTGATTACCGTATTAACCCCTCGTTCCATGTGTCTCTCCTCAGGCCGGTGGTAGCTGTTCCGCTCCAGGAGTCTCAGGTGCGGGAGGTTCCTCCGCCCCCACTGGACATCGAGGGGGCACCGGCGTACTTGGTCCGTGCCATCCTGGATTCGAGGCGTTGGGTGGGGGGCCTGCAGTATCTCGTGGAGTGGGAGGGGTACGGTCCGGAGGAACGGTGCTGGGTTCCTAGGAGGGACATCCTCGATCCCTCCCTGTTGAGGGATTTCCACTGTCGTCATCCGACTCGCCCTGCTCCGCATCCTCCTGGCCGTCCCCGAGGCCGGTGTCTGCGCATGGCTGGAGCCGCGCGTCAAGTGAGGGGTACTGTCATGAATTCAGCCAAGGCTGCCCCTCCTCCTTGCTCGGGCAAGCTTCGGCGTTCGTCGTCACCGGAGTACTAGCTGCCACCGATCTATATTTCTGTGTTCCACTTGTTTTGTCTTGATTGCACACACCTGATTCCCATCACGTTAATTTGTTTCCCTATTTTACCCTCTGGTTTCCTCATGGTGTTGTGCGTGATTGTTCTGCTCATTGTTTTGCTTTCTTCCCTGCGTGGAAGATATGATTTGTTACTTTTGTTAAGTAAAGTACGTTGTTTACTAAGTTCTGTGTCCTGCGCCTGACTCCGTCCTACCGCTACACACTGACGCATGACAGGGAATCCCAGGTTGCCTTTAGCTCATCTACGAAATCTTTAAACAGGGGTAAGAGGCGCTTCACCGCTGCAGGGACTGGAGGTAAATACCTTCCCCCAAACCTGGAGGAACTCCTCTGCAGGGGAGAAGATGTCCAATCCACCCCCAGGTGATCTACCGCCCTACGACACAGCTCCTTCAAAGGCGCATGAACCACCAATGGTTCACTCTCCCCCACCGAATCCAAAGCCACTGATGTCATCCGATTCACACTCTGAAAATCCTCCAGAGCCAACCAGGGATAGTATATAATCCCCGGAATCCGGACTCTGATCAGAGAAACCGGAATGAGCCTTGCATACACAAAAACCGATACCAAGACCCAAAACTTGCAACATCTAGGGGGACAAGTACTCTCTCCCCACTAACAGACACCTATGTAGCAGCCGAATCTCATAGTCTTCGTGTTCTTGAAAAGTTTGTCAATAGCGTGACACGTTCTACCTTCAGGTGAGCTAAAGAGCGAAGAATTTATGAAATGAATGCGACCCCCGGTATTATAGCCAGGAAGGGAGGGCTTCTGAGGACAGGCTCTGCATCCATTGGCCTGTTAGGCGTGATTTCAGTTTTCTTCAGGTGAATATGATTGGTTGTTGACACCCCATAGAATATACCGAGTGACCAACTGAAAGGGAACACAGGAGTTACACAGCAGAAATTCAGTCTGAATGGACCCCATGCCTGCTAAGCAGAAGGGTGGTCCTGGAGAGTGTGAGTAGGCCAACTCACACCATTCTACTAATCACCGTCTAAATTGAAGTGATGATGAGTGAAAGAAACAAAGTGATATAGGTGGTCTACCAACCTTCATTATTGGTGCAGTTATGATCTCATAGAAGTCTGGAATGTTCTTGCCAAGTTTCAGACCTGTCAACACACAACAAACAACAGCACAGGTGAGTATTATTATTTAATATATTGCAAAATAAAAAACAGAGGTATTGTAATATAAATAATACAGTCATTATTTAACAATTCAGCTGTGTTTATTCATCATAAAAACGTGTAGGAAAACAACTTAGTACCACATTGGACGAGGGGCAAGGCACTCCTCAGTGCTGCCATCCTCTTCCTCAGGGGCCCCCCGGTTAACCCTGCGATGTCTACTGGGGGCGAGTCCAGGAGGGGGTGGATGGCCACCGCTAACTTATCCAGGTGGGTTATAAACTCTGGGTACGCCTGGGGTGGGGGGAGGAGGGGAAGAGGGGGCAGCGAAGAGGGAGAGTGGGAGAGGGCAAGGCCGAGAAAAGGAAAGAGTTACTGTTAATTACATAACAAGGAGAGGGAGAAACAATCACTACTCTCCTTCTTTTCCTCCTTTTATTTTCACTGTAGGCCTATTGAGTACTAGCTAATAGAGCTAACAGAGCTAACAGAGCTAATATAGCTAACAGAGCTAACAGAGCTAACAGAACTAACAGAGCTAACAGAGCTAACGGAGCTAACGGAGCTAACGGAGCTAACGGAGCTAACGGAGCTAACGGAACTAATGGAGCTAACGGAGCTAACATCTACAATAAACAGCATCTGTACAGTAAACTGTCTGTGTCTTATATTGGTACCGACCTTGGCGTCTGTCTCAGAGAACTTGCCGATCTCCCTCTGGTTCATGGCCAGGTCTGAGCCCAGCAGTAGAGACCGAGGGGGGAGACCCCCTACCCCCTCCTCTAACATGGGGGTGAAGGCATGGGGGTCCCGCATGTACACCTTCAGTCCATGTTTCTGAACACACACGCACATACAGTGGGTATGAAATTATTCACCCCCCTTGGATTTGTTTCACATTTTGTTGCGGTACAGATTGAACTACATAAAAAAAAAAAAAAAAACGTATGCATTCACTAACTGTAAGTCACTCTGGATAAGAGCGTCTGCTAAATGACTAAAATGTAAATGTAAATTTAATTGTGATTATTTTTGTTATTGATCAACACAAAATACTCCATAATGTCAAAGTGAAAATAACATTTTACACATTTTTACAAATAATACAAATTAAATAACTAAAATACAGTTTTTGCATAAGTATTTACCCCCTTTGTTTAGGCAAGCCTAAATTAGTTCAGGAGTAAAATCTGGCTTAACAAATCGCATAATAAAGTTACATGGACTCACTCTGTATGACATAATAGGGGTTGACATGATTTTTGAATTAGTACCCCTTCCTCTGTCCCCCATACATACAACATCTGTAAGGTCCCTCAGTCAAGTACTGAATTTCAAGCACAGATTCAACTACATAGCCAGGGAGCTTTTCGAAAGCCTCATAAAGAAGGGCAGTGATTGGTAGATGGGTAACAATCAAAAGAAGCAGACTTTGAATATCTCTTTAAGCTGGATGATGTATTAAACCACCCAGACACATCAAAGATACAGTTGGCCTTCTGAACTGAGCTGCAGGACAGGAAGGAAACTGCTCAGGGATGATGGTGATTTAAAAACAGCTACAGGGTTCAATGGCTGTGGTGGGAGAAAACTGGGGATGGTTCAACAACATTGTAGTGACTCCACAATAATCACCTAAATGACAGAGTGAAAATAATAAAAATACACAGAATAGCATGGTGGTGGCTGCATCATGGTATGGGTATGCTTGACATCAGCAAAGACTGGGGAGTTTTTCAGGATAAAGAGAAATGGGATGGAGCTAAGCACAGGCAAAATCCTTGAGAAAAATGTGCTTCAGTCTGCTTTACCTCAGACCTTTCAGCAGGACAATTACCACTGGAGTTGCTTACCAATAAGACAGGGAATGTTCCTGAGTGGCCTAGTTACTGTTTTGACTTAAATCAGCTTGAAAATCTATGACAAGACTTGAAAATTGCTGTCTAGCTATGATCCTAAACACCTTGACAGAACTTGAATAATTTTTACAATAATAATGGGCAAATATTGCACAATACAGGTGTGCAAAGCTCTTAAGAGACTTATCTAATAAGACTCACAGCTGTAATCACTGCCAAACGTGTTTCTAACATGTATTGACTCAGGGGGGTGAATACTTACCTAATCAAGATATATTAGTGTTTTATTTTTCATTAATCTTCCACTTTGACATTCCAGAGTATTTTGTGTAGCTCGTTGACACAAAATTACTATTAAATTAATTTAATCCCACTTTGTAACACAATAAAATGTGAAGAAATCCAAGGGGGGGTGAATACTTCTGATAGGCACTGTAACACACCTGATTGATTCAAATATTCCAAGACATGATGATCAGTTCATTCTTTCAACCAGATGTGTTAGTGTTGGACTGGAACAAAAGCCTGCACACCCTGTGGGTCACCATAGATCTTACATAGAAGATCACTGACATATACAGTATGATGGCTGGTCGTTCACCTTGAGCTCCAGCTCTCTGAAGATGTGTGGTCTGAGCAGGCTGAGGAGATAGGAACACCTGGAGAAATGGAAACCTGCAGACAGACATACAGACATGAGAAAGGAACACATTAACTACATAGTTACTACTTGAGCTTCTACAATAAGTACACACATTTTTGTTTCGTGTGAGAGCAGGTTTTCTACTGTTTCTTTGTGTGTGTTGACTCTACTGAACACCCTCCTGCACTACCATGACCTCCAGAGTGACCCCCTCTGTAGCAGGAGTCTGTCACCAGAGTGTGAACCTCACCTGGGATGATTTCCTCCGACACTGCCGCCCCTCCCAGAACATGTCTGCGTTCCAGAACTGCTGTCTTCAGCCCACCCTTCTGCAGATAGGCTGCCTGTGAATACACACACACACACACAACTATTAACATAATGCATGTGGACACACACACATGTAAATTAAGTTTGATATGTCACACATTCATGGAGATATATTTGGATAAGCAAATATCTACTTACCGCTACCAGTCCATTGTGACCTACAACGAAAAATGACATGAGTGTCAAACATCCGTTTATAAAGATACTAGTGCTCTGATTGCTACAGTAAATCCAGCAACAATATATTGACAATATCCACATTTGCAAAATGCATTCATCTAATTTGGCTTCCGTCCATTGTTTCTCATTTACTAGTGCTGAGCGATTAGTGCTTTTTAGGTTGGTTCAGTTTCGGTTAGATTATTAAAAAATAATAATGGTTTTTCGATTTCAGTTTCAGTTATTTTTGTAAACATTAAAGGCACTCTGCATTATTTGAGTTGAAGGCTGTAACAACACAGAATAAAACAATAAAAGTCTCATGATGGTAGTGACTGCCCATTACTGCTTATCACTTATTAACCATAATTTATTCACATTCCTTTAATAAAATATTTCAGTTGTTGTGCATATTACATTTGTTTTATTTTATTACTTTATTATTTAATTCCAAGTCATCTCATCTCTATAGAGCTGCTGCTTATGCTGTCTGACAAAATCACTTCAACGTAAATAAAGCATACTTTTATAACTGCTGAATACCAACTATCAATCACTTAGATGATGTCTTTTCAGGTAGAGATACCTCGTGAAGCAACAGCTGCTCTCTAAATCACCTCACCATTGCGCATTCTTCTCTCTTCCGTAGCAGGTGTAAAAGAAACACAGACCGGACAAGTAGATTCACAATGGATTACGGTAATTGTACTTAACTACCATGCCCATAATAGGCTACACCCCCTGAAAATAACCTATGGATTACATTACAGTTTTTTTTTCAATCACTTTGGTGCAATTTTCACAAGTATCTGGTACATTTTTGCAACTCTAAGCACAAACATCTAAACAGATTATCAAAATGGCTCGTGTTAAAACTCTAAGCACATTTTCAATTGACTGAGTACAACTAACAAATCCACAAAGTCACTTGTTCACTGCACTAAATCCCTCTTTCAATTTGGATACATATTCAATCTAAGTATATGCTTTTGAAAATGCAATATTAACTTTACTTTTGATATGATTTTCTTGTCATTTATTAATAATACAATTAACTATCACTTAATAAAACTGCTCAAACTGATAACTACTGAACCAAAATTATGTGGTGCCTAGTTAATGTATGTTGATAACTGCTGAACACTGTACATTTCTATATGTTTATCTCATAAATGTATCAATTTCACATCAATTTATGTTGGAAGCCAAAACCAAATAATATATGGATGTGGCTGTAAATACTACGTCATAATTCTCTATCAGCCGGTGCGCTTCAATAGGACAAAGTGGAAAGTGTCACACTATTAGCTACCATTTGGAATTATAGTCTAATTCTGGATGCTGATTGGTTAAAACCACATTCCAGCCGGTGTCTATTCTACAAGTAGCCTCTGCCGAGTCCCCAACAACCGGATGTTCCAGCACCTCTCCCAGAACCTCTCCCAACAGTTTTTTTCTTCTTCTTCTCGTAAAGACCAGTATGTAGGGGATCTAGTTTCAGGCGTTTATTTTACGCCTGCTACGTTAGGTTTTCCACAAGTTACCACCGCCTGGGCTATGACGTTGAAATGCCTATCCACTGTTCCATGTCACTGCGCAATCCACTGTCTCATCAGCCCAGCCAGCCAATTTATTAACTTGATCTCCACTGTAAAAAGCATCTAGACATTATCTCCCATTTCTTTTAGACTGGCATTTGGTTTTCAACAGAGAAGATTTGTAGAAACTTTGCTGTCTGTCTCTCTGACATCTGCAACATTGTTTCAATATTGAAATTCGATCTCCAGCTGTCTCATAGTAATGAATGTGTCGGGAGTCGGGACAAGACAGACAGGCAGGCAGGCAACTTTTCTCAGCCAGTCAAAATCATGAATCAGCATCATTTTTATGGATATATTCAATGAAATGTCAATAGTAAAACAGGTAAAAACAAAATGAAATGCAGCTAGTTTGCTGTCTTTCTAGCTTCAGTTTGAAGTGATTGTGTTAGCAGTGTTAACACAATCGCGCATCATTAGCTCATTGTTATGGCTGTATCAACGTTTAAAAAACTCCCAGCTTAAACAAACACAAATGCAGCTACTTTGCTGTTAGCTTGCGTGACTCTGTTAGCCAAAGTTGGCTCGCTAGCAAGCAAAGGATAAGAACATTGCCAGCCAGCTTGGCAACGGAACATTTAGAACGAACGACTGGGTCGCGTCCATAGATAGGCTATAGATCAAAAAGACTTCACGACTGAGTTGTGTCTCTGGCAACCTATAACCGATAGAATGAACAACCAGCCAGCTTGGGTAGCAACCCTGGATTTGTGTCAGGGCTATGTCTTGTGGAAGGATGAAATAGTATGAATAAATTCAAAGAAGCCAGTGTTTGGAGAAGCTGGTGTATCAATGAAATTCAGATAATGAGTGGACTTCGTCTCGGGCCTAACAACACCTGTGCCAATATATCCTCCAAACATCGGCTTCTCTGGCATTATCGCCGGTCTCTTATCACAGAGAGACAGGCGATACAGTATCAGTTGACAAGTCATGTAAAAAATGAGATCTTGTACAATGTTGCATGGGGCAGAAATGGCATACAACACCGTGCTACGTTTTTACAACAGCCTACTGCTTTACAATACCTTTATTTCTGATTAAATGTCCTACGTATGTACTGTACAAGGATAATGAAACTGTAACACTGAAATATCTCAACATGCTCACAACCTGCCATTGGATAAAAAAATAAATAAATGTGCATGTCAGGTTATAGTCAAATACTATATGGAAAGTGATATTCAACATCTACTATTAGTTTTTATCGCTTTGGTGCAATTTACACAACTCGTACTACGAAACTCAAAACAGATTGTCAAAAAGGCAGTTGTTTCAAAACTCTTAAGCACATTTTCAATTGACTAAGTACAACACATAAAATCAGTCACTTTTTCACCAAACGTAATCATTGTTTCATCTAGAAATACATGTTTCACATTGTAATACACGTTCATATAAAGTAACAGCCTTTCACAATGCAATGCTCACATTACTTTTGATATGATTCTCTTCTCTTTTGTTAATTGCATTGTATAGTATAGAGCTTGCCAGCTTGTAGTCCTTAAAACCAGAAATGATTTACCTCGGGTTTGTTCAGCCATTCCTTTAGGCAAAATGAATGGGGAAAGACTAGGGTTTTGGAATAAATGCTGAAAATAAGGTCTGAGGTTAACACAGTCTTATGAGATCATATACGTTTTGTTCTATGAGATAATATCAGTCAGTTAACATGACCTTTATGAATTATGAAGGCTTTATGTGCGTTGTTTTTTTAAATTACATAAATGCTTCAAAATTCACAAAAAGTGACGTTACATGATGAAGATTATCTCATAGAACAAACATATAAGATCTCCTAAGCCTGTGTTTACCACAGACCTTATTTTCGGTGTTTATCCAAAAACCCTACGAAATCTCCATTAATTTTCCCATAGGCTTTGTCCAATTGCTCTCTATTGACATTGTAAACTCAGCAAAAAAAGAAATGTCCCTTTTCAGGACCCTGTTTTCAAAGATAATTCGGAAAAATCAAAATAACTTCACAGATCTTCATTGTAAAGGGTTTAAACACTGTTTCCCATGCTTGTTCAATGAACCATAAACAATTAATGAACATGCACCTGTGGAACGGTCGTTCAGACACAAACAGCTTACAGACGGTAGGCAATTAAGGTCACAGTAAAGAGCCCTTTCTACTGACTCTGAAAAACACCAAAAGAAAGATGCCCAGGGTCCCTGCTCATCTGCGTGAACGTGCCTTAGGCATAATGCAAGGAGGCATGAGGACTGCAGATGAGGCCAGGGCATTAAATTGCAATGTCCGTACTGTGAGACGCCCAAGACAGCGCTACAGGGAGACAGGACGGACAGCTGATCGTCCTCGCAGTGGCAGACCATGTATAACAACACCTGCACAGGATCGGTACATCCGAACATCACACCTGCGGGACAGGTACAGGATGGCAACAACAACTGCCCGAGTTACACCAGGAACGCACAATCCCTCCATCAGCGCTCAGACTGTCCACAATAGGCTGAGAGAGGCTGGACTGAGGGCTTGTAGGCCTGTTGTAAGGCAGGTCCTCACCAGACATCACGGCAACAACGTTGCCTATGGGCACAAACCCACCGTCGCTGGACCAAACAGGACTGGCAAAAAGTGCTCTTCACTGACGTGTCGCTGTTTTGTCTCACCAGGGGTGATGGTCGGATTCGCGTTTATCGTCGAAGGAATGAGCGTTACACCGAGGCATGTACTCTGGAGCGGGATCGATTTGGAGGTGGATGGTCCGTCATGGTCTGGGGCGGTGTGTCACAGCATCATCGGACTGAGCTTGTTGTCATTGCAGGCAATCTCAACGCTGTGCGTTACAGGGAAGACATCCTCCTTCCTCATGTGGTACCCTTCCTGCAGGCTCATCCTGACATGACCCTCCAGCATGACAATGCCACCAGCCATACTGCTTGTTCTGTGCGTGATTTCCTGCAAGACAGGAATGTCAGTGTTCTGCCATGGCCAGCGAAGAGCCCGGATCTCAATCCCATTGACCACGTCTGGGACCTGTTGGATCGGAGGGTGAGGGCTAGGGCCATTCCCCCCAGAAATGTCCGGGAACTTGCAGGTGCCTTGGTGGAAGTGTGGGGTAACATCTCACAGCAAGAACTGGCAAATCTGGTGCAATCCATGAGGAGGAGATGCACTGCAGTACTTAATGCAGCTGGTGGCCACACCAGATACTGACTGTTACTTTTGATTTTGACCCCCCCCCCTTTGTTCAGGGACACAGTATTCAGTTTCTGTTAGTCACATGTCTGTGGAACTTGTTCAGTTTATGTCTCCGTTGTTGAATCTTGTTCATACAAATATCTACACATGTTAAGTTTGCTGAAAATAAACGCAGTTGACAATGAGAGGACGTTTCTTTTTTTGCTGAGTTTATTACTAGAAACACAAGCATTTCGCTGCACCTGCTGTAACATCTGCTAATTTGTGTACACAACCAATAAACATTGATTTGATCTGTTACATACAGTACATCTCTGATCTTGTCAATATCAGATAAAAACAAAAAAACTTCCTGTGAAGTGTTGGATATGGACTTGAGCCCGTTTTAATATAATTGTATAATTAGCCTAGCAGTAGTAATTATTGTGTTATGGGTTAGATAGATCATTCTATGTGCATTGTATTCGAGGAGAGGGAAAGTAGGCCTGTCTCTGAGGGCAAGAATGATTCCATAAGGGTTGAATATGAGCCATGTGTCTGGAATTAGAGCTGATAGATCGTAGCTACTGTTCTATTACACTGTCGTATATCTTTACTGTTTTATACCGTTATATACTCTTAATATGAATATACAGTTTTTATATAATCTTAGGGACTGAAAGTAGAGTTAGGTTTAAACTCTTTGTGTTTTAGAAGAGTAATTATCTAGTGGACTGTGGTAGACTGCAATAATGTGTCCTCCCTAACTCAAGGCCTCTCCTGACTGATAAGAAAACCTGTGTAAGGTGTGGAGGAGTAAGACGGTTCCATACTCGAGATGGGATGATAAGACCACCTGCCCAGCAATAAAGATTGATTGTTCATTCTAGACACAGAAGGGGGTCTAGTTGGGAAGGGGGGCCTAGTCGGAGGTTGTAACTTTGTATGTGTTCTCGCAGCTGCATAACCCAGTGAAGTGAATAAATCTAGCCTGAGCTCTCTTTGGTCTCCGTCTGGATTATTGAACCAGAATTTAGAACCTAACAGATGTACAATCATAATAGTCATCATCATAGTAGTACATTCGACTATACAGTATATCATACATGTTACGTTTCTACTTTACAGACATACAGAGCTTTCGGGAAGTATTCATACCCCTTGACATATTCCACATTTTATTGTGTTACAGCCTGAATTCAAAATAGATTAAATATATGTTTTTCTCTCACTCTACACACAATACCCCATAATGACAAAGTGAAAACATGTTATTAGACATTTTTGCTAATTTATTGAAAATGTAATACAGAAATATCACACACCTGAGTCAATACATGTTAATGATAGAATCACCTTTGCCAGCGATTACAGCTGTGAGTCTTTCTGGGTAAATCTCTAAGAGCTTTGCACACCTGGATTGTACAATATTTGCACTTTTTTATTTATTTTATTCATGCTCTGTAAATCTTGGTGGGGCAAACTCAACAATTTTTTTTAGATGCATGCCAGCAAAGCCACAACACAACACTAAACAATACATGAATTGCACTACAATGGTGACAAACGGTGCCCACAAACTGTTAGGGCCTACATAAAGCTGTCCGACAGCGGGCGTTCCTTTCAGCACCATGGAGTGAATCTTTACCACTGCTACACCCGGCTATCAGCGGAGCCTCGTCTGGCAGCAAAACAGTTCATTCAACCTAATTTACTGACTTTTTAAAACCATAGCTGATATGGCTGACTAAACAAATGTGGTTTCTACTGACTGGTGGATTTGTGTAAGTCGATAAGAACCGCATTGTCCTTCAATAATAACGAACGCCAACATGTGTTTTGACTTTTGAACCATACACAAACATTATTACATTTATGTTCAGTAAATTCATAATGTTTGTCCTTATATCATTAACACTTAGCTCTAAGTATAAGCAAGTGCAAGCAAACGAGCTGCGACGAGGTAGGCCTATTCGTTCAGCACTTTCAAAATGGACACCGACAGAAATTCACATAGATGTTAGTTCAGATAAATTCAGTAAAATGTTGAGGCCTTAACTTTACTATTCTTTAAGTCACCACACACACACAGAGAGATGCGGTTAACCTACCATTTGAAGTTTTTTTATTATGCCTATATGGTCTAAAAGGGAAGGAAAATACAATCACGAGGATCCACTTTTATAGACAATATACCGACTCACAGACAGCGCATTGCGCAAACAAAACAACCCTTGCAATATGAACTGGAATTACATGGGTCTATTACTGAACTTTTTATTGAAAACAAATATTTGAATGGGAAGAGACTGTCACTGGCAAACATGGTTACAGACCCAACATTATATAACATCCCCATCTCGCGAAGAAAAGCACATTAGCTTATTTATACAGCAGCATACAATAGATTTTTGGACTCACCATTGTTGTGCTGTGCTCACTTGAACAGGAAGGTGGCGCGGCGGTCATTCTTGTGGGCACATTTTGGCATCATGGTGTAAGGAAAGTAGCTATTGGCTGTCCTAAAAGTCGCTAAATGACGTCATCACCTAATTTGCATAATTGCTATGTGCATGTAATTGTGATGGATGCTGTAGGAGAGAGGAATAACGTCGTGGGAGAGACAAAAAGTGAGTAAAAAACACCCTACATTTACATCCGATCAGCCAGCAGCGGCTTCCCGCATGCGCGATTCATTTGCAGTCTGGACACGGAGGGGTGAACATCTCCTGCTCTGACTGCAGCTGGGAGGGACTGCTGCGCGAGAACTGGGCCGCCTGTGAGTGCTTTGGGACGAGGGGTGGGGCCCACGGCAGCACCCGCTGCTCGTTGAGAAGAGTAAGAACGATACGTGCTTTCACGTCAGAGTCTCCAAAAGTCTCCAATAACACCAGAAAAAGTCGCTCGATTTGTCACTAGTAGCTTTTTAAAAAATGTGTCGCTAGAGGGGTCTGAAAACTCGCTAAATATAGCGCCAAAGTCGCTAAGTTGGCAACACTGGGTGCTTTCAAGAGGCCCGAGTTCCCGGCTTGGAATTCCGAGTTGGATGACTGTTCAACATTTATTTTCCCAGTCTGAGCTAGTTTTTTCCAGAGTTCCCAGTTGTCATGAACTTACTGAAGTCTGAGATTTCCCAGTTCCGAGTTTCCAGTTGTTTTGAACGCAGCAGAAGTCATGCTGGATTGACAGCATGGCCAATTTATTATATATTTTCTGGCCCATGGTGTTGGGAGTGAATGTTTAGCCTTTTAAGCTTGGAAAATAGACTATTTCAGACAGATGTTTTAAAATCTTAAACCCAGACTTGGACCACACACCCTCCCCACCAAATAGCAGGCAGGGGAAGCAAAATAGCGATTGCTTTGTAACGCTTGCAGTTAGCCACTGATTCCCTCCAAACCACTGACTGTTGAATTTGCGATTTCCGACTTATTGTGTAATGTTTATAGCCAATGAGCACAGATACCTTTCATCTATAATTTATCTTCATATGACAAGGATTGAAAAGGATTTGCCAGTAGATTGTCGATGTGATTCATGATGATGATGATGACTGCTTGTCTAGATAAGATTTTGAAAGTAACATGATCAGTCCAATCAAAACGATGATAGATATAACTTGATTTGACGTCATTTTATTTGTGGCCAATGACCTTGAGCCTTCTTGGATGGGCACTTCTAATGTAAATCTATGGCAGCTCCCAAGGGGGCTTGAACTGCCAAGCTCTCCCCGTAGATTCTGCGGTGACGTAATATCCCCATGAGTGACAGAACACTGAGCCAATCACAGCGCAACTAGAGAAGATTACCAAAGCACTGAGCTAGGCTGAAACACCTGCATTTTGGAGCTGCCATACTCAAGAAAGAGACCATGTTTGTATGCGGCTTTATTAATTAAATAAAAAATGCTTTAGATTGTCTGCCTCAACTGCCCTGAATGACAGGTCGCCACTGATGCTCTGTCAAGTTGGTTGCTGACAATTCTCAAGACGATTTAAGTCAAAACTGTAACTAGGCTACTAAGGAACATTCATTGCCATCTTGGTAAGCAACTCCAGTGTATATTTGGCCTTATATTTTAGATTATTGTCCTGCTGAAAGGTACATTTGTCTCCCAGTGTCTGTTGGAAAGCAGACTGAAGCACATTTTCCTCTAGGATTTTGCCTGTGCTTAGCTCCATCCCGTTTCTTTTTATCCTGAAAAACTCTACAGTCTTTGCCTATGTCAAGCATACCTATACCATGATGCAACCACCACAATGCTTGAAAATAAGAAGGCAGTTAATCGGTGATGTGTTGTATTGGATTTGCCCCAAACATAAGGCTTTGCATTTAGGCCAAAAAGTGTAATCCTTTGCCATGTTTTTTTGCCGTATGACTTTAGTGCCTTGTTGCATACAGGATATATGTTTTGGAATATTTTTATTCTGTATATTTTTTATTATTTTCACTCTGTTATTTAGGTCATTATTGTGGACTCACTACAATGTTGTTGATCCATCCTCAGTTTTCTCCCATCACAGCCATTGAACTCTGTATTCTGTTTCTTTTTATTTAAAAAAACTCCCTCCCAAAACATGATGCTGCCACCACCATGCTTTAAAATATGAAGAGTGGTACTCAGTCATGTGTTGTGTTGGATTTGCCCCAAACACGCTGTGTATTCAGGACATGGTGGTGTAGTAGGAAGATTGGAATGCCATGAACCAAGAGGTTGTGAGTTCAAATCCCAGGTGAGGACATGTTGAATAATAATTAATTACTGTAAAAATGAACATGTGCAATGTAATCATGTATGTCAAATATGTAAGTTGAAAACATTGTACAGTGCCTTAAGTATTCACACCGCTTTACTTCCTCCATATTTTGTTGTGTTACAGCCAGAATTTTGAATTGATTAAATTGAGATTTTTCTGTCACTGGCCTACACACAATAATATCAAATGGAATTATGTTTATTGACATTTTTACAAATTAATAAAAAATTAAAAGCTGAAATGTCTTGAGTCAATAAGTATTCAACCCCTTTGTTATGGCAAGCCTAAATGTGCTTAACAAGCCACATAATAAGTTGCATGGACTCACTCTGTGTGCAATAATAGTGTTTAACATTATTTTTTTATGAGTACCTCATCTCTGTACCCCACACATACAATTATCTGTAAGGTCTCTCAGTTGAGCAGTGAATTTCAAACACAGATTCAACCACAAAGAACAGGGAGGGTTTCCAATGCCTCGCAAAGAGCACCTATTGGTAGATGGATAAATATTTTAAAAAGCAGACATTGAATATCCCTTTGAGTATTGTAAAGTTCTTAAATACACTTTGGATGGTGTATCAATACACCCAGTCACTACAAAGTTACAGGCGCCCTTCCTAACTTAGTTGCCAGAGAGGATGGAAAATGCTCAGGGATTTCACCATGATGCCACGGGTGACTTTAAAACAGTTACAGAGTTTAATGGCTGTGATAGGAGAAAACTGAGGATGGATCAACATTATTGTAGTTACTCCACAATACTAACGTAATTGACAGAGTGAAAAGAAGAAAGCCTGTACAGAATAAAAAATATTCCAAAACATGCATCCTGTTTGCAACAAGGCACTAAAGTAATATTGCAAAAACAAAAGTTGGCAAAGCAATGAACTTTTTGCCCTGAATACAAAGCATTAGTGGTGGCTGCATCATGTTATGGGTATGCTTGTAATCGTTAAGGACTGGGGAGTTTTTCAGGATAAAAAAGAAATGGAATGGAGCTAAGCACAGGCAAAATCCTAGACGAAAACCTAGTTCAGTCTGCTGTCCACCAGACACTGGGAGATTAATTTACCTTTCAGCAGGACAATAAACTAAAACACAAGGCCAAATCTACACTGGAGTTGCTTTCCAAGAAGACCCAATTTGTAAGTCGCTCTGGATAAGAGCGTCTGCTAAATGACGTAAATGTAAATGTAAGACAGTGAAGTTAGTTTTGACTTAAATCTACTTTAAAATCTATGGCAAGACCTGAAAATTTGTGTTTAGAAATTATCAACAACCAATTTGACAGAGCTTGAAGAATTTTGAAAAAGATACTGGGGAAAAGTTGCACAAGCCAGGTGTGGAAAGCTCTTAGAGACTTACCCAGAAAGACTTACAGCTGTAATCACTGCAAAATGTGCTTCTACAAAGTATTGACTCAGGGGTGTGAACACTTATGTAAATAAGATATTTCTGTATTTCATTTTCAATAAGTTTGCAAAAATGTGTAAAAACATGTTTTCACTTTGTCATTATGGGGTATTGTGTGTAGATGGGTGTGAAGAAAAAAAAGATTTCATCCATTTTGAATGCAGGCTGTAACACATCAAAATGTGGAATAAGTCAAGGGGTATAAATACTTTTTGAAGGCACTGTATGTTAAAAGCACTGTGTGTGTGTGTTGAAAGAAAAAAAGGTTGACTGAATTTTTGCCTATGTTTTCTTAAGTTGGAGCTAAGTTTGGGCCAACAATTTTTTTAGTTCAGGTAACACTTGGACTGAAAAGTTGAGTAAACAAAAAAAGCCTTCTGAAGCAGTTACTTAATAATAATTAGTTGAAACAACTAGATGTTTTTTTTTTACAGTGAACATTTGGGGTTATTCACGCAACTCAACTGGCTATGTCAAAATAACCCAGCATGTGTTCTGTCCAATATTTACCCAGCGCTGGGTTACCAAATAACCAAAATTGGGTTGTTTTTAACCAAGCATAAAAAAAAAAAAATAAAAGCGTGTAGAGGGAGGCCAACGAGTTCAAAGTAACCTATAAGTGTTATTGTGTCACTGTAGCCTACCTATCTTCAATTTTCATAAAATAACGTTTGGGTACCGTTAAGGAAGCCGTTAAACAAAACATGCAAATTGTCAGCAACATTGGAACAATTATAGCGCTCTTGCAAATTTGTGTCAATAAAGTTGCACTAGCGGCGTGAAACAAAGTAGAATCGGAAAGCCCACTTCATGCACTATGCTGGCTTTTGCCAGTCCCCCTTCTCCCCCTACCTCCTCCGATGATCACCGCGTCGTAGTGGGACTTGACAGCGGAGTGACTGGCTCTTGTCACGGTCCCCAGGGCTGTCACTGCCTGCCGAGTTCGGCCTGTCCACACCGTCGCAGCCATGACAAACTTGGACGTAACTTTTCCTGTATTACTTGTTTTTCTTCGTTGCTCCACGCAACTCTGTAGCCCGAACTGAACTCGTATAAACTCCACCTACTTGAGCATAGTTGCCCGTAGGCACAGATCCAGGATCAGTTTATCATTGCCCAATCCAGATCCCAACCGTTTGTGAAAAAGCTTATAAACTGATCAGCGTCTAGGGGAAACGTCGTTTTGTTGAACTGACTGAACTGATTTTCATATAGTTCTACTAATCTAATTTTGATTTTCTATTACTATACTGTATTTAAACCAGATTGTATTTATACATTCACCTACAATAGTGTGTGACCAATCCTTTATCCACTGTTACATCAGTGAAATCATATTGCGGGTGATCAGTGCCCGTTCGAAAATACAATGCTTAAACGCAAAATAGGAATGTAAAAATGATAAATGCATTTTTATTTTCAAATCAGCGTGCATGATTCATGACACAATTAAATTGCAAAGTTAAAATGAAAATACAAAATGGTTAATTGGGGGTACAGGAAACCAGGTTCGAACCCAGTAGTCGGATACACTAGTGTAAAATCAATGCACAGAGAGCGTGACATGGCTAGGATGTACCACTGCATGGTGGTGATGTGTTGCCCTCCTGGTTCAAGCCTCCAGGAAGCAATTTGCATGCACTTTAAAAATGAAAAGAGAAAATGCTAAATTGGGCAGTTGGAAATTTAAACGGACAATTTCACATTGCATTTGCCATTTTCTGTGTACCATTTTCATTTTGAATTTCTATACTAATTCCAACGCCAGCAGCCTTATTCTTCTTCTATGGGGTTTTTCGGTGGTTGACATCCAACATTGGTGCATTACTGCCACCTACTGTGCTGGAGTGTGGGCCAGACCGCGCTAGCAGCTTCAATGGCAGTGGTCGTAGCGTGTGGTAGGCACAGCATGTACAAGTCCCTTGTAGCTAATTATGGTCAATTTAGACTGAGAATAGTATCTAGTTATGGTAAGGGGTGAAATAAGTATAACCTGTTATAATTGTAATGGTTTAGCAGATTATAAAAAAAGAAGATCAGTCTTTACGTGGCTAAAAGAAAAGGACTATAACATATACTGGTTACAAGAAACTCACTCTACATCCTTAGATGAAGTTGTGTGGAAAAAGGAATGGGGTGGTGAAATAATTTTCGGTCATGGACAAAGGAACTCAAAAGGTGTGATGATATAAATTAACAAAAATAATAATGTCGATCTGAATGTGCAAATAGTCAGGAATGATTCGCAAGGAATGTGGATCTTTTTGAATATGAAAGTGGATGAAAAACAGATTTGGGTCATTAATCTATATGGTCCAAATCAGGATGATCCATACTTCTTCAAAAATATTTATACCAATTTATTGAGCAAACAATCAAACCATTATGGTGGGAGACTATAACACAGTGTTAAGTACCTCAATGCACCGTAAAGGAAATCACTCTACAAACTATCATCACCGTGCCCTTAAGGAAATCACAAATATGCACACATTAGATATAGTGGATATTTGGAGACTAAAACACCCTGACCTAGTGAGATATACAGTACCAGTCAAAAGTTTGGACACACCTACTCATTCCAGGATTTTTCTTAATTTTTACTATTTTCTACATTGTAGAATAATGTTGATGACATCAAAACTATGAAATAACACATATGTAATCATGTAGTAACCAAAAAAGTGTTAAACAAATCAAAATATATTTTATATTTGAGGTTCTTCAAAGTAGCCACCCTTTGCCTTGATGGGACACTCTTGGCATTCTCTCAACCAGCTTCATGAGGTAGTAAACTGGAATGCATTTCAATTAACAGGTGTGCCTTGTTAAAAGTTCATTTGTGGAATTTCTTTCCTTCTTAATGCGTTTGAACCAATCAGTTGTGTTGTGACAAGGTAGGGGTGGTATACAGAAGATAGCCCTATTTGGTAAAAGACCAAGTCCATATTATGGCAAGAACAGCTCAAATAAGCAAAGAGAAACGACAGTCCATCATTACTTTAAGACATGAAGGTCAGTCAATACGGAACATTTCAAGAACTTTGAAAGTTTGTTCAAGTGCAGTTGCAAAAACCATCAAGTGCTATGATGAAACTTGCTCTCAAGACCCAGAGTTACCTCTGCTGCAGAGGAAAAGTTCATTAGAGTTAATTGCACGTCAGAAGGTAACCCAAATGAATGCTTCACAGAGTTCAAGTAACAGACACATCTCAACATCAACTGTTCAGAGGAGACTGCGTGAATCAGGCCTTCATGGTCGAATTGCTGCAAAGAAACCACTACTAAAGGCCACCAATAAGAAGAAGAGACTTGTTGGGCCAAGAAACACGAGCAATGAACTTTAGACCGGTGAAAATCTATCCTTTGGTCTGATGAGTCCAAATGTAAGATTTTTGGTTCCAACCGCCATGTCTTTGTGTGAATGGATGATCTCCGCATGTGTGGTTCCCACCGTGAAGCATGGAGGAGGAGGTGTGATGGTGTGGGGGTGCTTTGCTGGTGACACTGTCTGTGATTTATTTAGAATTCAAGGCACACTTTATTTTATTTTTTTATTTTTTTTATAAATATATTTTTATTTTTTTATAAATATTTTTTTATTTTTTTATAAATATTTTTTATTTTTTAAATATTTTTTTATTTTTATTTTTTTCGGGGGGAATGGATCAGCTTAATATTGCAGATAGATTGTATCTTCTATCAATGTAATTGTCTGCATCACTTCCAATCCCCCATGTTTTTTATTTATTTTTATATATATATATATATATACTCGCCTTTATTACTTTTCAACCCCACCATCCTTTCCCTACTTGGAGTAAATTAGTGAACTCAAGGCACACTTAACCAGCATGGCTACCACAGCATTCTGCAGCGATACGCCATCCCATCTGGTTTGCGCTTAGTGGGACTATCGTTTGTTTTTCAACAGGACAATGACCCAAAACACACCTCCAGGCTGTGTAAGGGCTATTTGACCAAGGAGAGTGATGGAGTGCTGCATCAGATGACCTGGCCTCCACAATCACCCGACCTCAACCCAATTGAGATGGTTTGGGATGAGTTGGACCGCAGAGTGAAGGAAAAGCAGCCAACAAGTGCTCAGCATATGTGGGAACTCCTTCAAGACTGTTGGAAAAGCATTCCTCATGAAGCTGGTTGAGACAATGCCAAGAGTGTGCAATGAGTCTACAATGTAAAAATAAACAAAAATCCTTGATTGAGTAGATGTGTCCAAACTTTTGGCTGGTACTGTATGTCTCATCCTTTGAATCTTCTCCTTCATCATCTGACTCTTCTGTGCCTCTTCCTCCTTCAGTGCAGCTCTCTTGACCTCCTCTTCCTCTCATAGAAACTGGTTAAGCTTCTCAAACTCCTCCTTAATCTGCTTCTCTGTGTGCTGGGCCTGGCTCTGGAGACAGAGAGAGGAATATATTAAATATCTCATTAACATAGGGTTATTATTATTAACTATCAGTAAAACTGTTAGTTAATAAACTGCTAGTGAATATGATGTACTGTTCCAACCTTGTGTTATGCACAGACACTTGATGTATCACACCTTTGTTAAAGCAACAGTATCTAATACTGGACAGGGAATATCACATTACTGAACACAACACCTTGATGACCTATGCAATACTTACCTTAATATGCTCTTCTGTTTGATCACAGGTTTGTTTAACTTCATTGAAGACCTTCAGCTTCTCCTGTAAGAGCTCCAGGGCAGTCTGGAGTTCCTCCTGAAATGAGACAGAATGTCACTGAGGAGACAATCTCTGGACTTTACAGGAGAGAATTGTTTGAACTCCTTTCCGCAAATCTCAGTGTCAGTAACACCCAGGTGTACACTCACTGGCTGGCTACACTAAACATGTAACCTTTGAAGAGCGTGAGACTCCTATTTATTTAAATAAAACCTTGCGCTGCCCAAAAATTGCAAGTGATGGAAATGAACGTAGCCAAAATTGATTTTAAACCTACCAGACTCATTCAGACAACAAAATTACTTCAAGGTGCGGTTTCCCAGACACTGATTAAGCCTAGTCCTGGACTAAGAAGCAAGCTCAATAGAGCTTTCCAGCTTGTAGTCCTGAAAAACGGAAATGCATTAGTATTTTCTACCTCTGGTTCATTGGGCTTTCCCATGCGGGAAATGAGTTGGGAAAATAATGGAGTTTTGGGATGTACGGCAAAAAATGCACAAAAAGTGATGTTAGCTGATGAAGATTATCTCATAGAACAAAACGTATAAGATCTCATAAACCTGTGTTTACCACAGACTTTATTTTCAGCTTTAATCCAAACCACCCCCCCACAAAAAGATTCACCATAGGCTTGCCCAACAAGCCATGGCGGAGTTAGCCACTGTTAGTGCCTACAAAAAGATGCCATTACTATTGCTGCAGAGAGACTTTACAGACGCTGTGGCTACACGACAGGAGGACAGGATCCTTAAAGATGTCACCGCAGACAGGTCGGGATAAATCAGAGATGAACTGGAACACATTTTCTTACACAGTATCACCCCCTGCACTGGAATTTATTTGCCAACCTATCTGAATTTGCCAACCTTACTGAAGTTACTAACCTAACTGAATTTGCTAACCTAAACAATTTTTTTTCCAGTATCTGCTTTCCATCACCCCGTGTACCAAATATCATGTGGACTCAGAAATAAAGTCTAGCAGAAGTCTCAAGACCACTACAATTCAACCTTGAACTGGCTCAAACTGCATATACCACCACTCTATGTACTCAACACCACAGTGCAGAGGTTAGGCCTTCTATGTACCAAACTCCGCTCCAAGGGGGTATCTGGACAGCTTCTGACATGGCTGCAGTTACCTCTCCAACAGATCTAGCAGAGTTGTATTGTCCGTCCAGGCCTCAGAACTTTCTCCCATTAATGCCTCTGTACCACTAGGATCAATTCTCCATCCACTTGTCTTCTCCATCTTCATTGATGACCTGGTCGATGTCTGCGAGAACCAGTTGTACCTCTATGTGCATGTGTGTGTGTGTGTGTATGGTTTTGCTGAGCGTGCAGAATCATATCTCATTTACAGTTCACACGATACAGCATACAGACAGACTCCAGATATATTTTACATTGTTGTCCCGGTTGAATATGGTCATAGCCCATTGTTTCTTCCAATTCAGTGTAAATAGCATGAAATGCGCAAACATCATATAATCAACTCATAAAACAACACTTGGCATTTTAAGAATATAGATTTTTATTGACATACCGTAGCAGCAGCTTCAACATAGTAAAATATACATTTACACAGACTGAACAAAACAATAATGTGTTCTATTTCTACAACACTTTCTTTTTAGTTTGTTTATCTTTTTCATGCACAGTCACAGAGCTAATAAATGGTCCATAAAGGGGTTATAACACATAACAAAATGGCTTGTTACATAAGAACTACTGCAAGCTCAGATGAATAGGCTAAAGCTTGAAAAAGACTGGGATTAACTATCCTAGCAGATAACTGGACAATACACAGCTTTCTGAAACGACTGCCTCTGGTCTGTTAAGGCCTGTAACTCCATACATGTTCATTTCCCAGACAAATCCATTCCTGATCAATATTTCCCCTTGATCACGATATACAGTACTTCTTTGAACATCAATAACTTCAATAAATGTGCAAAATTCTAAATGTTTTGTTATGATCCTTTATATGGTTCCTGTGCTGTGACATGTTAACAAACATGTCACTTCTTTTCATGTGTGTTTGTGCATGCATGTTAAGACATAATACTCTTGTGGGCAGTTATAAAATGTTCCATAAATTATTTGGAATTATTGTTTGGGATTAATTGAGGATATAATCAAGCGTCCATCCAATTCAAGATTATTGCCAAGATCTGTGGCAGGGCAGTTCATGACAACTGCAGTCTTAGTAAAGAAATAGCAGGACCTTGTCTTTCTCGCTGTGCTCCTTCTTTCAAGTAAATAGACTACTGTGCTCCTACGTTAAAGTACATTAAGTGCAATGACAGGACTAGGAGTGCAGGAAAGATCTAGGTCCATATCCATAAAGTGTCTCAGAGTAGGAGTGCTGGTCTAGTATCAGGTCCTCCCTGTCCTTGTAATCTTATTCATTATGATCTAAAAGGAAAAACTGATCCTAGATCAGCACTCTGAGACGCTTTATGAACACGGGCCCTGGGGTTATAAAGACTACACTCCAAATGGGTACACTATACTTTTCCTCTCAGAAATCACTGCAGGACAGATGTACTCATTTCCATTTAGCAAAAGAGAGAATAGTAAAGAATAGTAAACGTTCAGGTTTGTAGGGGAGGTTATTCATACTTTTTTTTTTTTTTTTACCACTGATGATGTTGTGTTTTCTATATTATATTATATAGAAATATTAGTAGCACAAAGAGAGGCAAAGAGAGATGTGGTGGTGTGCGTGTTAGTATTTGCTCTCAAAGAGCATTCAAAGGCACAGGCTACACAAAGTACCATAGACCTAGATAGATTCATAGATTTGGATCTCTCTAACAGTTACAGTAATGTGGGTTTAGGACAGGGATGGACAACTCTGGTACTCAGGGGTGCAGCAGTGTCCGCTGGTTGTCTTATCTTCCTGTGGCACTTAATTTATCAATAATTATCACTCATTGCTGAGAGAACACACGCCCGGGCCCATGTTCAAAAATAGTCTTAGAGTAGGAGTGCTGGTCTAGGATCCCCCCTGTCCATGTAATCATATTCATTATGATCTCAAATGAAAAATTGAGCCTATATCAGCACTCCTACTCTGAGACTCTTTGTGAACATGGGCCCAGGTTTCCCAGGTAGAAGTCAGTCACTGATTTGCAGGAAAAAACTAAAACCAGCAAACACATTTCCTTCCTGAGGACCGGAGTTGCCCATCCCTGGTTTAAGGTTATTATTATCCTCCCTACACAGGTTCATCTGTAGAGCAGTACAGTACATTATGATATCAGTTTTAAAGAGGATCTGTAGAGATAGACAAAATAGCATTTACCTTAAAGGATAGCAGAGACATATAAAACGACCATGCAAGCAGCTTTCAGCATCTTTGAGAACCATTGTGCAACATTCACATGATGCCAAAGTCTTTCCTCGTCTGTCTGTTTATCCATGCACTTTTGGTTTACAGTACAATTCAAAATGGACGTCAAGCTAAACAGCTTACTCATCATGTCCACTGTTACAAGCACCATATTCACTGTCACTCCTCTCCCTGTTCTCAGAGAATACATAGAGTATAACTACGACTAGCTAGCAGCACACAGTGTCTTCCTTTAGGCACAATGGGGTATACTACAGTACATAATGCAATAGATACACTGGAATCATGCACACTCCCTTATACACAAACACAAACACACACACATACATACATACCATACGTTACCGTTCTGAGACACTCATCAACTATACTGTAGCAGCTAGAGACCAAGACACAGTGCAAGCTTAACTAGATAGTTTGCCCAGATCCTCTCTACCTAAGAGTGTGTGTGTGTGTGTGTGTGTGTGTGTGTGTGTGTGTGTGTGTGTGTGTGTGTGTGTGTGCGTGCGTGCGTGTCTATCTATCTGTCCTACCTTCTCTCCATGTCAGAAAGTGCAAAGTGAAGCGAGAAGCGGACAGGATAGTGACTCTGGTGGGGAAAAGAGGTCAGTGGCTAGGGTCTGATGACCCTCCTTCTCTCTGAGTCTCTCTGGTGCTTTTTTCCACGGCATGGTTCTTCAAGATCCTCTCCACAAACACTTTGCCTCGACCTGCTACACGTGGCCCTGCACACACACATGCACGCACGCACAGACACGGACGCACACAAACAACCACATCCACATAATTGACATACTTAGATTAAAATACACTCACACTAACAGGGTCCCATGAAAGTCCAAACAATCTACATACTCACTACTCACCAGTTGATTCCTTCAGAATATCCTCCAGTTTCTCTCTCAGAGCGCCTCTCTCTGTGTCTTCCTCTCTGCTCTCCACTCTCTGGCGGATCAGCTCCTTTATCTGCAGCACTGCCCCCAACAGGCAATCTGAAGGAATTACACCATCAGAGACACAAAGGATTGACTGAAGGAGCTAAAATGGCAGCCTGGTCTCATAGACTAGACGTAACATAGTAAACGTAAATCCTGGCCACTCAAATTAGTATGATATGTTACGTTTGGTATGGTTACATACACATTACTTAACGCAAACGTCTAGCAATCCAAAAGTTGTGAGTTCAAATCTCATCACGGACAACTTTAGCATTTGAGCTAATTAGCAACTTCTCAACTACTTACTACTTTTTAGCTACTTTGCAGCTACTTAGCATGTTAGTTAACTTGAGACAGGGTCCGGGCTAATAGACCCCATAACAACAGCTTTAGGTGGGTCACAGATTATGATAGGCAGAAATGACTCACCATACTCCTGGTTCAGCCCCCACAGTTTGATTTTGTTGGCCTCATGCTGGGCTTTCTTTTTCAGCCGACAAGCTCTGTGGAGAGAGAGAGAGAGAGAGACATAGAGAGAGAAAGTAACAGAGAGAGAGAGAGAGAGAGAGAGAGAGAGAGAGAGGACACAGTTTTCCAACCTATAGCCAGGACTTATGCTCCACTACACTCACCCTCACTAGCACTTGTTAGACTTCAGTGCGGCTTTTGACATTATCGATCATACCGATCATTGCTGGAAAAACATATGTGTTATGGCTTTACACACCCTGCTATATTGTGGATGAAGCGTTACCTGTCTAACAGAACACAGAGGGTGTTCTTTAATGGAAGCCTCTCCAACAAAATCCAGGTAGAATCAGGAATTCCCCAGGGCAGCTGTCTAGGCCCCTTGCTTTTTAAAATCTTTACTAACGACATGCCACTGGCTTTGACTATGCTGATGACACAACAATATACATGTTAACTACCACAGCGACTGAAATGACAGCAACAATTAATAAAGAGCTGCAGTTAGTTTCAGAATGGGTGGCATGGAATAAATTAGTCGTAAATATTTCAAAAATTAAAAGCATTATATTTTGGACAAATCATTTACTAAACCATAAACCTCAACTAAATCGTGTAATGAATAATGTGGAAATTGAGCAAGTTGAGGAGACTAAATAGCTTGGAGTAACCCTGGATTGTAAACTGTCATGGTCAAAACATATTGATACAACAGTAGCTAGGATAGGGAGAAGTCTGTCTATAATAAAGCGCTGCTCTGCATTCTTAACAGCACTATCAACACGGCAGGTCCTACAGGCCCTAGTTTTGTCGCACCTGGACTACTGCTCAGTCGTGTGGTCAGGTGCCACAAAGAGGGACTCAGGAAAATTGCAATTGGCTCAAAACAGGGCAGCACGGCTGGCCCTTGGATGTACACAAAGAGCTAACATTAATAAGATGACGTATTGAACACACAGCGGTGCGAATCACCTCAAGGTAAAAACGTAATATTCAATATCAGTAAGTCAGACTAAATATTAGCACTTCATATACTCGTGGGTAATAACATTCAATCTGGATAATAACACAAAACAAATCATAAGGCTAGAGAATTTAATCGACAAATATTACAACAACAAGCAACACTCAAACATGACAGAGGAAAAACTAGGAGAATCAATCTCCAAGAGAAAACGCGACTCCTCGACAGATACAGATGATTTATGCTTTTCACTGGGACTGGTAAGTGTGGAAAGCGACCTGTTGAAGTCGATAAATGACAAACTGGGCATACTAGAATTAGGCAGTAAGGATGTAAAGGAGTTGAAGGCAAGCCTTGAAATGAGTGACGAAAAGGCTGTGATAATGGGGAAAGTCACTAAGATAGAAACTGACGTTAATGAACTTAAAAAGGAGAACAACTTTCTGAGAGAAGCCTTACTAGACATACAGACTAGATCGATGAGACAAAATCTAGTACTTACGGGTATCCAAGAAAAAGAAGGAGAGGTTACCGAAAAAATTGTGGACTTCTTTCTTACGGCGCTTCAAATCCCACTCGATGCTGTCGATAAAATCCAACTCGAACGTGTACACCGTTTCGGACAAAGAGGACAGAGATATGAGCGTCCAATCGTTGCCAAATTTGCTTTCTTTAAGGATAAAGTAATGGTTAAAAGCCTAGGTAAAAGACTTGCTGGCATGAAAATAGGCATGAATGATCAGTTCCCGAGGGAGATTGCAGAACGGCGCAAAGTTCTGTACCCAAGCTTCAAGTAAAATAGATTAAAAGGGAAGCGTGTTGCTCTTGTTGTCGATAAACTGTATATTGACAACAAAATGTTCCGCGACACAAAGACTACTCCATGGCTATTCTGAAAGTTCTAATAGAGGAGTCGAATAATGGAACACCCAATACTAGCCATGGTAGGGATTGTAATAATAAAACACATTTATAGTATTTTATAAAGGGATAAGACGGCATTACAAGAAAGGATAACTAGCGAAATAATACATCTTCAAATATAACTAATTACAACACAAAGGTACTCAATCAACATAGTGGAGATAAAAACATAGCAAACAGAAGACATAGAAGGCACAGTATGTGGGTATGTGTGGATGTATTGTGATGGAAGGTGTGGTGTGCGTTTTTGTGTTTGGAAAAGTGTGGCATTAAGTGAGTGAGAAAGGAAATGGTTGCATATCCCAGAACCAATGTGTGTCTGTGAGCAGGGGTTGTGAGAGAGAGCTTTCCATTTTGTGCAGATGAAGGATATACATTTTAAAATATAGTATACATCTAATTAATTTTTTATTGTCCTATCATGATGGAACGGTCCCAACCCTATATCCTAGACACCCACCTCAGTGACCCATACACCAAAGAGAAGTCCCCATCTGTTTTATGGCCCTGCTGTAAGTTGCCTATATGCAGCTAAAACAGAAAGATAAATGCGGTCAGAGACCTACTAGAGCAGCACCGCCCCCTCAAGATTCTGAGCCTGCCTGGCGGGTTGGTCCTACAAAGCCAGAGCCCCCTGATGGGAAAGCATAATAGACAAGGAAATTCTCAAAGCTGCTAATGAGAACCTTGACGACCTTGTACCTAGCCAGTGGGGATGCCGGTGGGGTACCCCCACCCAGGTAGTGGCAGTGCTGGCAACACTGGCTGCAGTAACCCATGGAGAGTGGGTCACACTCGGACAATCAAAGAGGGGGTATATTATTGTGGCCCTGGTGGCACAAAATAATCAAAGGTCTGACTGCACGGAGATGCTTGGGAAAATGGTTACAACGGGGTACCAGAGTGTTTGTGTTTCAGGGGAAGAGGGTGGATCTGATCTCCATCACCTAGGACTTGACATAGGTTAATCAAATCTCACATTTTTGTCAATTTTTGCTCAATCTTGCATGCTTTCTCAAACAGCTGTAACTGTATATGCATTCGTAAATCAGGTCCATTCTTGAGTTGGGCTCTGGGATGTAACAACCGTTGAGCATCTGACATTATGGTTGATTGTGGAGGAAAGGGGTTGAGTGTGTAACAGTATGTGTGTGTGTGTGTGTTTGTGTGTATGTATCCCACATCTGTTGCAAGGGGGTAAGGATGTTAGGGAGAATATAGGATGAACCACAATAATTGTTTGCAAAAATAATAATTGCTTGATAAAAATGTAATGTAATGCAATGGCAATCCGGGTTATAGGTAACAATTCTTCGCATAAACTGCCGACATTATTATGCATATTAATTGATAATGATGGAAATTAAGATATGCAAGATATTTGAATATATATATATATATTTAATAGCTATATATATATATATATATATATATATATATATATATATATATATATATATATATATATATATATATATAAATAAAGCAAATTGAGGTGAGAGCATTGGAAATGCTTTTGGCGGTTGACCTGCTTCTGTTTTGTGGGTGGCACTGTGTGCTGTTTTTGAAGAATCAGTCCTGGCCTCTCGGGGGGCCTAGGGATCCAGGGGGATGGGGGTGGTATGCCGATCACTGGGAAGACAACCCAACTTGGGATGGGGAGGGGCTTTAGCGGGGGGAATAGTGGATAACAATTGGAGGGTTACTTAGTAGCAACGTAAATATCATGGTACAGCTATATGGACACTCAATCACTATGGTAAATTTACAAACATATATTATGATAAATAGATTTGAAACTTGTATCTCATTATGGTAAGTGGTGAAATAAGTATAGCCAGTTATAACTGTAATGGCTTAGCAGATAACAAAAGAAGAACAATATTTACATGGCTCCAAGAGAAGGAATATAATATCTATTGTTTACAGGAAACTCATTCAACAATTCTAGATGAAGTTGGGTGGAAAAAGGACTGGGGTGGGGCAAATATGCTTCTCCCATGGGCAAAGAAACTCAAAAGGGGTGATGATATTAATTAACAGTAATTTTGATCCGAATGTGCAAATTGTCCAAACAGATCTGCAAGGTAGATGGATGATTTTAAATATTAAATTAATTAAATTAAATATGTTATTGGACCATAAACAGATATGGCTCATTAACCTTTACAGACCAAATAATGATGATCCACACTTCTTTTGACAATATATATAATACATAATCAACCCTGCAAGCAATACAATACTCTATTATTATGGTGGGAGATTATAATACTGTTTTAAATAGCTCAATGGACCGTAAAGGAAATCACACTACAAACTAAACACCCTCATGCTTTTAAGGAAACATGAATGTCATGGATACATTAGAACTAGTGGATATATAGAGGCTTAAATATCCTGAACTAGTGGCTTGAAAAAGTACTCACCCCCCTTGGCATTTTTCCTATTTTGTTGACTTACAACCTGGAATTAAATTTGTTTGTATCATTTGATCTACACAACATGCCTACCACTTTGAAGATGCAAAATATGTTTTATTGTGAAACAAACAAGAAATAAGACAAAAAAAACAGAAAACTTGAGCGTGCATAACTATTCACCCCCCCAAAGTCAATACTTTGTAGAGCCACCTTTTGCAGTAATTACAGCTGCAAGTCTCTTGGGGTATGTCTCTATAAGCTTGGCACATCTACCCACTGGGATTTCTCCCCATTCTTCAAGGCAAAACCGCTCCAGCTTCTTCAAGTTGGATGGGTTCCGCTGGTGTACAGCAATCTTTAAGTCATACCACAGATTCTCAATTGGATTGAGGTCTGGGCTTTGACTAGGCCATTCCAAGACATTTAAATGTTTCGCCTTAAACCACTTGAGTGTTGCTTTAGCAGTATGCTTAGTGTTATTTTCCTGCTGGGAAGGTGAACCTCCATCCGAGTCTCAAATCTCTGGAAGACTGAAACAGGTTTCCCTCAAGAATTTCTCTGTATTTAGCGCCATCCATCCTTCCTTCAATTCTGACCAGTTTCCCAGTCCCTGCGGATGAAAAACATCCCCACAGCATGATGCTGCCACCACTATGCTTCACTGTGGGGATGGTGTTCTCGGGGTGATGAGAGGTGTTGGGTTTGCGCCAGACATAGCGTTTTCCTTGATGGCCAAAAAGCTCAATTTTAGTCTCATCTGACCAGAGTACCTTCTTCCATATGTTTGGGGAGTCTCCCACATGCCTTTTGGCGAACACCAAACTGGTTGCTTATTTTTATCTTGAAGCAATGGCTTTTTTCTGGCCACTCTTCCGTACAGCTCAGCTCTGTGGAGTGTACGGCTTAAAGTGGTCCTATGGATACTCCAATCTCCGCTGTGGAGCTTTGCAGCTCCTTCAGGGTTATCTTTGGTCTCTTTGTTGCCTCTCTGATTAATGCCCTTTTTGCCTGGTCCATGAGTTTTGGTGGGCGGCCATCTCTTGACAGGTTTGTTGTGGTGCCATATTCTTTCCGTTTGTTAATAATGGATTTAATGGTGCTCCGTGGGATGTTCAAAGTTTCTGATATTTTTTTATAACCCAACCCTGATCTGTACTTCTCCACAACTTTGTCCCTGACCTGCTTGGAGAGCTCCTTGGTCTTCATGGTGCCACTTGCTTGGTGGTGGCCCTTGATTAGTGGTGTTGCAAACTCTTTCAGAACAGGTGTATATATACTGAGATCATGTGACACTTAGATTGCACACAGGTGCACTTTATTTAACGAATTATGTGACTTCTGAAGGTAATTGGTTGCACCAGATCTTATTTAGGGGCTTCATAGCAAAGGGGGTGAATACATATGCACACACCACTTTTCCATTATTTATTTTTTTAAATTTCTGAAATAAGTTATTTTTTCCATTTCACTTCACCAATTTGGACTATGTCCATTAAATGAAATCCAAATAAAAAATCAATTTAAATTACAGGTTGTAATGCAACAAAATAGGAAAAACGCCAAGGGGGATTAATACTTTTGCAAGGCACTGTACATGGCGGAGACTCAATCAAGCTAGTCGTCTTGATTTCTTTCTTATGTCATTCTCGTTGACACCAAAAGTTTAAACAGTGTTGAAAGGGGACAGAATGCGGTCGGACCGTCACATAATTGGCATATACATTACTCTTACTGAATTTCCACATGGGCAAGGATATTGGAAATGTAATCAAAGCCTATTGGATGATAACTTATTTTTAACTAGGACAGAGGAATTTATGACTGAATTTTTCCGACATAACATAGGTACAGCAAATCCCCTTATTGTATGGGACACTTTTAAATGTGCCTTTAGAGGCCATGCAATTCAGTGCTAATCTCGAAAACAAAAGCAATTTAGGTTAAAAGAGTCCATACTAACAAAGGAAATAGAAGGGCTAACAGAACAGATAGATAGAAAAAAAATCTGTAAAATAGAGGCTCAGAATAAATTACAGGAAAAACAAAAAGAAATGGAGAAACTTATTCAAGAAAGATCAAATGTAATATATTATAAAAATAAAGAAAACTGGATGGAACATGGGGAAACATGCTCTTTTTAAATCTTCAACATAGAAACCCTACCAAAAATCATTTACTGAAACTGGTTACAAATGACGGAGTCACCCATGATTCACCAAATTATATTTTGAAGGAGGAAGCAAAGTACTTTAAGCATATGTTTTCATTTCAGTCGCCTCCATCTCCTCTACCTGAAGCTAATCGTAGGGATTTTTTTCTTCTAATGATAATGTAAAATTAACAGCCATACAGAAAGACTCATGTGAAGGTGAAATTACAGAGGAGGAACTTCTGGATGCAATTAAAGACTAAGTCCGGGAAAACTCCAGGGTTGGATGGCATACCAGTCGAGGTATACCAAACCTTTTTTGATATACTCAGAGGACCATCATTAGCATGTTTTAACCACTCGTATGTAAATGGAAGATTATCAGACACTCATGAAGAAGGTCTGATTTCATTATTACTGAAACAGGATACAAGTGGGAAATATAAAGATCCAGTCCATTAAAAGAATTGGAGGCCCCTTACACTTCAGTGTTGTGATGCAAAAATTCTAGCAAAATGTTTAGCGCATAGAATTAAAAAGGTATTGTCGGACATTATTCATTCTAATCAGACAGGTTTATTTACATGGACGATACATTGGAGATAATATAAGGCAAGTACTGGAAACAATAGAACACTATGACAAATCTGGGAAATCAGGCCTGCTATTCATAGCTGACTTTGAAAAGGCATTTGATAAAGTACAACTGGAGTTTACATATTAATAACTGGAGCATTTCAATTTTGGAGAATCTCTTATAAAAATGGGTAAAAATCATGTATAGTAACCCTAGGTGTAAAATAGCAAATAATGGCTATTTCTCCGAAAGTTTTAAACTGTCAAGAGGAGTAAAACAAGGTTGTCCACTATTGGCATATCTATTTATTATGGCCATCGAAATGTTAGCTATTAAATTCAGATCCAACAATAATAAAGGGATTAGAAATCCAGGGCTTAAAAACAAAGGTGTCATTGTACGCTGATGATTCATGTTTTCTTTTAAATCCACAACTTGAATCCCTCCACAGCCTCATAGAGGATCTAGATACATTTTCTAACCTCTCTGGATTACAACCAAATTATGATAAATGTACTATATTACGTATTGGATCACTAAAAAATACAATTTTTACATTACCATGTAGTTTACCAATAAAATTGTCTGATGGTGATGTGGATATACTCGGAATACATATCCCAAATGAAATAAATTCTCACTCCAATAAATGTTAATAGAAAGTTTGCAAAAATAGATCTTGCTACCATGGAAAAGGTAAATACCTGTCTATTTGTGGAAAAATCACCTTAATTCTTTAGTATTATCCCAGTTTACCTATTTGCTTATGGTCTTGCCTACGCCTAGCGAACAGTTTTTTAAATTATATGAGAAAAAAATATTTCATTTTATTTGGAATGGCAAGCCAGACAAAATTAAACGGTCCTATTTATATAATGAATATGAATTCGGAGGACAGAAATGATTAAATATGAAAGCATTAGACCTAACACTAAAAGCCTCAGTCATACACAAGTTATCCTTAAATCCAAACTGGTTCTCTAGCAAATTAGTAAGATTGTCTCACCCAATGTTCAAGAATGGCCTTTTTCCCTTTATTCAGATTACAACCTTTCAGTTTCCAGTTATTTGAAAAGGAAATCATCTCCCAAATATCACTATTTCTAAAACAAGCCATAGAAAGTTGGTTGCAATTTAATCCTCCAGAAACGACAGAACAAATAATGCAACAAATATTGTGGTTAAACTCAAATATAAATATAAAAATATATATATATATAATCTTCGTAAATGATATCATAGGTAGGACTGGTGGAGTTATGTCGCACATGCAGCTAACAAAAACATATGGAAATGTCTGCTCTACCCAAAATTACAACCAAATAATTGCAGCATTGCCACAAAAATGGAAGAGGAAAGTGGAAGGGGGAAAAAGTAAGGAACTTGTCTGTCGGCCCTGCATTAAAGACCATAATTGGTTAAAGAAAATTGTGATAAATAAAAAAAGTATACCAGTTTCATTTCCAAAGGATTGACAGCCATCCCATATAGATTGCAAAATAGTTGGGAAGAGATTTGACGTACCGATCCCATGGCAAATTGTTTATAAACTGATATACAAAACGACGCCGGAATCAAAACGGGGAAAAACGTTGAATTTTTCAATTTAAATTATACAAAATTATTGCTACCAATATAATGTTATTTATATGGGGGATACAATCTTCCCAGCTCTGCAGATTTTGTATGCGAAGAGACAGAATCATTAGATGATTTGTTTTGGTACTGTCCATTTGTAGCTTGTTTTTGGTCACAGGTCCAGGAATGGCTGAAGGATTGCAATATATACCTGGAGCTAACCCTGCAGATAGCACTACTGGGTGATCTGAAAAGTCATAGTTAATCGATCAATAACATAATACCTTTAGCAAAAATGTTTATTTTCAATCTGTAGAAACAATGAGAATCGAAGGGTTCAGAACTTTTGTGAAACTTTTGCGGGACGATCCGGACGGTTGCGGTGGAATGCCTGAATCATCTCTGGGTCGAGGATATCCTGGTCGGGGACCCAGGACCGGTCTTCAGGCGACATAACCTTCCCAGTCCACTAGATAGTGGATGCAACCTCTCAGGCGTTTGGAATCAAGGATGGCCTGAATGGCGTAGGCAGGTTCCCCTCCGACGTCCAACGGTGGGGGCGCACTGCGGGTTGAGACTGGAGGATGAAGAGGACTGTAGGTGACCGGTTTTAACAGAGACACATGGAAGGACGAGGAGATTTTATACGGACGGGGTAACTGGAGGCGGTATGTGACAGGGTTGATGCGATGGGTTATCTTGAAGGGACCAATGAGGCGAGGACAGAACTTTTTGCAGGGGATGCGGAAACCGAGGAAGTTTACCGAGGTTACATGGAAGGTGCTCTTTTCAGTCTTCACATAAAGGTTATGGTCAAGGAGCCGTTGAAGAACCTTTTGTACATGCTGTATGTGTTCCTTCAGGGAGTGGGAGTAAATCAGGATGTCATCAATGTAGACGATGAGAAAGCGATTAATCATATCCTGGAAAACCTTGTTCATAAAGGATTGGAAGACGGTGGGGGCGTTAGTAAGGCCGTAGGGCATGACCAGGTATTCATAGTGTCCTCGTGCTGTGATAAAGGCCGTCTTCCATTCGTCACCTTCACGTATACGGACAAGGTTATAAGCACTCCGCAGGTCGAGTTTTGTATAGATGTTGGCGCGGCCCACTTGATCAAGGGTCGCTGGGATCAGAGGAAGAGGGAAACGGTTCTTGACCGTGACGTCATTCAGGGAACGGTAATCAATACATGGACGGAGACCACCGTCCTTTTTTCCAACGAAGAAGAAGCTGGACGCAGCCGGGGAAGAAGGACGAATGAAACCGTTTGAGTGCTTCATCAATGTAGTTCTCCATTGCCTCATTTTCCGAGATAGATAGGGGGTAAACACGGCCCTTCGGTGGGGACACTCCAGGGAGTAAGTCAATAGCACAGTCCCCTGGGCGATGTGGTGGCAGAGTGGAGGCCTTGATTTTGCTGAAGACATTGCTGTACTGGGCGTATTCAGATGGTATGGTGGGTGGCACTGCAGAGGCAGAGTCCTCAATGGTGGTGGCTCTGCAGGGTAGGCTGAGACAACTGGTGAAGCAGGTAGAAGACCAGGACAGTAGTTCACATTGTCGCCACGAGATGGCAGGGTCGTGACGACAAAGCCAAGGGTGTCTGAGGATGAGTGGCTGTTTGGGGAATGAGAGTTCCATGAGTTGAATGGTTTCGGTGTGGAAGACTCCAATCTGGAAGGTGTCGCTCTGTGTCAGGTGCGTAATGAAGCCCGAGCACAATGGCTACCCGTCCAGGGTGTTAATCCTTAAGGGAGGGGTGACAGGTGTTAGATCAATGTCAAGCTCTTGTACTAGCTGGTGATAGATACAATGACCTGCTGCTCCCGAATCTATCAAGCCCTCTACGTACTTAGTAACCCCCTTCATGGTTATGAATACTGGGATGGGGAATTGCTTCTGGGAGATATTTAGCAATAAGGACACGCCTACCTGCATGGCTTGTGTAAGCGTATATTTTATCAAATAGCTTGGAGCTTGTAATGAATACTCAGGGAGAAAAAGGTGTAGATTCACGCACTGTTTTTTTCGCCTTCGTAGAAGGCAGGAATCGTGGTCACAGGCAGGCAATGGTCATACACAGGTAGGCAAACAGGCAGATGAATCAAAACTAGGACTGAAGGCTATAACTGGTTCTCACAAACGAGCTAGGAAAAGGCTTAGTATAGTCAAAACGAACAATACCTCACAAGGCACAAACAGAATGAACTGAACTAAATAAGGAGCTAATGAGACCAGGTGAGTAACTAACACAGGTGAAATCAATGAACAAAGATGAAAGACAGGGCTACGTTCAAGAACACAAAGAAACAGGGCTACGTTCAAGCACACAAGGTTGACTAAGAAAATAAATACAGAGCCTTACACATACTGTGTCCATAATAAGTATATAGGTTATAGGTTGAGAGCTTTTGTGAAAGAGCAGAGTTAGAAAGATATGGTATATAGAAGCAAACCGGATGGACATCATGAAAATGATCGGAGAGGTTGAGGGTAGAGGAAGTTCAGGAGTAAAAACAACCTAAATATAATTATTGTAAAATTGACTGTGTCCATAAAATGTATATAGGAAGTAGAGGCCTAAGCGTTGTTGTTCACTAGTTTACTCCAATTAGGAGAGGGGTGGTGGGGTTGGAAAGTAATGAAGGGAAATATATTTTTAAAAAGGATATGTATATATGTACAGTTGAAGTCGGAAGTTTACATACACCTTAGCCAAATACATTTAAACTCAGTTTTTCACAATTCCTGACATTTAATCCTAGTAAGAATTCCCTGTCTTAGATCAGTTAGGATCACCACTTTATTTTAAGAATGTGAAATGTCAGAATAATAGTAGAGAGAATGATTTATTTTAGCTTTTACTTCTTTCATCACATTCCCAGTGGGTCAGAAGTCTACATACACTCAATTAGTATTTGGTAGCATTGCCTTTAAATTGTTTAACTTGGGTCAAACATTTCGGGTAGCCTTCCACAAGCTTCCAACAATACTTTGGGTGAATTTTGGCCCATTCCTCCTGACAGAGCTGTTGTAAATGAGTCAGGTTTGTAGACCTCCTTGCTCGCACATGCTTTTTCAGTTCTGCCCACACATTTTCTATAGGATTGAGGTCAGGGCTTTGTGCTGGCCACTCCAATACCTTGACTTTGTTGTCCTTAAGCCATTTTGCCACAACTTTGGAAGTATGCTTGGGGTCATTGTCCATTTGGAAGAACCATTTGCGACCAAGCTTTAACTTCCTGACTGATGTCTTGAGATGTTGCTTCAATATATCCACATAATTTTCCTTCCTCATGATGCCATCTATTTTGTGAAGTGCACCAGTACCTCCTGCAGCAAAGCACCCCCACAGCATGATGCTGCCACCCCCGTGCTTCACGGTTGGGATGGTGTTCTTTGGCTTGCAAGCATCCCCCTTTTTCCTCCAAACATAATTAAGGTAATTATGGCCAAACAGTTCTATTTTTGTTTCATCAGACCAGAGGACATTTCTCCAAAAAGTACGATCTTTGTCCCCATGTGCAGTTGCAAACCGTAGTCTGGCTTTTTATGGCGGTTTTAGAGCAGTGGCTTCTTCCTTGCTGAGTGGCCTTTCAGGTTATGTCGATATAGGACTCATTTTACTGTGGATATAGATACTTTTGTACCTGTTTCCTCCAGCATCTTCACAAGGTCCTTTGCTGTTGTTCTGGGATTGATATGCACTTTTCGCACCAAAGTACGTTAATCTCTAGGAGACAGAATGCATCTCCTTCCTGAGCGGTATGACGGCTGCATGGTCGCATGGTGTTTATACTTGCATCCTATTGTTTGTACAGATGAACGTGGTACCTTCAGGCGTTTGGAAGGATGAACCAGACTTGTGGAGGTCTATAATTTTTTTTCTGAGGTCTTGGAAGATTTATTTTGATTTTCCCATGATGTCAAGCAAAGAGGCACTGAGTTTGAAGGTAGGCCTTGAAATACATCCACAGGTACACCTCCAATTGACTCAAATGATGTCAATTAGCCTATCAGAAGCTTCTAAAGCCATGACATTATTTTCTGGAATTTTCCAAGCTGTTTAAAGGCACAGTCAACTTAGTGTATGTAAACTTCTGACCCACTGGAATTGTGATACAGTGAATTGTAAGTTAAATAAAGTGTAAACAATTGTTGGAAAAATTATTTGTGTCATGCACAAAGTAGATTGCCAAAACTATAGTTTTAATGACTCCAACCTAAGTCAAATCAAATCAAATTTTATTGGCCACATGCGCCGAATACAACAGGTGCAGACATTACAGTGAAATGCTTACTTACAGCCCTTACCCAACAATGCATTTATTTCTTAATAAAAAAGTAAAATAAAACAACAACAACAAAAAAGTATTGAGAAAAAAAGATCAGAAGTAAAATAAAATAACAGTAGGGAGGCTATATATACAGGGGGGTACCGGTGCAGAGTCAATGTGCGGGGGCACCGGCTAGTTGAGGTAGTTGAAGTAATATGTACATGTGGGTAGAGTTAAAGTGACTATGCATAAATAATTTACAGCGTAGCAGCAGCGTAAAAATATGGGGTGGGGGTGCAAATAGTCCGGGTAGCCATGATTAGCTGTTCAGGAGTCTTATGGCTTGGGGGTAGAAGCTGTTGAGAAGCCTTTTGGACCTAGACTTGGCGCTCCGGTACCGCTTGCCGTGCGGTAGCAGAGAGAACAGTCTATGACTAGGGTGGCTGGAGTATTCGACAATTTTGATGGCCTTCCTCTGACACCGCCTGGTATAGAGGTCCTGGATGGCAGGAAGCTTGGCCCCAGTGTTGTACTGGGCCGTACGCACTACCCTCTGTAGTGCCTTGCGGTCAGAGGCCGAGCAGTTGCCATACCAGGCGGTGATGCAAGTCAGGATACTCTTGATGGTGCAGCTGTAGAACATTTTGAGGATCTGAGGACCCATGCCAAATCTTTTCAGTCTCCTGAGGGGGAATAGGCTTTGTCGTGCCCTCTTCACGACTGTCTTGGTGTGTTTGGACCATGATAGTTTGTTGGTGATGTGGACACCGAGGAACTTGAAGCTCTCAACCTGTTCCACTACAGCCCCGTCGATGAGAATGGGGGCGTGCTCAGTCCTCTTTTTTTTCCTGTAGTCCACAATCATCTCCTTTGTCTTGGTCACGTTGAGGGAGAGGTTGTTATCCTGGCACCACACGGCCAGGTCTCTGACCTCCTCCCTATAGGCTGTCTCATCGTTGTCGGTGATCAGGCCTACCACTGTTGTGTCGTTGGCAAACTTAATGATGGTGTTGGAGTCGTGCCTGGCCATGCAGTCATGGGTGAACAGGGAGAACAGGAGCGGACTGAGCACGCACCCCTGAGGGGCCTCCGTGTTGAGGATCAGCGTGGCAGATGTGTTGTTACCTACCCTTACCACCTGGGGGCGGCCCGTCAGGAAGTCCAGGATCCAGTTGCAGAGGGAGGTGTTTAGTCCCAGGATCCTTAGCTTAGTGATGAGCTTTGAGGGCACTATGGTGTTGAACGCTGAGCTATAGTCAATGAATAGCATTCTCACGTAGGTGTTCTTCTTGTCCAGGTGGGAAAGGGCAGTATTTGACCCCTCTGCAAAACATGACTTAGTACTTGGTGGCAAAACCCTTGTTGGCAATCACAGTACAATAGAGATTGCATCATCTGTGGATCTGTTGGGGCGATATGCAAATTGGAGTGGGTCTAGGGTTTCTGGAATAATGGTGTTGATGTGAGCCATGACCAGCCTTTCAAAGCACTTCATGGCTACAGACGTCAGTGCAACGGGTCGGTAGTCATTTAGACAGGTTATCTTAGTGTCCTTGGGCATGGGGACTATGGTGGTCTGCTTGAAACATGTTGGTATTACAGACTCAGTCAGGGACATGTTGAAAATGTCGGTGAAGACACTTGCCAGTTGGTCAGCACATGATCGGAGTACACGTCCTAGTAATCCGTCTGGCCCTGCGGCCTTGTGAATGTTGACCTGCTTAAAAGTCTTACTCACATCGGCTACGGAGAGCGTGATCACATAGTCATCCGGAACAGCTGGTGCTCTCATGCATGCTTCAGTGTTGCTTGCCTCGAAGCGAGCATAGAAGTGGTTTAGCTCGTCTGGTTGGCTTGTGTCACTGGGAAGCTCGCGGCTGTGCTTCCCTTTGTAGTCTGTAATAGTTTTCAAGCCCTGACACATCCGACGAGCGTCAGAGCCGGTGTAGTACGATTCAAATCGGTCCCGCTCCAGAGTACAGGCCTCGGTGTAACGCTCATTCCTTCGACGATAAACGCAAATCCGACCATCACCCCTGGTGAGACAAAACCGAGACTCGTCTGTGAAGAGCACATTTTGCCAGTCCTGACTGGTCCAGTGACGGTGGGTTTGTGCCCATAGGGGACGTTGTTGCCGGTGATGTCTGGTGAGGACCTGCCTTACAACAAGCCTACAAGCCCTCAGTCCAGCCTCTCTCAGCCTATTGTGGACAGTCTGAGCAATTATGGAGGGATTGTGCATTCCTGGTGTAACTCGGGCAGTTGTTGTTGCCATCCTGTACCTGTCCCGCAGGTGTGATGTTCAGATGTACCGATCCTGTGCAGGTGTTGTTACACATGGTCTGCCACTGCGAGGACGATCAGCTGTCTGTCCTTTCTCCCTGTAGCGCTGTCTTAGGCGTCTCACAGTACGGACATTGCAATTTATTGCCCTGGCCACATCTCCTGGCCACATCTGTAGTCCTCATGCCTCCTTGCAGCATGCCTAAGGCACGTTCAAGCAGATGAGCAGAGACCCTGGGCATCTTTCTTTTGGTGTTTTTCAGAGTCAGTAGAAAGGCCTCTTTAGTGTCCTAAGCTTTAATAACTGTGACCTTAATTGCCTACCGTCTGTCAGCTGTTAGTGTCTTAACGACCGTTCCACAGGTGCATGTTCATTAATTGTTTATGGTTCATTGAACAAGCATGGGAAACAGTGTTTAAACCCTTTGAAGATCTGTGAAGTTATTTGGATTTTCACAAATTATCTTTGAAAGACAGGGTCCTGAAAAAGGGACATTTCTTTTTTTGCTGAGTTATATACATTAATAATATGCATGTCAATCTCCCCTGGCTCAAAGTGGAGGAGAGATTGACTTCATCACTACTTGTATTTGTGTGAGGTATTGGCATGTTGAATGCACCGAGCTGTCTGTTTGGCACACAGCTCGGACACCCATGCATACCCCACAAGACATGCCACTAGCGGTCTCTTCACAGTCCCCAAGTCAAGAACAGACTATGGGAGGTGCACAGTACTACATAGAGCCATGACTACATGGAACTTTATTCCACATCAAGTAACTCATGCCAGCAGTAAAATTTGATTTAAAAACAGATACACCTTATAGAACAGTGGGGACTGTGAAGCAACACAAACATAAACACATGCATACAAACACACAATAACATACGCACTATACACACATGTACACATGGATTTTGTGTTATAGGAATGTATTGTTTTTAAAATGTATAACTGCCTTAATTTTGCTGGACCCCAGGAAGAGTAGCTGCTGCTAATGGGGATCCAAAAGAAATACAAATACAAATACCTACTGTAGCTAGACACAGGTTCAATTTAACACAACACACCCTGTTGTGCAAATCAAATGCACTTCTGAAAGTGCAGTGTGGGAAAGCCACCAGCTAATGATGTCTCTATAGTTAGACAGGTAAGTCAGTGTGTGTGTGTGTGTGTGTGTGTGTGTGTGTGTGTGTGTGTGTGTGTGTGTATGTGTGTATATGTGTGTGTGTGTGGGTGCGTGTGCGTGTGCATGTGTCCCAGTATGTATGTGTACCTGGAGGCCAGTTTGTTCCTCTCCTTTCGTGTTGGGGCCCTGGCAGTAACAGGCAGGTCACTGACAGGAGTCATGTCCTCCAGAGCGGAGCTGAGTGTGTGGAGCTGCTCCCCCAGGCTCTGTAGCTTCCCAGGGCTGGGGGTCAGGTCACTGGCGTCTGTACGACGGGCCTTCCTCTGGCCTTGCTTACCTAGGGAACACACAGGGTTTGTGGATGTTTTTACTTAGTTGCACTGTCTGTAAGTCACTCTGGATAAGAGCATCTGCTAAATGACTAAATGTAATTGTACGCTTTACTCAATACGCAACTGACAGTCCAGCTAATGCAGCTATGCTTTAGACTCCACAAACAAATTATTTGTGTTTCACAATATAAATGAGAGATGGCAAGGTTGAAGCAGTACATTTTACATCTGAATTTTAACACCTTCAGTGATAAAATCAACACTTTCCTAGTGTGTATATGTGACCCACCGAATGAGTGTTGATAAATTAACACTGCCGGAGTGTTGGGTCTCCAACATGTGGACATAAATTGAGATATTAAGAACATATCAAATGTAAAATGTTCGGGTTGAGGTCTCACCATTGGTGGAGGTCCCCTCTATCAGGCACATGGTGCTGGGTAGGGTGCTAGGGCCCCAGATTATCCCTCCATCTTTCTCTTCATCCTTTTCATCTCTCCCTTTGGCCCTCCCGCTATCTCTCTCTCCATCTTGCCCTTTGGCTCTCCTGCTATCTCTCTCTCCATCTCTCCCCAGGTCTGCCTCACTGTAGAGGCTACATTCCCAGTAACACCAGCGTTTCTTTGGTCTCACATGTGGCTGAAGCTCCTCCTCTTCCTTCACTTCCTCTTCCTCCATGGCTTCTCTCCCCTCCTCCTCTTTCCCATCTTCTTCCTCCTTCTCCTCCTCTTCCTCTCCAATATCGCAGTCTGTTCCTTGACTAGACTCAGTGTCTAACTCACTCTGTAGAGAGTAGTTATGTTCTTCACTGTGGACCTCCAGAGCTACGGGAGGTGATACCCTCCCCTCCTGCCCCACCTGATGCATCCCTTCCCTAGCTCCACTCTCCCGCCCTCCAGCCTCTTGGCTCCAGGGCCTTGGCTCTCTCCCAGCCAGGGGGAGGTGTCCAGATCCTAACCCCACACAGTTTGTAAGGTCTGTAGGGTTCCCCAGCTGCCTGCCCCCTGGTCTCTGGGATAACCATGGTTCTTCTCTGCTTCCCTGTGGAGAGTAAAACAGAGTAGGTAGAAGTTCGCTCTAAGGGCTCAGACACAACAACAGAGTACTTAGCATCTCTGAACGTTATTTGCGAACCGAGAGACCGCGCACCTACACCGGGTGGTCCCTAAAACACAGCGCGCTTTACTTTCGTTGTGATGTGTGCAAGCTTTAAACCAGGGTGATTTAGATTTACATTCCCCAAATGCAGCGTTCCTAAGGAGTGACTTACTGGGATCTAATGGTTAAGGTCAGTGATTATGTTAATCTGGGTAATCTGCGATTATGAGTAACCCCTACCTCAGGTGAGACAGAAGAGCGCTCGCAGCTCGGTGGCGCCCCCTCTGGGCTGCCTTTGGTATAGCGTGTGATGTCATCCAGGGCCGAGACGTCCCAGCGACGCTCGGAGGTGTGTGTGTCGTCAGTGGTCGCATCCTCTAGGAGATCACTGAGTAGCTCACATCCACGCTGCTGGCCTCGACACAGGGACAGGGACAGGGCTGGGGGCCCCAACATCACTACCACACACTACAGCACAGAGACAAAACACATACACTATCTACACTACATGACCAAAAGTATGCAGACACCTGCTCGTCGAACATCTCATTCCAAAATCATGGTCATTAATATGGAGTTGGTTCCCCCTTTGCTGCTCTAACAGCCTCCACCCTTCTGGGAAGGCTTTTCACTAGATGTTGGAAAATTGCTGCAGGGACTTGCTTCCATTCAGCCACAAGAGCATTAGTGAGGTCGGGCACTGATGTTGGGGGATTAGGCCTGGCTCCAGGTCTGCGTTCCAATTTATCCCAAAGGTGTTCGATAGGGTTGAGGTCAGGGCTCTGTGCAGGCCAGTCAAGTTCTTCCACACCGATCTCGACAAACATGTCTTGTGGAGTATGCATGGGTGTCCGAGCTGTGCACCAGTAGTTCAAACAGAGAGCTCGTGCATTCAACAGGTCAATACCTCTCATAAATACAAGTAGTGATGAAGTCAATCTCTCCTCCAATTTGAGCCAGGAGAGATTGACATGCATATTATTAATTTTAGCTCTCTGTGTCCATCCAAGGGCCAGCCGTGCTGCCCTGTTCTGAGCCAATTGCAATTTTCCTAAGTCCTTTTTTGTGGCACCTGACCACACTATTTAACAGTAGTCCAGGTGTGACAAAACTAGGGCCTGTAGGACCTACCTTATTGATAGTGCTGTTAAGAAGGTAGAGCAGCGCTTTATTATGGACACACTTCTCCCAATCTTAGCTACTGTTGTATCAATATGCTTTGACCATGACAGTTTACAATCCAGGGTTACTCCAAGCAGTTAAGTCACCTCAACTTGCTAAATTTTCACATTATTTATTACAAGATTTAGTTGAATGATTTGTCCCAAATACAATGCTTTTAGTTTTAGAAATATTTAGGACTAACTTATTCCTTGCCACCCACTCTGAAACTAACTGCAACTCTTTGTTAAGTGTTGCAGTTATTTCAGTCGCTGTAGTAGCTGGCATGTATAGTGTTGAGTCATCCGCATACATAGACACTCTGGCTTTACTCAAAGCCAGTGGCATGTCATTAGTAAAGATTGAAAAAAGTAATGGGCCTACACAGCTGCCCTGGGGAATTCATGATTCTACCTGATTCTACCTTATGTTGGAGAGGCTTCCATTAAAGAACACACTCTGTGTTCTGTTAGACAGGTAACTCTGTATCCACAATACAGCAGGTGGAGTAAAGCCATAACACATACAGTGAGGGAAAAAAGTATTTGATCCCCTGCTGATTTTGTACATTTGCCCACTGACAAAGACATGATCTGTCTATAATTTTAATGATAGGTTTATTTGAACAGTGAGAGACAGAATAACAACAACAAAAATCCAGAAAAATGCATGTCAAAAATGTTATGAATTGATTTGCATTTTAATGAGGGAAATAAATATTTGACCCCTCTGCAAAACATGACCTAGTACTTGGTGTCAAAACCCTTGTTGGCAATCACAGAGGTCAGACGTTTCTTGTAGTTGGCCACCAGGTTTGCACACATCTCAGGAGGGATTTTGTCCCACTCCTCTTTGCAGATCTTCTCCAAGTCATTAAGGTTTCGAGGCTGACGTTTGGAAACTCGAACCTTCAGCTCCCTCCACAGATTTTCTATGGGATTAAGGTCTGGAGACTGGCTAGGCCACTCCAGGACCTTAATGTGCTTCTTCTTGAGCCACTCCTTTGTTGCCTTGGCCGTGTGTTTTGGGTCATTGTCATGCTGGAATACCCATCCACGACCCATTTTCAATGCCCTGGCTGAGGGGAGGTTCTCACCCAAGATTTGACAGTACATGGCGCCGTCCATCGTCCCTTTGATGCGGTGAAGTTGTCCTGTCCCCTTAGCAGAAAAACACCCCCAAAGCATAATGTTTCCACCTCCATGTTTGACGGTGGGGATGGTGTTCTTGGGGTCATAGGAAGCATTCCTCCTCCTCCAAACACGGCGAGTTGAGTTGATGCCAAAGAGCTCGACTTTGGTCTCATCTGACCACAACACTTTCACCCAGTTCTCCTCTGAATCATTCAGAAGTTAATTGGCAAACTTCAGACGGGCCTGTATATGTGCTTTCTTGAGCAGGGGGACCTTGCGGGCGCTGCAGGATTTCAGTCCAATTGTTTTCTTGGTGACTATGGTCCTGTGTAGTTCTGGACTGATTCCTCACCGTTCTCATGATCATTGCAACTCCACGAGGTGAGATCTTACATGGAGCCCCAGGCCGAGGGAGATTGACAGTTCTTTTGTGTTTCTTCCATTTGTGAATGATCGCACCAACTGTTGTCACCTTCTCACCAAGCTGCTTGGCGATGGTCTTGTAGCCCATTCCAGCCTTGTGTAGGTCTACAATCTTGTCCCTGACATCCTTGGAGAGCTCTTTGGTCTTGGCCATGGTGGAGAGTTTGGAATCTGATTGATTGATTGCTTCTGTGGACAGGTGTATTTTAAACAGGTAACAAGCTGAGATTAGGAGCACTCCCTTTAAGAGTGTGCTCCTAATCTCAGCTCGTTACCTGTATAAAAGACACCTGGGAGCCAGAAATCTTTCTGATTGAGAGGGGGTCAAATACTTATTTCCCTCAATTTATAACATTTTTGACATGCGCTTTTCTGGATTTTTGTTGTTGTTATTCTGTCTCTCACTGTTCAAATAAACCTACCATTAAAATTATAGACTGATAATTTCTTTGTCAGTGGGCAAACGCACAAAATCAGCAGGGGATCAAATACTTTTTTCCCTCACTGTACGTTTTTCCAGCAGCAGACTATGATTGATAATGTCAAAAGCCCCACTGAAGTCTAACAAAACAGCCCCCACAATCTTTTTATCATCAATTTCTCTCAGCCAATCATCAGTCATTTGTGTAAGTGCTGTGCTTGTTGAATGTCCTTCTCTATAAGCATGCTGAAAGTTTGTTGTCAATTTGTTTACTGTAAAATAGCATTGTATCTGCTCAAACAATTTTTCCCCCAATAGTTTACTAAGTGTTGGTAACAGGCTAATTGGTTGGCTATTTGAGCCAGTAAAGGGGGCTTTACTATTCTTAGGTAGCGGAATGACTTTTGCTTCCCTCCAAGCCTGGGGGCACACACATTCTAGTAGGCTTAAATTGAAAATATGGCAAATAGGAGTGGCAATATCGTCCGCTATTTTCCTCAGTAATTTTCCATCCAAGTTGTCAGACCCCGGTGGCTTGTCATTGTTGATAGACAACAATACTTTTTTCACCTCTTCCACACTCACTTTACGGAATTCAAAATTATAACGCTTGTCTTTCATAATTTGGTCAGATATACTTGGACGTGTAGTGTCAGCAATTGTTGCTGGTATGTCATGCCTAAGTTTGCTAATCTTGCCAATGAAAAAACCATGAAAGTAGTTGGCAATATCAGTTGTTTTTGTGATGAATGAGCCATCTGATTCAATGAATGATGGAGCTTTTTTCCCAAAATTTCATTTAAGGTGCTCCAAAGCTTTTTACTATCATTCTTTATGTAATTTATCTTTGTTTCATAGTGTAGTTTCTTCTTTTTATTCAGCTTAGTCACTTGATTTCTCAATTTGCAATACGTTTGCCAATCGGTTGTGCAGCCAGACTTATTTGCCATTCCTTTTGCCTCATCCCTCTCAACCATACAATTTTTCAATTCCTCATCAATCCACAGGGATTTAACAGTTTTTACAGTCATTTTTGTAATGGGTGCATCCTTATTAGTAACTGGAATAAGCCATTTCATAAATGTGTCAAATGCAGTGTCTGTTTGCTCCTCATTACACACCACGGACCAACAAATATTATTTTAAGGCTCATGACTTTGGGGTAGAAGCTGTTCAGGAGCCTTTTGTTCCCAGACTTGGCACTCCGGTACCGCTTGCCGTGCAGTAGCAGCGAGAACAACTGCTGTTTTAAAAAGGACTCTATAAATAGATTATATTGATTGATTGAACAGACTGTGAATTGGGTGGCTGGAGTCTTTGACCATTTTTAGGGCCTTCCTCTGACACTGCCTGGTATAGAGGTCCTGGATGACAGGTAGGCCGGCCCCAGTGATGTATTGGGCCGTATGCACTACCCTCTGTAGCGCCTTGTGGTTGGATGCCGTGCAGTTGCCATCCAAACGGTGATGCAGCCAGTCAAGATGCTCTCAATGGTGCAGCTGTAGAACTTTTTGAGGATCTGAGGGCCCATGCAAAATCTTTTCAACCTCCTGAGGGGGAAGAGGCATTGTCATGCCCTCTTCACGACTATGTTGGTGTGTTTGGATCATGATAGGTCCTTAGTGATGTGGACACCGAGGAACTTGAAGCTCTCGACTGTCTCCACTAAAGCCCTGTCGATGTGAATGGGGTGTGCTCTGCCCTCCATTTCCTGAAGTCCACGATCAGCTCCTTTGTCTTGCTGACGTTGAGGGAGAGGTTGTTGTCCTGGCACCACACTGACAGGTCTCTGAACTCCTCCCTGTAGGCTGTCTCATCGTCGTCGGTGATCAGGCCTGCCACTGTCGTGTCGTCAGCAAACTTGATGATGGTTTTGGAGTCGTGTGCGGCCACGCAGTCGTGGATGAACAGGGAGTACAGGATGGGAATAAGCATGCACCCCTGAGAGGTCCCCGTGTTGAGGGTCAGCTTGGCGGATGTGTTGTTGCCTATTCTCACCACCTGGGGGAGGCCCTTCAGAAAGTACAGTATCCAACTGCAGAGGGAGGTGTTTAATCCCAGGGTCCTTAGTTTAGTGATGAGCTTGGATGGCAATATGGTTTTGAACGCTGAGCTGTAGTCAATGAACAGTATTCTCACATAGGTATTCCTTTCGTACAGGTGGGAAAAGGCAGTGTGGAGGGCAATAGAGATTGCATCATCTCTGGATCTGATGGGGCGGTATGCGAATTGGAGTCGGTCCAGGGTGTCTGGGATGATGGTGTTGATGTGAGCCATGACCAGCCTTTCAAAGCATTTCATGGCTACAGATGTGAGTGCTACGGGGCGTCAGTCATTTAGACAGGTTACCTTGGCGTTCTTGGGCACGGGGACTATGGTGGTCTGCTTGAAACGTGGGTATTACAGACTGGGTCAGGGAGTGGTTAAAAATGTCAGTGAAGACACTTGCTATTGTTTATAAGTCTCTGGTATTCAATTCTAGAGGTCAAAAGCATTGCTGGTATTTAGGGACTGATTCAGACGTGAGTCACACGACAAGAGGACAAGAGGATTTTGGCCATTTTTGTGGCCAAAATTAAATGTTTTCCCCTGTACCTACCTGGTCTGACTCTATGCTGCCCCCTGTAGGAGAGATGGTGAATGGCTCTGACGTCACAGATAACCCATGGGTCCCATACGCCTCACCGAAGAAAGGCTCCATCCCACTGCTACCTGGCTGGAGAGAGAGTGGGGGAAAGACAAAGAGAGAGGGGGAGGAGGCCAGAGAGAGAAAGATAAAGAGAGGGAAAGACAGATATGACTATCAGTTCTCATATTGTACAATAGCCACCATTAAGTTAGTAACCTAGCAACTCGACATGGAGTATCCATAGAAATACATTATATTTCTATGGGAGTATCTTTATATTGTGAAGTATAATGTAGAATACAACAAAGTATAACAAGGCTGTGTACCTGAGGCATGGTGGTGCTTGGACCTGGTCAGAGACAGAAGGAAGGGTCAGCAGTTTAGAACAGTTAGCTTCCTCATCATCAGTACACAAACCGCAAGAGGTCAGAGTTCACATAATCTGATAACAAACATTAAAAAATGTTATAGAGCAGCTGAATTATCACTGCAGTGAGACCTAGGCCTTAGCAAGACCATATTGCTTCCATAAAATTAATTTCTAGCTGGTAGAGAAAAGAAGGGGTGATCTGCAACATACCGTTTGGGAGTAATTCAATCAAGAACCATGTATGTTGTGATTGTTCACATACTTTCTGAACAACTATCAGGACTGTAAAATAGGGTTGCTGTTTCCATTGTATGAGCACTGAGAGAGAGAGAGAGAGAGAGAGAGAGAGAGAGAGAGAGAGAGAGAGAGAGAGAGAGAGAGAGAGAGAGAGAGAGAGAGAGAGAGAGAGAGAGAGAGAGAGAGAGAGAGAGAGAGAGAGAGAGAGAGAGAGAGAGAGAGAGAGAGAGAGACAGAGAGAGAGAGAGAGAGAGAGAGAGGAGGAAATACTCTAATATCCACAGCCAACCTCCTGTGCCCCAGATCCTTAAAATAGTAATAATCAGTCATTTCACTATGTCACATACACACAAACACTCGAGCCTACAGAGGGATAGTCAAGACTCTGGAGCAGCAGCCTTTCCACATGAGAGAGAGAGAGAGAGAGAAATAAATAAATATCTCTAAGGATTTGTTCAGTGCATTCTAGAATGTTCCGTTGAACTCTAAAGTGGTGGGAAAAAAATAGGAAGAAAGAGAGTGGTGCCTACTTATTTCCAAGAAATAAGAGAACAGAAACCTCTGTACTTGACAGCTGTGGGATTAATATTTTCACAATAAACTGACTGTTATTATCATACATAGGCCTACATCTAGCTGAACGTCCTTCAAGCCCTTTAAAACAACATTTGGCAAAAATATAACCCTGACACTGTCCCTGACACTCAAGATTCGAAAATGCTGTATTTTAAACGAACAGCTGTTTTACGTCCTGCATGGACTGTGTCACATTTTCCTATGCTGAAGCGCGCACCCGTCATTTGTCAACGCGCAGTCCCGCGGTTCTGACAGGAAATAGGTTAAACGTTTGACCACTAAATATGATGCAGCATATTAACGCTATTCCATTTTTATTCGGCCTACACATCTATAACATAGGATGCCACTGTTTATAACACAGGAAGAGAGCATCAGCCGCATTGACTGGCATCAGAGCCGCAACAAAATAAAACCAACCTAACAGTCGGCTACAGGGATATTGCTAGATTCATGTCTACCTTTGCTGTAGTAAGCTAGGCTACTTACAGTGAACTGTTCCAGCTGTCAGAGGCAAAAAGTAACATACATCTCGGTTGACCGATTTCCTTCTCCACAAGTCCGCAGAAATTAATCGAATTAATAGAGATGTGGTCCTCGTCTAGTCGGCTATCGTCGCTAAATATTATTTGGTCTAAATTATGAACAGCTGGCTTTGGAATGGTCTAGCCATGGGGAAACAATGAATTTGTTTTTCGTTATTTCCCATGAATACACAGGTAGGTTGTTATTATAAATAAAATATATTGCATTACTGTTATCAAAATAACATAGTCATGTTCAAGATTGCATTAGGCTAGTCTATATTTCCTCTAAACGCGATAATGTGTAACTTTTTGATAAATAATTCCCCTCAGATCCCAAATGGTTCCATCCAGAATCAGCTGTAAAAGTAGAATGTCGGATTTGTTCTCAGGAACGAAGAGTAAGTAAGGTAGGAAATTAAACGAGAACACCAGTCATACAGTTTGTGGAAGCAGATATGTCTGAAGTGTAAGGGATATTTACAAATGTACTGTGTGGGGGGGGGGGGGGGGTTGTCTAACTTTTTTTTTTGCTTTGGGGAGGGTTGTATGGTTCTCTATTAGACACAGGGGAGAGTAGTGCGTTTTTTTCCCTGGTTTACATTCACTCTTTTGCAGGTTTTACTATATACCATTTTTTCCATCGTTGCCAAATGTCCTAATCTGCTTGCATTGCCTCCCCTATATAAAGGTGTTTTGGTACTTCCCTTATGCACTACACTTTTACTATACCACAGGTCAATATAGTCTACCAGTCTAACTGTCTATCCTGATTTATATCCACTATTCATAGTGACAATAGTGGTAGGTGGATCGTTTGTCCAGATCTGCAATAGGCTAACTAGCAATCATACCATACCATACAATTATTTAAAGCTGCATCAATTTTCTATATGAATCCACAAGAACAAATAGGAATAGCTGATAGGCAGTGGAGAGGCCAGGTGCAACATTGTGCATGAATCAATTTTCTATATGAATCCACAAGAACAAATAGGAATAGCTGATAGGCAGTGGAGAGGCCAGGTGCAACATTGTGCATGAAAGAACAGTGAAGACATGGAGCTCAAAAAGCTCCCTATTGATTTTGTGTAGGGACAATACAATTATCCTACCTAGACTAGCCTACAACACCACAATGCAATGAATAATTGCATTATTGTTTTCAAGTGAGTACAACAATTTACTCTAAGCTGCAGTGAAATGTCATTTGATTAATGGCGCAAAAGCCCTGTGATTTGAATGTTTAATAAAAAATGTGTTACCTTTTATATGTGGCATAAACACAACCAGTCACAATGCTTTAGTCTGATTAGGCTACTTCAAACGTCTCCTGTAGGCATGCGCACGTTCGTCCAAAATATAATTTCAGCATCCTCAAAATGGTTTCCATCCAACCTTTTTATGTGAGTAAAGTACATTTACATTTACATTTACGTCATTTAGCAGACGCTCTTATCCAGAGCGACTTACAAATTGGTGCATTCACCTTATAGCCAGTGGGATAACCACTTTACAATGTGTAATTTTTTTGTTGTAAATTTTTTTATCTATTTTTTTGGGGGGGGAGGGGTAGAAGGATTATTTTATCCTATCCCAGGTATTCCTTAAAGAGGTGGGGTTTCAAATGTCTCCGGAAGGTGGTGAGTGACTCCGCTGTCCTGGCGTCGTGAGGGAGCTTGTTCCACCATTGGGGTGCCAGAGCAGCGAACAGTTTTGACTGGGCTGAGCGGGAACTATGCTTCCGCAGAGGAAGGGGAGCCAGCAGGCCAGAGGTGGATGAACGCAATGCCCTCGTTTGGGTGTAGGGACTGATCAGAGCCTGAAGGTACGGAGGTGCCGTTCCCCTCACAGCTCCATAGGCAAGCACCATGGTCTTGTAACAGATGCGAGCTTCAACTGGAAGCCAGTGGAGTGTGCGGAGGAGGGGGGTGACGTGAGAGAACTTGGGAAGGTTGAACACCAGACGGGCTGCGGCATTCTGGATGAGTTGTAGGGGTTTAATGGCACAGGCAGGGAGCCCAGCCAACAGCGAGTTGCAGTAATCCAGACGGGAGATGACAAGTGCCTGGATTAGGACCTGTGCCGCTTCCTGTGTAAGGCAGGGTCGTACTCTCCGAATGTTGTAGAGCATGAACCTACAGGATCGGGTCACCGCCTTGATGTTAGCGGAGAACGACAGGGTCCAGGGTCACGCCAAGGCTCTTCGCACTCTGGGAGGAGGACACAACGGAGTTGTCAACCGTGATGGCGAGATCATGGAACAGGCAGTCCTTCCCCGGGAGGAAGAGCAGCTCCGTCTTGCCAAGGTTCAGCTTGAGGTGGTGATCCGTCATCCATACTGATATGTCTGCCAGACATGCAGAGATGCGATTCGCCACCTGGTTATCAGAAGGGAGAAAGGAGAAGATTAGTTGTGTGTCGTCAGCGTAGCAATGATAGGAGAGGCCATGTGAGGATATGACAGAGCCAAGTGACTTGGTGTATAGCGAGAATAGGAGAGGGCCTAGAACTGAGCCCTGGGGGACACCAGTGGTGAGAGCACGTGGTGCGGAGACAGCTTCTCGCCACGCCACTTGGTAGGAGCGACCGGTCAGGTAGGACGCAATCCAAGAGTGAGCCGCGCCGGAGATGCCCAGCTCGGAGAGGGTGGAGAGGAGGATCTGATGGTTCACAGTATCAAAGGCAGCAGACAGGTCTAGAAGGACAAGAGCAGAGGAGAGAGAGTTAGCTTTAGCAGTGCGGAGAGCCTCCGTGACACAGAGAAGAGCAGTGTCAGTTGAATGACCAGTCTTGAAAAGTACATGTCAGATAAAAAATGTCATGGCATCATGGAAAGCATTCAGTTTATTAGGCTACATATTAAATAAGTTATGATTAACTTCACAGGGTGGTGAAAATGCACGGTGATGAGATTGATGCTCCTTTCAATAAATATTGAGGGTCTTATTCTGGTGACATGATGATCGATGCTTGGCTGCCGTTTGAGAAATACAAATAATCCATAATAATTTCCTCATGAAGGCTATACCCGCACTCAATGGCGTAACTTTGTGTGTCATATTGGGGGGGTCTGGGTCAATGGGTTCTAGGGTCAACACCCGTCTAGGGGGGTCCAGGGACATGCTTTAAAAATATTTTTTTGCTGTGAAATGGTTGTTTCTGGTGAATTTCGAAGGGAAAATACATCTAAAACTTTCCTGATAATTTGGTCAATATATCCCAACCATAACTGAATTACCAATAATTTCTGTATTACTTTAAACTGTTGGTTTAACTCTTATCAGTTCAGAAAGTAACCACGCTTGGTCATTTTTTTGTAGAACGACTATGAGAAAATCAGTTCTGGGGTGTGTTCAGTTCGATTGAATGTTTGCTATGTTGCATAACGGGATGTACTGAATGACACGTTTCCCAAAAACATTATTCAACGTTCTTGAACAAACTTTGAGGTAGCCTATGTTTCTTCTGTTTGGTGGGTGTGGCGGGGTGTGACTTGAAGCAATGAGTGGCGTATTTGAAGAGCAGCGGTGCGTTTTGAACCCACAACCCAACCCCTCCCCGTTTTTCAACTGGTCATTCAGAACAGCTGTAAAAAAGGCCGGACCTCTGAACCTGACTGGCCTTCAGATCTGTCACCTATCTAATTTCCAACCAATCAGGATGCTTGGACGCACTCCACGGCACCACCCCACGCACCTCAAGTCAGAGACACATCAAGGAGACTCCCGCTCCAGTCGTGGAGCAACAGCCAGCTTCTGCCATAGGGCCTGTTCTGGCTGAGTCGTCCTCTACTCCCTTTGAGGAGCCCCTGCTGGTCGAGGCAGATGCTTGGGTTGGACTGTCTGCTACCCTGGAACTTTCAGCCACTAAGATGCCACCTGTTATCCCTCAGGAGCCCCTCCCTGCTCCTGGCCCAGAGCCCAAGCCTGCGGTGGATTGTTCGCCCGCCCCTAGGATGGAGCCACAGCCTGCAGCTAATGCAGAGGTCAAGTACAGCCCAGACGTTGGGGCCCACTCCTGCTGGCCTGGCCCCGTCAGCCCCTGCTTGGTTTGACCTGCTGATCCTAGGCCTGGGGTCCCTGCTGGCCCCTCCTGCTAGCCCCCTGCTAGCTCCAGCCTCGAGGGATCTGCTACCTCCAGACATCCCAGACCTCGCCTCAGGGGACCCTCCAGCCCTCTCCATGGGTGACCCACCAGAAGGCACCCGTGATGTCCCCCCTGACCTAGACGTCCAGTTTCGTTCCTTCCTGATAGGGTCAGAGTTTCATTCCTTTCCGTTAGGGTCAGAGATCCCTTCCTTCCCAGCGGGGTCAGAGTTCCCTTCCTTCCCGGCAGTGTCAGAGTTCCCCTCCTTCTTGTTAGTGTAAGGTGTAGAGTTCCCTGCCTCCCCCGTGGGGTTGACATTTCCTGCCTCTCATGTAAGTCTAGAGTTCCTTGCCTTCCTGGTAGGTCCAGTCTATCCTGCCTCCTTGATAGGCTCTACGTTTCTGGCCGTACCCGGCCTTCAGTCTCTGGCCCTAGTTGCAGGTTCACACTGTTCTGACTTACACTACCAGTGAAAAGTTTGGACACACCTACTCATTCAAGGGGTTTTCTTAATTTGTACTATTTTTTACATAGTAGAATAAGAGTGAAGTCATCAAAACTATGAAATAACACATATGGAATCATGTAGTAACCCAAAAAGTGTTAAACAAATATTCTTCAAATAGCCACCCTTTGCCTTGATGACAGCTTTGCACATTCTTGGCATTCTCTCAACCAGCTTCATGAGGTAGTCACCTGGAATGCATTTCAATTAACACGTGTGCCTTCTTAAAAGTTAATTTGTGGAATTTATTTCCTTCTTAATGCGTTTGAGCCAATCAGTTGTGTTGTGACAAGGTAGGGGGGTATACAGAAGATAGCCCTATTTGGTAAAAGACCAAGTCCATATTATGGCAAGAACAGCTCAAATAAGCAAAGAGAAACAACAGTCCATCATTACTTTAAGACATGAAGGTCAGTCAATACGTAACATTTCAATAACTTTGAAAGTTTCTTCAAGTGCAGTCGCAAAAACCATCAAGCGCTATGATGAAACTGGCTCTCATGAGGACCGCCACAGGAATGGAAGACCCAGAGTTACCTCTGCTGCAGAGGATAAGTTCATTAGAGTTACCAGCCTCATCTCAACATCAACTGTTCAGAGTAGACTGTGTGAATCAGGTCTTCATGGTCGAATTGCTGCAAATAAACCACTACTAAAGGACACCAATAAGAAGAAGAGACTTGCTTGGGCCAAGAAACATGAGCAATGGACATTAGACCGGTGGAAATTTGTCCTTTGGTCTGGAGTCCAAATTGGAGAATTTTGGTTCCAACCGCCGTGTCTTTGTGAGACGCGATGTGGGTGAACGGATGATCTCCGCATGTGTATTTCCCACCGTAAAGCATGGAGGAGGAGGTGTTATGGTGTGGGGGTGCTTTGCTGGTGACACTGTCTGTGATTTATTTAGAATTCAAGGCACGCTTAACTAGCATGGCTACAACAGCATTCTGCAGCGATAGGCCATCCCATCTGGTTTGGGCGTAGTGGGACTATCATTTGTTTTTCAACAGGACAATGACTCAACACACCTCCAGGCTGTGTAAGGACTATTTTACCAAGAAGGAGAGTGATGGAGTGCTGCATCAGATGACCTGGCCCCCACAATCCCCCGACCTCAACCCAATTGAGATGGTTTGGGATGAGTCGGATGGCAGAGTGATGGAAAAGCAGCCAACAAGTGCTCAGCATATGTGGGAACTCCTTCAAGACTGTTGGAAAAGCATTCCAGGTGAAGCTGACCAAGAGTGTGCAAAGCTGTAATCAAGGCAAAGGGTGGCTATTTGAAGATATAAAATATATTTTAAAAATATACTTTTTTGGTTACTACATGATTCCATATGTGTTATTTCATGGTTTTGATGTCTTCACTTTTATTCTACGTTTGCAGATCTGCAGTCTCCTGCCCTGCCTGGATTGCAGCCCCCTGCCTTAGTTGGTATGCAATTGCCTACCCCACCAGGTTTAGAGCCACCTGCCCTGCCAGGCTCTAAGTTAGGTTCCCTGTCTGTATGTCTGTAGTCTCCTGCCCTGCTCAGATCGCAGTCCCCTGCCTTAGTTGATAGGCAGTTGCCTATCCCACCAGCTTTAGAGCCTCCTACCCTACTACGTCCAAAGTTCACTGCGCTAGGTTCTCAGTTCTCAGCCCTCGTTGGCCCTCAGTCCCTAGCCCAGGTGGGTCATAAGGCTCCTGCTCCGCTAGGCTCAAAGGTACCAGTTTCTCCAGTAGGCCCAGAGCTCTACTGGAGTCCTAGCCCTCAGTCGTTGCCCCTGTCAGATCCAGAGCCAGTTTCCCTGTCAGGTCCAGAGATAGTTTCCCTGTCATTCTAGTTTCGCTGTCTCCAACTCTAGTCGGTCCTCAGTCCACTGCTCCGTCAGGCTATAAGTTCTCTGTCCCACTAGGTCTGCAGCCTCTGCCCTCAGTTGGTCCACAGCCCCAGTCTCAGTCAGCAAGCAGTCAGCTCCTCCAGTGCTACATGCCAAACCTCCTGCCCTAGGTCTAGGCCCTGGGATTCCTGTCCCACTAGGCACCCAGCTGCCTGTCCTAGCGCTAAGCTATAAGTTCCTTGCTCAACTAGGTATTTGTATTTTGTATTTGTATTTATTACAGATCCCCATTAGCGGCTGCCAAGGCAGCAGCTACTCTTCCTGGGGTCCAACCACAATTTACATACAATACATAACACAACACCTTATTACACACTACTCTACCATAACATATTTACAATACAAAATCAATAATACAGCAAAATAACAATATTAAAATGTGTGTGTGTAGAGTGTGTGTGTTAGCATGTGTCTGTGAATGCTGTGTGTGTGCCTGTGTGTGTGTGTGTGTGTGTGTGTGTGTGTCGCTTCACAGTCCGCTCTGTTCCATAAAGTGTAGTTTTATCTTGATTTTTAAATCTGATTTTACTGCTTGACTGAGTTACATGATGTGGAATAGAGTTCCATAGAGTCATGGCTCTATGTATTACTGTGCGTTTCCCGTAGTCTGTTCTGGACTTGGGGACTGTGAAGAGACCTCTGGTGGCATGTCTCGTGGGGTATGCATGGGTGTCCGAGCTGTGTGCCAGCATTCCAAACAGACAGCTCGGTACATTCAGCTTGTCTACACCTCTTAAAAAAGCAAGCAGTGATGAAGTCAATCTCTCTTCCACTCTAAGCCAGGAGAGACTAACATGCATGTCATTAATGTTAGCTCTCTGTGTACTTTTAAGGGCCAGCCGTGCTGCCCTGTTCTGAGCCAACTGTAATTTTCCCAAGTCCCTCCTTGTGGCACCTGACCACACTACTGAATAGTAGTCTAGGTGCGACAAAACTAGGGCCTGTAGGATCTGCCTTGTTGATAGTGTTGTTAAGAAGGCAGAGCAGCGCTTAATTATGGACATACTTCTCCCCATCTTAGCTAGTGTTGTATCAATATGCTTTGACCATGACAGTTTACAATCCAGGGTTACTCCAAGCAGTTTAGTCACCTCAACTTGCTCAATTTCCACATTATTCATTACGAGATGTAGTTGAGGTTTAGGGTTTAGTGAATGATTTGACCCAAATACAATGCTTTTAGTTTTGGAAATATTTAGGACTAATATATTCCTTGCCACCCATTCTGAAACTAACTGCAACTCTTTATTAAGTGTTGCAGTTATTTCAGTTGCTGTAGCAGCTGACGTGTATAGTGTTGAGTCATCCGCATACATAGACACACTGGCTTTACTCAAAGCCAGTGGCATGTCGTTAGTCAATATTGAAAAATGTAAGGGGCCTAAACAGCTGCCCTGGCGAATTCCTGATTCTACCTGGAGTAAGTTTGAGAGGCTTCCATTAAAGAACACCCTCTGTGTTCTGTTAGATAAGTAACTCTTTATCCACATTATAGCAGGGGGTGTAAAGCCATAACACATACGTTTTTCCAGCAGCAGACTATGATCGATAATGTCAAAAGCAGCACTGAAGTCTAACAAAACAGCCCCCACAATCTTTTTATCATCAATTTCTCTCAACCAATCATCAGTCATTTGTGTAAGTGCTGTGCTTGTTGAATGTCCTTCTCTATAAGCATGCTGAAAGTTTGTTGTCAATTTGTTTACTGTAAAATAGCATTGTATCTGGTCAAACACAATTTTTTCCAATAGTTTACTAAGGGTTGGTAACAGGCTAATTGGTCGGCTATTTGAGCCAGTAAAGGGGGCTTTACTATTCTTAGGTAGCGGAAAGACGTTTGCTTCCCTCCAAGCCTTGGGGCACACACATTCTAGTAGGCTTAAATTGAAAATATGGCAAATAGGAGTGGCAATATCGTCCACTATTATCCTCAGTAATTTTCCATCCAAGTTGTCAGACCCCGGTGGCTTGTCATTGTTAATAGACAACAATCATTTTTTCAACTCTTCCACACTCACTTTACGGAATTCAAAATGATAATGCTTGTCTTTCATAATTTGGTCAGATATACTAGGATGTGTAGTGTCAGCAATTGTTGCTGGCATGTCATGCCTAGGTTTGCTAATTTTGCCAATGAAAAAAAAGATTAAAGTAGTTGGCAATATCAGTTGGTTTTGTGATGAATGAGCCATCTGATTCAACGACTGATGGAGCTGAGTTTGCCTTTTTTTCCCAAAATTTCATTTAAGGTGCTCCAAAGCTTTTTACTATCATTCTTTATGTCATTTATCCTTGTTTCATAGTGTTGTTTCTTCTTCTTTTTATTCAGTTTAGTCACATGATTTCTCAATTTGCAATACGTTTGCCGATCGGTTGTGCAGCCAGACTTATTTGCCTTTCCTTTTGCCTCATCCCTCTCAACCATACAATTTTTAAATTCCTCATCAATCCACAGGGATTTAACCATTTTTACAGTCATTTTCTTAATGGGTGCATGCTTGTTAGTAACTGGAATAAGCAATTTCATAAATGCGTCAAGTGCAGTGTCTGTCTGCTCCTCATTACACACCACGGACCAACATATATTCTTTACATCTACAACATAGGAATCACTACAAAACGTATTGTATGACCTCTTATACACAATATTAGGCCAAGCCTTTGGAACTTTGGTTTTCCTAGATATGGCTACTATATTGTGATAACTACATCCAATGGATTTGGATACTGCTTTCAAACAAATCTCTACAGCATTAGTAAAGATATGATCAATACATGTTGATTATTTAATTCCTGTACTGTTTGTAACTACCCTGGTAGGTTGACTGATAACCTGAACTAGGTTGCAGACCCTGGTTACAGTTTGAAGCTTTCTCTTGAGTGGGCAGCCTGATGAAAGCCAATCAATATTTAAATCACCCAGAAAGTATACCTCTCTATTGATATAGCCTCCCGCCATACCTGGCTTGCAGTCCTCAGTCTTAGAAGTAGGTTCCAAGTCCGCTGCCCTGTCAGGCCCTGAGTTTCCAGCCCTGCTAGGCCCCCAGCCCCCTTACCTGGGGGACCCACCGTTCCCTTACCTGGGGGCCTGCTGTCTCCAGTTCGGCCAGATGTACACTAGGACTGGACCCGATCCTGTCTGGTCCCTTAACTGCTCTGTCCCTCTGCCCTGCCTGTCCATCTGGATAGGACTAGACCCCTTTAGGACTAAGCCCTCCACTGAGACCTTTTAAGATGTGTGGATTTCCACCAGAAATCTAAGGGTGGCTGTAAAAATGGCCGGCCCTCTTAACCCGACTGGCCTTCAGACCTGTCAGTCACCAATCTCATTTCCAACCAATCAGGGCGCTTGGACGCACTCCACTGCTCGAGAAGATGCAAGTTGTGGAGTGACGGACTCTCACATGCTGGTTTTCTATCTTGAAGTGTTGTGCATCCATCAAACATAACAATCATATAAAACATATTCAAATGGAAACAGCTGTGTGTGTGCGTGTGTGTGTGTGTGTGTGTGTGTGTGTGTGTGTGTGTGTGTGTGTGTGTGTGTGTGTGTGTGTGTGTGTGTGTGTGTGTGTGTGTGTGTGTGTGTGTGTGTGTGTGGTGGTGACCATAAAGAGTACAGTGATGGGCCTGAACATCATGTTCTAACCAGACAGTACTATAGTGGGCAGAACCAAAATAAATCAGCATTAAGTATATAGCAGGTGAGAGCATATCCAGCCAACCGCTCAGACGAGCTCCAGTTAGCCGTTTTTTACAACAGCACTGTTTCCGTTTAATTAAACGTTGCACTCTGGTGACTTTTCTACTCCAAAATAAATTAAAATAAAATAATGGTGACACCATTCCAATATAATTTCCCCCTCCAAAGATTTGCCTAAAAACATATTGGTCCAGAATGATTTTGCAGTGCATGGTGATCAAACAGGTTTCCTGTTATATTCATCAGAGGTGTAGGGAGGGTGAAGTCTGTGAATCCCCAAAATAGTAATTATACAGATAATTAACAAAACATGCACACGGCAGTATTCAAACCTTGGTTTTTGTGGTGAATGTGAATGAAAAAAATTGTTTTGATAATGGTTTTCATACACATACCTTGTCCATAATGCAAAGGCCTATGGGATTTTCATTGAAGAGGTAAGGGAGGAGGATGGTACATGTGATCTGCATAACATACCAGTACCAATTGACATACCTTTGTACAATCTAAAAATTAGGGGTTCAACAAGGGTTCTTCTAAGACCCTCAAAGTTCTTCGAAGAACCTTAGGGTTCTTGGCACTGAAAATGGCCCCCAAAAGGTTCTTCACTTCTCTATGTAGCAGTCTATGGAAATTGTCTTTCTGTTCCGGGCGTCAGTTAAACTGCGTTACTGAAGCAAGACTGTAGGAGCAGTCAAAACAGTGCTTCTAAACCGGAACCCTGGCCCCTTGATTCGGCTTTATTACAGCCATGCCAAGTCAGCCCTTTCTCATGCCATGGTTCTCATAGCTAGACGAAGTGAAATGATAGGCTACAATGACTTTGCTCATGATGCACGCTGCAAATGATATGTAACAACGAGTGGAGGCTGGTGGGAGGAGCTATGGGAGGATGGGCTCATTGTAATGGCTGGAATGGAATTTTGGAACGGAGTCAAACGTGGTTTCCATATGTGTGATGTGTTTGATACCGTTCCATTTATTCCATTCCAGCCATTACAATGAGCCCGTCCTCTTATAGCTCCTCCCACCAGCCGATGTTGACTCCAATGCTTCCCACAGTTGTGTCAAGTTGGCTGGATGTCCTTTGGGTGGTGGACCATTCTTGATACACATGGGGAAACTGTTGAGCATGAAAAACCTAGCAGTTTTGCAGTTCTTGACACACTCAAACCGGTGTGCCTGGCACGTACTACCATACCCCGTTCAAAGGCACTTAAATATATTGTCTTGCCCATTCACTCTCTGAATGGCACACATACACAATCCATGTCTCAATCATCTCAAGGCTTAATAATCTTTCTTTAACCTCTACGGGATCGGTGTCCCGTATACGGGACTGTTGAGCTAACGTGCGCTAATGTGATTAGCATGACTGTTGTAAGTAACAGCAAACTTTCCAGGACATTGTCACGATCGTCTACGAGAGAGGACCAATGCGCAGCGTTGAAGGTGAACATAATATATATTTATTAACTGATCACACGATCAAAACAATAACCAACGATGCGTGACGTCTAAGGTTACAACACGAACAAACCTTAACGGAACAAGAAACCACAACACAAAGTGAAAAGACCGATAGTTAAATATGGCTCCCAATCAGAGACAACCAGCTGACACTCGTTGCCTCTGATTGGGAGTCACTCAGGCCCACATAGATATACAAACATAGACTTACATACCCTGGCTCAACATAACATAGTCCCCAGAGCCAGGGCGTGACAGTACCCCCCCCCCAAAGGCGCGGACTCCGACCGCGCCAAACAACCACAACAGGGGAGGGACCGGGTGGGCACTCCGCCTCGGCGGCGGATCCGGCTCCGGACATGACCCAGGCACGGGTTGTGCTGGACTGACGACGCGCACCCCTGGCTTGGTGCGTGGAGGAGGAACGGGCCTTACCAGGCTGACGACGCACACCGTAGGCTTGGTGCGTGGAGCAGGGACAGGCCGGACTGGGCTGACAAAGCACACCACTGACTTGGTGTGGGGAGCAGGAACGGGCCGGACCGGGCTGACGAAGCGCACCCCTGACTTGGTGCGGGGAGCTTGGATGGGCCGGACTGGGCTGGCGACGCGCACCACAGACTTGGTGCGGAGAGCAGGAACGGGCCGGACAGGGCTGACGAAACGCACCACAGACTTGGTGCGGAGAGCAGGCACGGGCCGTGCCGGACTGACGACGCACACCACTGGCTTGGTGCGTGGAGCTTGGATGGGCCGGACTGGGCTGGCAACGCGCACCACAGACTTGGTGCGGAGAGCAGGAACGGGCCGGGCTGGGCTGTCGACGCACACCGTAGGCTTGGTGCGTGGAGTAGGAACGGGCCGAACCGGGCTGACGATGCGCACCCCTGACTTGGTGCGGGGAGCAGGAATAGACTGGACCGTACTGGGGACACACACCACTGGCCCTACACCGGGATCTGGAACGGGCCGGACCGGACTGGCAACACACGCCAGTACCTCTTGCCGTGCCTCTACATCCTCCATCCCCTCTTCGACCAGTGGCCCCCGTAACCTGGCGGCCTCCTCTGGCAACCCACTGGGCCGCTCTATCGCGGCCTCCTGCTGGTCCGACGTCATGAGCCCCCCCCTAAAAAATTTCTGGGAGTCTCTCTTCCCCGTGGGCCAGGCCTCGATAATTCTCGCCCACCTCTCGCTCCTCTGCTTCCAATCTCCGTCATTCAGCTCCTCATTCGGCTTGACCCAGTCGAAGCTCTGCCTCCACTGTTGCCAAGTCCACCTACTCTGCTCCTCACTAGGCTGCTTGGTCCAGTTCTGGTGGTTTCTTCTGTCACGATCGTCTACGAGAGAGGACCAATGCGCAGCGTTGAAGGTGAACATAATATATATTTATTAACTGATCACACGATCAAAACAATAACCAACGATGCGTGACGTCTAAGGTTACAACACGAACAAACCTTAACGGAACAAGAAACCACAACACAAAGTGAAAAGACCGATAGTTAAATATGGCTCCCAATCAGAGACAACCAGCTGACACTCGTTGCCTCTGATTGGGAGTCACTCAGGCCCACATAGATATACAAACATAGACTTACATACCCTGGCTCAACATAACATAGTCCCCAGAGCCAGGGCGTGACAGACATAGACATGTCTTATATGGGCAGAAAGCATACATTTTTGTTAATCTAACTGCACTGTCCAATTTACAGTAGCTACTACAGTGAAAAAATAGATGTATCTACCGCTTGGATAGTTTCATCTGAGCCACTGGCATACCTGTCTCCTCCCCTTCATCTACACTGATTTAAGTGGATTTAACAGGTGACATCAATAAGGGATCATAATTTTCTCCTGGTTTTTTGGGGGTTGGGGGGCCCCCTGGAGTTCGGTGCCCCGGGGCCTCAAATGCAGTAGTCCGGCCCTGCAGCAAATGCATTCATGTGTTCTGACTGCCATCTTATTCTGATTAGGCCTATCTTAACTAAAGGTTTATACAGAATACCATTATTCTCATTTAAAGTTAGCCTTTTTAGAAAGGGCATCCATTGAACTCCTCTAACACACCCCATTCAGCTCTGGCCCTCTGTTTCTGTAATGAACTGTAGCCTTACTATATATCTGTCCAAATAGGCTTTGTTTGACCCTCTGAATGCTAATAATGTCTGTCTTCACCCAGCAGGTGTCAGTAAAGTTCCAGCTGTGATGTGAAGTGATGCACAAACAGTGCCTTCAGAAAGTACTCACACTCCTTTACATTTTCCAAATGTTGTTGTCTTACAGGCTGAATACTTTTTTATTATATTGAGATTTTGTGTCACTGGCATACACACAATTTTCATAATGTCAAAGCAGAATTATGTTGAAAAAAACGTAATTAAAAATGAAAAGCTGAAATGTCTTGAGTCATTAAGTATTCAACCCCTTTGTTATTGCAATCCTATATAAGTTCAGGATAAAATAATTGCTTAACAAGTTATATACGTTGCATGGACTCACTCTGTGTGCAATAATAGTGTTTAACATGATATTTTAATGACTACCTCATCTCTGGACCCCACACATACAATTATCTGTAAGGTCCCTCAGTCGAGCAGTGAATTCCAAACACAGATTCAACCACAAAAACCAGGGAAGTTTTCCAATGCTTCGCAAAGAAGGGCACCTATTGGTAGATGGTTTAAAAAAATGCAGACATTAAATATCCCTTTGAGCATCGTGAAGTTATTAATTACACTTTGGATGGTGTATCAATACACCCAGTCACTACCATGATACAGGTGTCCTTCCTTACTCAGTTGCCGGAGAGGAAGGAAACCACACAGGGATTTCCCCGTGAGGCCAATGGTGACTTTAAAACAGTTACAGAGTTTAATGGCAGTGATAGGAGAAAACTGAGGATGGATCAACAACATTGTAGTTACTCCACAATACTAACCTAAATGACAGCGTGAAAAGAAGGAAGCCTGTACAGAATACAAATATTCCAAAACATGCATACTGCAGAAAATGTGGCAAAGAAATGAACTTTATGTCCTGAATACAAAGCCTTAGGTATGGGGCAAATCCAACACAATACATCACTGAGTACCACTGTTCATATTTTCAAGCATGGTGGTGGCTGCATCATGTTATGGGTATGCTTGTCATTTGCAAGGACTAGGACGTTTTTTAGGATAAAAATAAACGGAATAGAGTTAAGCACAGGCAAAATCCCAGAGGAAAACCTGGTTCAGTCTGCTTTCCAACAGACACTGGGAGACAAATGTACCTTTCAGCAGGACAATAACCTAAAACACAAGGCCAAATATACACTGGAGTTGCTTACCAAGACGACCTTGAATGTTCCTGAATGGCCTAGTTACAGTTTTATGGCTTTAAAATCTATGTCAAGACTTGAACATGGTTGTCTAGCAATGATCAACAACCAACCTCACAGCTTGAAGAATTTAAAAAGAATAATGTGCAAATATTGTACAATCCAGCTCTAAGAGACTTACCCAGGAAGACTCACAGCTGTAATCGCTGCCAGAGGTGATTTTAACATCTATTGACTCAGGGGTGTCGGAAGTTTACATACACTTCGGTTGGAGTCATTAAAACTCGTTTTTCAACCACTCCACAAATGTCTTGTTAACAAACTATAGATTTGGCAAGTCGGTTAGGATATCTACTTTGTGCATGACATAAATAATCTTTCCAACAATTGTTTACAGACAGATTATTTCACTTATAATTCACTGCATCACAATTCCAGTGGGTCAGAAATGTACATACACTAAGTTGACTGTGCCTTTAAACAGCTTGGAAAATTACAGAAAATGATGTCATGGCTTTAGAAGCTTCTGATAGGCTAATTGACATCATTTGAGACAATTGGAGGTGTACCTGTGGAGGTATTTCAAGGCCTACCTTCAAACTCAGTGCCTCTTTGCTTGACATCATGGGAAAATCAAAATAAATCAGCCAAGACCTCAGAAAAAATAATTGTAGACCTCCACAAGTCTGGTTCATCCTTGGGAACAATTTCCAAATGCCTGAAGGTACCACGTTCATCTGTACAAACAATAGTACGCAAGTATAAACACCATGGGACCACGCAGCCGTCATACCGCTCAGGAAGGAGAGGCGTTCTGTCTCCTAGAGATGAATGTACTTTGGTGTGAAAAGTGCAAATCAATCCCAGAACAACAGCAAATGACCTTGTGAAGATGCTGGAGGAAACAGGTACAAAAGTATCTATATCCACAGTAAAATTAGTCCTATATCGACATAACCTGAAAGGCCGCTCAGCAAGGAAGAAGCCACTGCTCCAAAACCGCCATAAAAAAGCCAAACTACGGTTTGCAACTGCACATGGGGACAAAGATTGTACTTTTTGGAGAAATGTCCTCTGGTCTGATGAAACAAAAATAGAACTGTTTGGCCATAATGACCATCGTTATGTTTGGAGGAAAAAGGGGATGATTTCAAGCTGAAGAACACCATCCCAACTGTGAAGCACAGGGGTGGCAGCATCATGCTGTGGGGGTGCTTTGCTGCAGGAGGGACTGGTGCACTTCACAAAATAGATGGCATCATGAGGAAGGAAAATTGTGTGGATATATTGAAGCAACATCTCAAGACATCAGTCAGGAAGTTAAAGCTTGGTCGCAAATGGGTCTTCCAAATGGACAATGACCCCAAGCATACTTCCAAAGTTGTGGCAAAATGGCTTAAGGACAACAAAGTCAAGGTATTGGAGTGGCCAGCACAAAGCCCTGACCTCAATCCTATAGAAAATGTGTGGGCAGAACTGAAAAAGCATGTGCGAGCAAGGAGGCCTACAAACCTGACTCAGTTACACCAGCTCTGTCAGGAGGAATGGGCCAAAATTCACCCAACTTATTGTGAGAAGCTTGTGGAAGGCTACCCAAAACGTTTGACCCGTTAAACAATTTAAAGGCAGTGCTACCAAATACTAATTGAGTGTTTGTAAACTTCTGACCCACTGGGAATGTAATTAAATAAATAAAAGCTGAAATAAATCATTCTCTCTACTATTATTCTGACATTTCACATTCTTAAAATAAAGTGGTGATCCTAACTGACCTAAAACAGGGAATTTTTACTAGGATTAAATGTCAGGAATTGTGAAAAACTGAGTTTAAATGTATTTGGCTAAGGTGTATGTAAACTTCCAACTTCAACTGTATGTAAATGAGATATTTACAGTTATTTTATTTTCAATAAATTAGAAAAACTTTATAAAAACACGTTTTCACTTTGTCATTATGGGGTATTGTGTGAGTAGATGTGTGAGAAAAATAAATGTAATCCATTTTGAATTCAGGCTGTAACACAACAAAATGTGGAATAAGTCAAGGAGTATGAATACTTTCAGAAGGCACTGTAAGTGCATAGTAGGTCTACAGCTAAGATAAGGAAGGACACTCTGCTGTTTTAAAAAATGTATTTACACAAACACGTTTCAGAATGTTTATTGATCAAATTGACCCATTGATCTCGTCATATTCCAGTTGTCAACTTCCATGAAACTCAGGCATTGAAAATGGAATAGATTAATGGAAAAAGCCTGAAAACATTAAATAACTACATGCTCACATTTATGGAACCTTATATAATTAATTTGATGATATTTTCTAGGATTCTGTAAAATGTACGTTTTGTCAGATTGATAGAGTTTAGATCATAACTTGGCATAGGCTACAGTATCATGAATATTCATGAAGAGGCGTGGTCACCTGTGACGGAAATTCTACACCTCTTATTTTTCAGGCTGCCACAGTTCGCTGTGGGCGAAAGTCCACTGTAGATTACAAACACACCGCATTGGGAATTTTTACACCGAACACCACATTCCGTCTCTTCAAGGAATCCCCGCATGATTTCAGGTAAAACAGAATGACTTTATCTCCGTGTACTGCGCTTCTTTGTGACTGTATGATTCATTTCTATGCGTTTTGGAAAGGCTACCTGCTGCTGTACAGTAGCCTACAGCAGGAGCTTACAGTAGGTGCGGAAAAAGATAGGGACTAGATCAGAAAATCGAGACAATGGACAAATGACGATACTGGTGTTCAATATAAAGTAGTAGACTATACCTACTGCATAGATACTGACATAAAATGTGTTGTTTTTCATTGATAGGCTATGCCTATGTAGAAATATAGACTAGGCTACTTGCAGAAAACGAACTAAAATATATTAGATGCGAGTTGATTAAGTATAGGCTAATTGCGTTTTATAGGAGCTCTGTTAGATGAATTTCCTACCCTGTTGTCACAGAAAAGCGCGTTTGGGACTTCGGTCTAAATAACCGGTGAAAGGCTATCCACTCAAGATGGTTGATAATAATCAATGTAGTGTCTACCTGTTATTCTATTACCAAGACATGTATAGTGGAGTTTAAATGCCCTTGCTGAGTGGCCAATAGCCAGCCGCCTATGTCAACCTGGTCTCAGAACATTTTGTATTATTCTATACGTAAACCTGAGATACTACATTTAGTATGATATGTTACGTTTGAAATGGTATGTATTAATTTGTGTATATCCATTACCCATTTCGTAAGATATGTTACGAATTACAATTCATATTATATGTTACGAATTAGCTAAATGTACAATATGTTATGAATTTTTCTAGCTAGGTGTCTAACGTTAGCTAACTGGCTAACGTTAGCTAGACTAGGGGTTAGCGTTAAGTTTAGGAGTTAGGTTAAAGGGTTAGGGGAAGGGTTAGCTAACATGCTAAGTAGTTGCAAAGTAGCTAAAAAGTAGTAAGTAGTTGAAAAGTTGCTAAAATGCTTAAATTGTCCGTGATGACATTTGAACTCGCAACCTTTGGGTGGCTAGATGTTTGCGTTATAGCTAAAAGGGTTAAGGTTAGGGGAAGGGTAAGTAGTTGAAAAGTTGCTAATTAGCTAAAATGCTAAAGTTGCCCGTGATGAGATTCAAACTTGCAACCTTTGGGTTGCTTGACGTTTGTGTTATAGCTAAAAGGGTTAGGGTAGGGTTAGCTAACATGCTACTAAGTAGTTGCAAAGTAGCTAAAAAGTAGTAAGTAGTTGAAAAGTTGTTAATTAGCTAAAGTTGGCCGTGATTAGATTCGAACTAGCAAATGTTGGGTTGCTAGATGTTTGCCTCATATGCCCACCCACGAGACCAGATGAACATAGATTAGTGTTTCATTAAGCTGTGTTTATGGATTACAATGATTTGTGAGTAATCATCAGCTAGCATTGTTAGCATGGGATACCAGGTAGCGTAGCATGACAATCACATCAGAGCACCTGGGACCATAGGTAGATCACATTGATTCAGATTAAATGGACAGGGAGGACCTGATCCCAGCTCAGGACTCCTATTCTGAGACACTTGATACATAGGCCCCAGATCTAACATTACTGGACAGGTGACAGCAAGGTACCACTTCAAATGCGTTCCCACCATTACAGTCATAGAAGATCAAGGATTACGCCTACCTCAAGGAAGGGAGGAGGAAATTGTACATTTTAGAATTGGAACAAGGGCCACCGTATCATCTGAAAACCCAGTGATGAGATTGGTAATGATCAGATCATTACTACCCTCTTCCATACTGAAGGTATCAATGACATCAAGTGCAATCTATGCTACAATTTCCAATTAGATTGCAGAATGTGAAGATATTTATGTTGGGTAATGACTCAATAAATAATTAACAAATCATTTATTAATTATAAGCAGTTCATAAGTGGTCTTAAAGTTATTCTTTCTCTATTCTAAAGGAGGAATACATCAAATCAAATGTATTGGTCGCATACGCCGAATACAACCGGTGTAGACTTTACAGTGAAATGCTTACTTACGCCACCAGCCCGTTCCCAACAATGCAGAGTTAAAAAGTAAGACATATTTGCCAAATAAAAAAGGAGATAGTAACACAATAAAAACAATAACGAGGCTATATCCAAGGAGTACCAGTACCAAGTCAGTGTCTTGTTGTCTTTTTTCTGTCTCTTCTCTGTTAGCTGCATTTCAATCACTTCCATTGATAATTCATCCTTCCTCTTTTGTGTTATCCTCATCTTTATGTTATACTGTAGAGACCATCAGTGTCGTACACAGAGATTTGTTCCTACTCTTTATTCCATTTAATAAAGGGAAAGTATTATTAGTCAATGGTGTTGTAGATTTGCATGTTCCAGCTGGGGAGTGTATTGTGTGAGAGAGAACAGTTCACATTCATTAAATTGTTCCCATATATTTTCCTGTTACCAACAACACTGTCTCTCTGCCTCTCTCTCTATGTAAATTCAATGGCATCAACTGTCGTCATTTTCACTATTTGTCTGTCTCTACACATGTGTACACGAGCGCAGACACAGGGATTATATTTTAACTTTCAGAGAAGGAAGGATCATAGATGAAAAAGTATTATAGATAAGAGATGCAGAACTAATCAGGAAGGCTGGCAGCCTGACACACACACACACACACAAAGACTGTCTGTATAATACAGCTTTATACCAAGATGTGAAAGTGGTCTGGAGATATTTGTCATTATAAGTTATCTATCCATAATTGGTCCTTATAAAGAGTTCATACATTCATAATTAAAGGCTTTATATTGAGATGTGAAAGGGGGCATCTTGGATGGCGCTACCTTAGTTATCCAATCCGCCATCGCTTCATTAGACAGAGCTCATTGACACACAGTAATTGCCTAATACTCTAAACCCATTTTAGTGGATGAGTTCTAAGGAAACTCACAGTGGATCATAGTCGGGACCTACTGTAGATGATGAGTCACGAAAGCTAATAGCTAATACCCTTTGGATTTGGACTGGGGACCCACTCTGACAACCACTGGATTAGAGTGAGGGCAAGAGGCAGCAGGGGGTATGTTTTGGGCTCGCAGGGTGGATTTTTCTCTCTCTCTAACTCTCTTCCCCGCCCAAAGGTTGAATACTGGAGTGATTTTGCCTGTGGTTGCATCATCGAGATTTATCAATTTATGTATTTTTCTCATTAAGCAGTTTACAGGTCAGTAGCTCAACATTATCCACACATCCTGCTGTGTGTGTGCAGCATGCAAGTTTGTGTCTGCGCACACGTGTGTACTCTATAAAGGTTTTTCATACACTGGACTTTCATTAAACCTGTAGTCCATGAGGAGTCAGAACTAATGCATTGTGTGCTGTATGGACACTTCTTTACACTACCCTGTCTGTCCGTCCTTCTGATAATCCTGGCTCACTCCAGACAGTGAGGAACTGATAAAGACGTTTTCTGCTCCTCTGACACATCTTTAAGAGTTTTTTGACAGGCCATCTGAAGGGCATTTCAGGAGGGCATTTCCATGTAAAAAGCCCTATGAGCACTAAAATGTGAAGTTCATAGGAACACATCAAATTTGGTGTTAAATGAAAGCTTAGAGTCTATATTTTTTAGAAATTAAGGCATATATACATTTCTCAACCAGGAATAAGTAGCTAGCTATGGCAACACAATGCTGTCATGACAATAGATTGTGGAGTGTTGTGATGTTTTCAGATACAGTACATATGTCTAGATTGAGATTCTGCAGGCCCCTCTCGGACGTGTGTGTGTGTTTGTGTGAGAGAGAGAGTAAATGGGGGTAAGAGTGAGAGTTCCGGTGAGTTTGTTTAATGGAATGAGAGAGTGGGAATGTTTACACCAAAGAGAGACAACATTAGGAAGGCAAAGACTGAGGGTGTTTATAGTAGTGCGTTCATGCACCTGTTTGTGAAAAATCTGTCTGTGCCCTTGAGCAAAGCACTTAACCCTAATTGCTCCAGGGGTGCCGTTGATAATGGCAGACCCTGGCCGTGACCCCACTCTCAGAGGGTGTCTCAGGGAGAGTTGGGATATGCAAAAAACACATTGCCAATTCACACATGTATTATTACAAACTTGTATGTGTGAAATAGGACAAATATAAGCACCTAACAAATTATTAATAATAATAATATTATTGTGAGAGAGTATATAGTAGTGTGTGTGTGATGGAGAAGGGCGATTCCACTCCATTGTTCTGACAATTCTCACATAGAAACTTCATTGGAAGGAAGGATGTTTTGATATGCTTTTTACATTTGTATTACAAATACATTTTTTGAAAATCATGATAAAGTGGCCATGTTAGGCCATTTTTAGACCTATACATGATACAGACATCTTGGTGTCATTATACTCCTTATAGTGTGTTCTAACATATGGAGTATGTCTAGATTCTGAAATACTAATTTTCACATTAATTTATTCTCAAAAGTACCCTTTTTGATTTTGTTAATTTTAAGACAGATTGCTTGAAACAATATACAAGTACATCACATATCCAGAGTGGGCTCTGCTAATTCGGAAGGTATCATACATTTTATGAGCACCACCAACACAGTGAATGGGAAAATGGATTCCAAGGGAACTCCCTCTGCTGGTGATTTGCTGAATGTGCAATCCTAAAGGAGGGCTGTGATTGGTTAATGACCGATAATGTCAATTTCAATGTAATAAAATGGCTCATATCATTAAAAGTACCAGATAGCCCACTCTGGAAATTGTACGTGTCTGAAGAGTATATTGTTCCAAACAATATATCTAAAAACAAGCTACAGCAAAAGGGTACTTTTGAGATATTAATATTTGTTATGTAGAGCACACTATATGGAGTATGATGACACCAAGATGTTGTCTGTATCAGGGCTCTAAATAAAAAATGTAAGATTGGTAGCACTGGTGCTCCCAACTTTAAAAAGTTAGGAAAACCACATGAAATTTAGGAGCAAATTGATTGAGATACAGCCTATATTGGTCCTATATGAATTCGAGCCACTTTTGAAGCACATTTTGTGCCCTATAATCTAAAATGTAACACTGTAAATACATTAGTTTATTATAAAAGCTCAAATGTTACTACGAATACCTGCCATTTGAAATTACAAAGTCATTTGTGGAATATTAGGTTTCTACGTTGTGTAAAAGCATTATTTTCCTATTGAAATGCATTACTTTGAAAATTGTACACTGTTTCTTTAAAAAAGTCAAGTTTGTGATGATAATTTATTGCTATGATCATTGATCTCCTGAAGAAGCTATCCCTTTTCCTTTCTCCCCCCCCCCCCCCCCCCCCCCCCCCAAAAAAAAATATACTGGTTACCAAGTTGTTAGCTCGTTAGCCAATGAGGTAACATGACTGAACAAAGTATAAACAAATGGTTAACAACATCGATGCGCAAGTAGTTTTAGAAGGCCCACAATATGGTTTAAGAATGTAAAATGCGGTCCCGGCAATCCGCTATAGGAAAAAAAAAATGTGCCGTAATATGTATCAGATCTTTTGATCTGGTTGGTCTAGAAGCAATCTGTTTTCGCTGTAGGAATGGTGCAACCATGATGCTAACGAATCTTGACTCACTTGTTTCTCTAGGGCACTCTGAAAAAACAGTGCAGCGAAGCCTTCTCATTACAACAATTATTATCTGGGAGATTCATTTCATAGGTCGCACAGTGCTGCAAAAATAAAACTCCTGGTTGCACAACAAAATATTTTGTTGCATATGCGACCAAATAGGTCGTACTTTAGAGCCCTGGGCCCGGTTTCCCAAAAGTATCTTAAGGCTAAGTCCATCATTAGAACCATTTGAGCTCAATAATTCTAACGATGAACTTAGCCTTAAGATGCTTTTAGAAACTGGGCCCTGGTCTGTATCATGTACGGTTCTCTGACCATAGGCTCTTACAGGAGGCATATATAGGTCTAAAAAGGGCCTAGAATGGCCACTTCCGTCATTATTTTTTTGTGATTAAAAAAATGTAAATATCATGTCAAAAATCCTTTGTCCCAATTAAGTTTCTATGTGAGAATTGCCAGAACAATCTGAGATACCAAAAATATTTTCGGGCTACACTGGCATGGAATTGCCCAGAGAGAGAAAGAGAGACATAAACACCCTGCTAAATCAGATGAAACAGGGTGAGCCTTGCGCCACAGGATGTGTCTACGAGTGTTTTTACAGCATGTGATTCCTTATGACTGACCTAAAGCCATAGGACTGAAGAGAGCTAAAGGCAAACTAAGGGGAAGCTAGAGACTTTCTCTATGTTATGCTGCATCCATCAAACTACTTTTCTATCTTCTCTTCTCTCATTCTATCAGTCTGTAAGCAATCTCCCCTTCTACTATAGTGGGAAGCAGGATCATTCTATTACTCTCTCTTCCGCTCCTCTCTCTCTGACTCTCTACGTTCTTTCTCTCCACACAACAGAAAACAGTCTCTCTCTCTCTGTCCCTCTCCTTCCTCTCTCATTCCTGTGCAGCCTGTAGAAACACTCGTAGATAGCTGTCGTTCCTCCGTCTCATCAACCAATGTGAATGTTATATTCTCTCCTTTTCTCTGTGGATTTTAGTGATTTAACTCTCACACTAATTTCATGCTTCTGGATTTCGATTGCATCCCATCACTATCCTATCTGTAAGTGTTTACTTGATTTATTATACAGTGAGGGAAACAAGTATTTGATCCCCTGCTGATTTTGTACGTTTGCCCACTGACAAAGACATGATCAGTCTATCATTTTAATGGTAGATTTATTTGAACAGTGAGAGACAGAATAACAACAAAATAAATCCAGAAAAAACGCATGTCAAAAATGTTCTGAATTTATTTGCATTTTAATGAGGGAAATAAGTATTTGACCCCTCTGCAAAACATGACTTAGTACTTGGTGGCAAAACCCTTGTTGGCAATCACAGAGGTCAGACGTTTCTTGTAGTTGGCCACCAGGTTTACACACATCTCAGGAGGGATTTTGTCCCACTCCTCTTTGCAGATCTTCTCCAAGTCATTAAGGTTTCGAGGCTGACGTTTGGCAACTCGAACCTTCAGCTCCCTCCACAGAACTTCTATGGGATTAAGGTCTGGAGACTGGCTAGGCCACTCCAGGACCTTAATGTGCTTCTTCTTGAGCCACTCCTTTGTTGCCTTGGCCGTGTGTTTTGGGTCATTGTCATGCTGGAATACCCATCCACAACCCATTTTCAATGCCCTGGCTGAGGGAAGGAGGTTCTCACCCAAGATTTGACGGTACATGGCCCCGTTCATCGTCCCTTTGATGCGGTGAAGTTGTCATGTCCCCTTAGCAGAAAAACACCCCCAAAGCATAATGTTTCCACCTCCATGTTTGACGGTGGGGATGGTGTTCATAGGCAGCATTCCTCCTCCTACAAACACGGGGAGTTGAGTTGATGCCAAAGAGCTCGATTTTGGTCTCATCTGACCACAACACTTTCACCAGTTCTCCTCTGAATCATTCAGATATTCATTGGCAAACTTCAGACGGGCCTGTATATGTGCTTTCTTGAGCAGGGGGACCTTGCGGGCGCTGCAGGATTTCAGTCCTTCACGGCGTAGTGTGTTACCAATTGTTTTCTTGGTGACTATGGTCCCAGCTGCCTTGAGATCATTGACAAGATCCTCCCGTGTAGTTCTGGGCTGATTCCTCACCGTTCTCATGATCATTGCAACTCCACGAGGTGAGATCTTGCATGGAACCCCAGGCCGAGGGAGATTGACAGTTCTTTTGTGTTTCTTCCATTTGCGAATAATCGCAACAACTGTTGTCACCTTTTCACCAAGCTGCTTGGCGATGGTCTTGTAGCCCATTCCAGCCTTGTGTAGGTCTACAATCTTGTTCCTGACATCCTTGGAGAGCTCTTTGGTCTTGGCCATGGTGGAGAGTTTGGAATCTGATTGATTGATTGCTTCTGTGGACAGGTGTATTTTAAACAGGTAACAAGCTGAGATTAGGAGCACTCCCTTTAAGAGTGTGGTCCTAATCTCAGCTCGTTACCTGTATAAAAGAAACCTGGGAGCCAGAAATCTTTCTGATTGAGAGGGGGTCAAATACTTATTTCCCTCATTAAAATGCAAATCAATTTATAACATTTTTGACATGCGTTTTTCAGGATTTTTTTGTTGTTATTCTGTCTCTCACTGTTCAAATAAACCTACCATTAAAATTATAGACTGATCATTTCTTTGTCAGTGGGCAAACGTACAAAAGAAGGCAGGGGATCAAATACTTTTTTCCCTCACTGTACATATTACACAGTGATGGGTTGACGAATACACATGCAATTGATGCAGTTATGATGTTATAGTAATGATTGCTGTGGTTATGATATTTAATGATAGCTGAATGTGTAAATGTGTGCTGCTGATATTCTCACAAACAAGAAGGGTTTGGAGTTTGACAACAGTTGCTGGCAGCAATAAATCTAACGTAGATCAGACTTATGTGTAGATGACATTGGATAAGTCTAACATAGTTATCTTGTTGTTGTTGTTGTGTGTTTTCTCTATAGATGGAACCTGCAGCAAGGAGATGAGCCAGCTGCTTCAGCCTTCAGCCAAGAGCGAGAGAGACTTCCAGTGTCTGTTGGCGTGGGTGTGCTAGAGTGTATATGTGTATATGTGTGTGTGTGTGTCTGCTGAGAGGA